>NC_090939.1:568377576-568703291 GCF_040938575.1 Ambystoma mexicanum | reverse complement strand
GGTTGATCTCTGATGGTCTCCGCATGACTGCTGCTGCAGTCACTAGGTGACAAGTGACACAGGGCCTGGCTGTGAGTCAGGTACCCGAGCCAAAGGCAAGGCCTAAGGCAAGAAGACGGAAGAACAAGAAGGCTACCTCTGTGAAGGGGGCTCCATCTCTCCCTGCTGTTTCTACAGCACCTATTGGGATCCATGCTCCGGACGGGCTGGGTCCAGTGGAAAACCCAAACTCAACTCCTGAGGGAGAAGGTTCTCAACCTGGAGGACCACCCTTATCTTCAATGCCTGCTGCTGAAACGGGGACCCTCCCCGGTGGACTTCTGTAAGGGACAGATAGAGTGCCACTCTCGCAAGGGTCTGAGGAAACAGGCCCTGTCCCAGGCAATGGAGAAGTGCCTAGGACATTCCGGATCTATTGGGAGGGTGAGCTCCTTGTTAGTGAGCCCACTAAGCCTGAACCTGGTGCCCCCAAGAGGTTAATGGTACCCCAGGTTTACAGGCCCTTCCTGCTGCAGTTGGTGCATGAGGTGCCCTTAGCTGGTCATCTTGGTACCAAAAAGACTAAGCAGAGTCTCTCTGCACATTTCTACTGGCTGAAAGTGAGAAGTCCGCAAAAAATGCACGTAATCCTCTCAATAAGAGTCAAATAGGACACATCCCTGGAGGGAATGAGACCAAGACCAAGTGCTGGTGATATCAAAATCGTTTATCTAAAATAGGGTAAGCAGAATCTACTCTGCTCACGCCAAGAGCGCTCTGCAGAAAACATGTTACAAGTCATTTTTATAAAGCTTTTGCATCATTCAGGAGAGGGGAGGTCTAGGGGGCACATAAGGAGTTGGGATTGGTCACTAGGGATGAGCACCTATAGGTGCCATAGGGTTGGTGTGCTGTGGTTCAACCAGGATCACGTGGCGCTGTGATGACGCTCGTTGGGTCAGTCAGTCAGCTGGGCTCATCGGATTGGCATGCGGTGTCAGTGACTTTTGCAGTGTTACATATTCAATAAAAAACTTGACATTTGCCCTTGTGGCCACGCATTCCCATTCATCCAATATTACACTCCATCTTGTCCTTCAGGTTTTAAGCCTGTGAATCTTGACACCAAAGGAAAGACATTTCTCAAGTGCAGGTTAATTATCATCAAAATCTTTGCTCATCTTTTTTGGCACTATGAAGGGTGAAGGAGAATTGAAACACCTTTGCGGTGCAGTTCTGCTTTGCATGGGGAGATAAGACTTCCTGAATGGCGTTTTACATAAAGGCTTCTTTACACATGGCCATTAAATTCTGATTGTAATCGACTAGAGCACGTTATAATTTCTCTTTGGCTGCGTGCTCTCGTTGTTATAAAACTCATAATAATGATTTGCATATGCACAGGTTATCTTCCATGCCAAATTAAGCAGTCCATTACCGAATTCTCTACATGTAGGCCCTAATGCATATTCTTATACTAAAATTATACTAGTTACAACATTTGATTGCTACATTTCTTCTACATGATAGCATGCATATATTTCCAATAACTTGGAAATGAGGTAGCTTTGTGCTGGCATGTACAGTCTTATGTTCTGTTATGCATTTTGTATTGCAATCCATTTATATTAAACTTCATACTACACGTTAGTACTCGTCACACTTATATAACTGGAACTTTACATTAGTGATTCTGATTAGACATATATTATACAACGCACTGATATGCTTAGTGTTCTACTACGATACTTTCATTGTTTCACATACAAGGGAAACAGTTTATGAGCAACTTATTTCGAATACTTGCAGAAAAGACACTTTAGTTTTTCTCATATTAAGGCACGAACAACATGACATACTTGAGGGTCGTTCTTTAGTTATTTAACCATATTCAAAGGATATGGGGGTGGTATTCTTTATGGCCTGGGTCTGCTTGGTGGGGGCAGGTTTATAGAGATGAACGACTTTCTTCTGCCAGGCCTTGAGCTGGGGCGTGGCAGGGTCAATGAGGTAAGACAGAAGACAGAACATATAGTGGGAAGTTTGTTGCATTCGCGTGGCCAGTCTCCCATGAGTACCGTGCAGCTGCAGAGATGACAGAAGGGAGGAGGTTGGGGAAATAGCTTGTTCGCTGTGTGCATGTTACGGGGGGAGCTACAGGCCTGCATTCTAATTTCATTGCTGGCCTGCCATTATGTGAAACAAAATGTAGTCGTGGCACACAAATGGAGTCTAGTCGGACTCTGATCTGGACTGTTCTCAGGGGTCATAGTTCCTAGGGGTATTCCCGCGCGGGTGCTCTGGGTCCGGGGCCATGAACCCAGAGCAGCTTTAACTGTGCCTACCCAGGAGCGTGCGAATGGGGGGGGGTTCCACGACCCCCTTCTCCCACACATTCCCCCCTTTCGTTACTTGAGTAACAAATATTGTAATTGCCTCAACCTTTTGTACTCTTCTTCCTCAGCCACTGCCTCCTCCCATGCAGGTGTTCCCATTATTGGCATCCATGCCCTAGATACCGCTCTGAGGCTTTCCCACCTTCTAACATATGTATATGGGGTGCAGGTCATATAAATGCACCCCCCTTCACGCTCCAAGTCCACCCATACTTCTTTGTACCACTATAATTCTCTTAGCTCTTTTATGGTTGTATGATATACATTATCTACTATATGCCCTGTTTTTTATATTGCGGTCATTCTATATTTTGGTTCTGTGCTTTCTCCTGTTTGAACTTCTGCCTCGTGCTTTATTTGCACCACTCCATTTGCATGGCCCATTGTTACCGTCATCATTGCATCATTAGGTACAGCATTTGCACAGCATCTGTCATGATCTCTGCTTCCAAAAGGTCAGGGTTTTCCCAACTCCCTTGGAAGCAGATCCATAACCCAGGTTCCGAGTGCCAACCAGTCCCAATTGGGACCTTTTGGACCCAGTCCTGGCGCCAGTGGCACCAGGCTCATAAATATGCCCAGTACCAGCGCTGGAAGCGCCGGGCTCATAATGCTTGGGTGGACTTACCTGCAGCAGACCATGCTGCTTACTTGCCTGCCAGTTGAGCCTCTGATCCTCTTCTGTTTGGAACTACTTTTCATGTTGGGTGGGGCAGGAGCCACTCCCTAGATTCAGAACACTGGAACTCTTCTGGAAAGCAGGAACTCTTTTCTTACCTAGGCGTGGCTGTGGAAGGAGACACCTAAGCACTACAGGAGGCTATTTAAACCACACCCGATGGATGAATCTTGCTTTGCGTTATTCGGCATCCTCTGCAGCAGAACGCTCATCGTGTCTTCTGCATCTGATCCTGGGCCTAAGGAAAAAGGCTTACCATCCTGAATCCAGTCTTCAGCAACACCTATAAAGACAAGAAAGAACAGGTTAGCCTTACGGTCTTCAGTGACAGCTCTTCACTTACCTGGTCCATCGGCTGTCACCAACGCCTCGCGCTGCATTCCGGCATCTGAAAGACAAAGGCTTACCTACTCTTCGTGCGCTCCGGAGGTCTTCACACTGCATTCCGGCATCTGAAAGACAAAAGCTTATCAACTCTTCGCACGCTCCAGAGGCCTTCGGCGCTGCATCCCGCATCTGAAAGACAAAACAAGGTGCGTTTAAAGACATTGGGGAACTTTAATACTCACGTGCCATTACTCCTTTCCACATCTAACCCAGTGGGTATTCCGGCACCCTGCAGCCGCTCCGAACTTGTACCTGCAAAATAAAAAGACAGTTAGAGCGCATCTTGAAGCAGGCAACAAGCGCTTACTTACGTGCTTCCAGGCGCTTCTATTCATCACACGGGCTCCATCTTCAACTCACTTCAGCCCGTCATCCGCCATCGCCGGAACCCTGCAAAACAAGAAACATCATTACTAAAGACTTTAAAGACATTAGAATTACTCGAAACTTACCGTTCGTGCAGTAAACGACGGACAGCAGTCCTCTGAAGTCAAGAGGCCTGCTCCCCTTATCCAGTGAAGAAACTGGTTACAGCACCCTGCCCCGAGGCAGATGGAGAGCACAGCGTTCACTTACCTAAGGTGAGAGCGTTAACCTTTGGGGTTCTACAGGAGAAGAGAAAGGGAAGAAGAGAGAGACATTCAATAACCCAGTTCCTTAATCCCATATTTTCTATCTGCAGGCATCTTACCCTTCGAGTCAGACATACAGTGCACAGAGGTCCAGCCCAAAGAGCCAGCCGTATGTTACACATCACCTTTGAAGATACGGTATACGCCCAGTCAAGACCGGCACCTCTACGGGAATCAGGTGAGCGTTACAGAACGCAAAGCCTACCACAAAACTCCCGTCCAGGCGCTATGGAAACCTCGGATACCGACCAGCTAGCCCAGTTACTTGGGGAACTAAGGGCAGAAGTGCATGCAGCCCGTCAGGAAACGAACGCTCTAAGAAGGGAACTGATTATTTACAAGGAGCGAATAGATGATCTCGCTAGACAATGGCTAAAGTCACAAGCCGGACAGACCCCGTTACCCGCATCTGGGGGAAATCTTCCTTCTACATCCTCTATGAATCCAGTGCAGATCAACCTACCTGGGAATGTACCTCTGGCTCCGCCCGAACGATTTTCTGGTGACCCCAAAGAGGTTTGCAGTATTTATCAATCAGTGCCGGTTGCATTTCTTATGCCGGCCAGCAGCCTTTCCAACTGATCAAGCTAAAGTAGCTTTTGTGCTTTCGTACCTTAGTGGCAATGCGGCAGACTGGTCGATCCCTCTAGTAAATCAAGATGATCCGGTCCTCCATGATTTTCAAGCTTTTCAGCTCAGTATGGAAAAACTGTTCGCAAGACATTCACAGGGGCAGGCCTTGGACAATGAGCTTCTTTCGTTGCGACAAGGTAATCAAGACCTTTTGGTTTATATTGCGTCTTTCAACAGACTGATAGTGGAAACTCAATGGCCTGAGGACTAAAGGATTACGCTGTTTTATAGAGGTCTACGTGGAGAGCTCAAAGATGTGTTAGCCCAAGTAGTGAATCCCCCACAAGATTGTTCGGACTATATAGACTTAGTCGTTCAAATAGATCACAGACTGCAGAACAGGAAGGCCGATCGTTCCAAGTTTGATGCTCGAGTATTTTCCAAACCGCCAACTCCTTCCAAAGCAGTAGACTCCGGGTAACCCATGCAAATAGGGGGTCTGAAAGGTCCTCTAACACAAAAGGAGCGGGAAAGGAGAAAACAGTTGCAATTATGCCTCTATTGCGGAAACTCAGGGCACTTTCTTCGAGACTGTCCGGTGAAACCTGCCAAGAAGGCAGTAGGAGCTGCAGTTACCAAAGTTACAAACTCTGAGCAGGGAAACGACCTCGCCCGACAAGAATAGAGGTCCTCTTGCCGAGCGTGAAAACCAGTTCCATGACCTCGCATTTCGTGATACCTATGGTCCTCATTAGCCCTGATAATCCGGATCGATTACATGCAATTGAAGCTTAGGTCGACAGTGGTGCCATCGGCAATTATGTGGATCATGAAATGGTTTTGAGGATGAATCTAACTCTTTGTCCCAAGGCTGTAAAGGACGTCATTACTACGGTGGATGGTACGGAGATAGCCTCCGGGCCAGTAACGCATACCACTCAAGAGGTGACGCTAGTAAGTCAAGATGAACACCATGAGAAGATCGTGTTCGATGTGATCAAGGCCCCTCAGTTTCAGATTATTCTAGGAATACCTTGGTTAGAGAAACACAATCCTCTGATCGATTGGCGAGCAAGAACGGTCCAGTTTCCAGAATGTGTCTCTACTTGTCACCCTCCACCTGGTGTTGCACTGGCAGCAATTTCTTCAGAGACTCCCCAGTTACCTCCCGAATACCTAGAATACCAAGATGTTTTCCAGAAGGATCAGGCTAACTCTCTACCTCCTCATAGGTCTTATGACTGCCAGATAGACCTGATACCTGGTTCTACTCCTCCTTGTAGTAGAATTTATGCCCTCACCGAGCCTGAGAACCTTCACCTTCGACAATACCTGGATCAATACCTGGCAAATGGGTTTATTCGTCCTTCCAAGTCCCCTGCTTCTTCAGCTTTGTTCTTCGTTCCAAAAAAGGAAGGAGACCTTAGAACTTGTATAGATTATCGCTCCCTGAACCAGATCACCGTTAAGAATAGATATCCGTTACCTTTGATCCCTGAACTCCTGGACCAAGTCAGAAAAGCATGCATATATACAAAGCTGGATCTTAGAGGAGCTTACCACTTGGTACGAGTAAAAGAGGGCGATGAATGGAAGACGGCCTTCCGCACCAAGTATGGGCTATTTGAATATCAGGTCATGCCCTTCGGACTTTGCAATGCCCCGGCCGCCTTTCAATATTTTATGAACGATGTCCTCAGAGAGCTCATAGATGTGTGTGTTGTTGTTTACATTGACGACATCCTCGTTTATTCTTCATCGGAATCTGAACATCGGAAACACGTGAAAATGGTCCTCGAAAGATTGCGTCAACACAAACTTTTCGCTAAGTTGGAAAAATGTGTTTTCAACGTGACTGAAGTTGAATTCTTGGGATTCATATTATCACCTGGCGGAGTGCGTATGGATTCAAAGAAGGTCGATGCAGTTCTCAAATGGCCATCACCATCCTCCGTAAAAGGTGTGCAAAGCATGTTAGGCTTCGCTAACTTTTACCGCAGGTTTATCCCCGAATTCTCTCCAATAGTCCAGCCCATCACTGCCTTGTTAAAGAAAAACAAACGTTTTGAATGGTCTACCGAGGCGGAACAAGCTTTCCAGGATTTGAAGACTAAATTTATCTCTGCACCAATCTTAAAACACCCTCGCCCCAAACTCCCCATACATCGTGGAAACTGATGCTTCAAGCCTTGCCATGGGGGCAGTTCTATCACAAAAGGACCCGGTAACCAATCAGTTGCATCCCGTGGCATTTTGGTCCCGCAAATTCTTGCCTCCTGAAATCAATTACACGATTACTGACAAGGAACTTCTGGCTATCAAGTCTGCCTTTAAGGCTTGGCGGCATTATCTGCTGGGGGCCCGACACACCGTTACTGTGATTACGGATCACCGAAACCTGCAATATTTGAAAACCGCAAAAGCCCAATCCTCTAGACAACTCTGTTGGGCATTATTCTTTGCCGAGTTTGACTTCATAATTACCTATCGACCTGGTACAAAGAACGGTAAAGCTGATGCCCTTTCTCGGATGGGAGTGGAAGAACACTTGATTAACCCTAAACCTGTACCAATCATTCCCGAACAAAGAATTCTGGGTGTAATCGCCACAGAATCCATAGAGGAAGTTAAGGATAAAGCCAGGCAACTTGTAACTCCAGCAGACATACAGAATTGGCATCTGCAGGGAAAGGACTTTGCAGTAAAGGACAACTTATTGTATTTCCAAGAACGATTATACCTACCCAGCACAGATTTACAGAAAAAAGTAATCTCTTGTTATCACGATTCTTTAAAGGAAGGACATCCCGGTATGGCCATGACCTCAGAAAAGATCAAGCGCTACTTCTGGTGGCCATCTTGGAAAAAAGATATCAGAGACTTTATAATGTCCTGTGGAGTATGCGCCCAAAACAAGAGTCAAAAGGAAAGACCAGCAGGCCTCTTACGCCGTATTGCCATCCCACCTCGCCCTTGGCATACGCTTTCTATGGACTTCATCACCGATCTACCTCCATGCTCCGGATACAATACGATTCTAGTAATCGTGGACTTATTCTCCAAGATGGCGCATTTCATTCCGCTCAAAGGCTTGCCAACAGCAGCAACTCTGGCCCGAGAATTTCTCGAAAACATCGTCCGACTGCACGGTTTTCCTTCGGTTCTAATTTCGGATCGAGGTAGTCAATTTATTTCTCATTTTTGGCGAAGTTGCTGTCGGTCGGCTCAAATTGATGTGAGACTATCGACCAGTCACCACCCTCAGACCGACGGACAAACCGAGAGGACCAATCAAACTCTGGAACAGTATTTACGCTGCATGCTGCAACAAACTGAAAAAACTTGGAAAGACATCCTTTGGATAGCCGAATATGCCTACAATAACTCTGTCCATTCGGGAACTGGGAAAACCCCGTTTTTTCTTTTGTACGGCAGTCACCCTCGAACCTCGGAGTTGGATCCCCTCCAAGATCTTGAAACACCAGCAGTAGACTACCTGCATTCTACAATCACCCAAGCCTTTAAGGAAGCTGTTTCTCACCTTCAAAGGGCTAAAGAACAATACAAGAAAGGAGCAGATCAACATCGGAAGGAAGCCCCTCAATATCAATTAGGGGATCAAGTCTGGTTATCCACCAAATATCTACCTCTAAAAGGGCCACGCACATTCAACCCAAGATACCTTGGTCCCTATTCCATCACTACCATAGTAAACCCAGTAGCGGTCAAGTTGGACTTGCCCCCGCACATGAAGATACATCTGGTCTTCCACGTCTCTCTATTAAAACCCGTGCAACCTCAAACCCGACTAACTAAATCTCCAAAACCTATCCTAGTTGATGGAGAACTCGAGTTTGAAGTCAAAAGCATTCTGGACTCCAAGATCTCCAAATCTAAACTATTTTACCTAATTGACTGGAAAGGCTACGGCCCCCAAGAGAGATCCTGGGAACCTGCTGAATATGTCCACGCTCCTCGCCTAATCAAAAGATTTCACCGAACATTTCCTGACAAGCCAAAACCCCCGGAGAAGCCCGGTTTGGGAGGGGCCTTGAGGGGGGGTACTGTCATGATCTCTGCTTCCAAAAGGTCAGGGTTTTCCCAACTCCCTTTGAAGCAGATCCATAACCCAGGTTCCGAGTGCCAACCAGTCCCAATTGGGACCTTTTGGACCCAGTCCTGGCGCCAGTGGCACCAGGCTCATAAATATGCCCAGTCCCAGCGCTGGAAGCGCTGGGCTCATAATGCTTGGGTGGATTTACCTGCAGCAGACCATGCTGCTTACTTGCCTGCCAGTTGAGCCTCTGATCCTCTTCTGTTTGGAACTACTTTTCCTGTTGGGTGGGGCAGGAGCCACTCCTTAGATTCAGAACACTGGAACTCTTCTGGAAAGCAGGAACTCTTTTCTTACCTAGGCGTGGCTGTGGAAGGAGACACCTAAGCACTACAGGAGGCTATTTAAACCACACCCGATGGATGAATCTTGCTTTGCGTTATTCGGCATCCTCTGCAGCAGAACGCTCATCGTGTCTTCTGCATCTGATCCTGGGCCTAAGGAAAAAGGCTTACCATCCTGAATCCAGTCTTCAGCAACACATATAAAGACAAGAAAGAACAGGTTAGCATTACGGTCTTCAGTGACAGCTCTTCACTTACCTGGTCCATCGGCTGTCACCAACGCCTCGCGCTGCATTCCGGCATCTGAAAGACAAAGGCTTACCTACTCTTCGTGCGCTCCGGAGGTCTTCACACTGCATTCCGGCATCTGAAAGACAAAAGCTTACCAACTCTTCGCACACTCCGGAGGCCTTCGGCGCTGCATCCCGCATCTGAAAGACAAAACAAGGTGCGTTTAAAGACATTGGGGAACTTTAATACTCACGTGCCATTACTCCTTTCCACATCTAACCCAGTGGGTATTCCGGCACCCTGCAGCCGCTCCGAACTTGTACCTGCAAAATAAAAAGACAGTTAGAGCGCATCGTGAAGCAGGCAACAAGCGCTTGCTTACGTGCTTCCAGGCGCTTCTATTCATCACACGGGCTCCATCTTCAACTCACTTCAGCCCGTCATCCGCCATCGCCGGAACCCTGCAAAACAAGAAACATCATTACTAAAGACTTTAAAGACATTAGAATTACGCGAAACTTACCGTTCGTGCAGTAAACGACGGACAGCAGTCCTCTGAAGTCAAGAGGCCTGCTCCCCTTATCCAGTGAAGAAACTGGTTACAGCACCCTGCCCCGAGGCAGATGGAGAGCACGGTGTTCACTTACCTAAGGTGAGAGCGTTAACCTTTGGGGTTCTACAGGAGAAGAGAAAGGGAATAAGAGAGAGACATTCAATAACCCAGTTCCTTAATCCCATATTTTCTATCTGCAGACATCTTACCCTTCGAGTCAGACATACAGTGCACAGAGGTCCAGCCCAAAGAGCCAGCCGTGTGTTACACATCACCTTTGAAGATACGGTATATGCCCAGTCAAGACCGGCGCCTCTACGGGAATCAGGTGAGCGTTACAGCATCTGAGGCCGAATTGGCACACACAAAAAACGAGTAGAAAAAAGACGATGAGTGGTATGAGGAGTTTCACTGTCATTCCTAGCCATGATAGTACCCAGGAGAAAGGATTGTCGAACCAGGTGCTGGGCTGTGCTCCCCCTTCGTCTTTCATACATTCTCCAAGGTCATGTACCGCCGCTATGACTTGGGAAAGGGAGCCGTTGTCCGCGTCTGCGAAAGGTACAAAAGTGCAACATGTGCTCCCAATTTTTTCGGCAAACACCTCCATCCATTGCTGTTAACAGGTCTAGCACATACCTGTTCTGCATGGTCATCAGTCGTAAGGCTCTGAGTTCCACTTTCATAACGTTGAATCCTTCTTCTGTGTCGTTGGCCAGCTGGATGAGTTCCCATCTAGAGATCTGAAGCCATTTTGCATTAGTCCTCACCTGGATGCTGGGAACGAGGAATGCAAAGAATGTCTCGACGGAGCTGAACAGGCAAACTCGATCTGGGATCTGTGCTAAGAGTTCTGATGATTTGGCAGAGATGTAGTTGGATAACCTTTTCTTCCTCTGCACTGTACTTTGTAAATTTTCCTCAGCGATGGCATACAAGGGAACTTCTTCAGGCGGTGTTGGAGATGGTTCATTTGGCTCTGCCACATGTGTATTTCCTCCTTGTATGTGGCTTTCTGTGATCACCATCAGGACAGAATGCAACATTGCCAGGGAGCACATGCTCCTCCATGATTGCGGGAGGTGCAGTTATGCCAGGTTGCCGCAAACCCAATATGTATCCATCATTGCTGCCATTCCTTTCTTCATGTCAGGTATTATGAGAGTTTTGCTGCAGTTTTTTTTCTCCCATGTTCTTTTTACCTTCCCCACGGAAGCACAGTTCGTACGGAATGTCTTTTTTCAATTTGAAGTGTTTTTCGATGGCAGTAACCCAAGTGAGTTTTGTTATATGTTCAGTCCATATGGGACTGCACGTTCTCTGTACCCAGTAAAGTTTTTCTTCAATCAGTCCTCGGAACGCTTCTGCTTTACACAACATTTCTTCATTCTGCCACTTGTTGTCTGAATGTAATGTTCCTTTTATCACCAAAAAAAAGGCTGCTTTACGCAAATCACTCTTTGCGGAAGGAGTAACATGTCCACTTGTTCTGCACAAGTTCAAATGAGACAGTGTGTGCTTGGAAAGTATTTTTGATTCTACATAGTACGAGATGTAGGAGACACTGTGCCTCTGCAAATGGAATTTCTTGTGGCAACAAAACCTTATGGGTTCCTGAGGCGTGGAGTATAAGTGAGCAAATGTAACAACTTTCATTTGTTGTTTGTTTTGCCGTGTTGCTCATGTCGGCGTACCACTTGTTTGTTTGGTGTGGGTGTCGAGGTTCATCAACGGTGTCAAGGCCAAATTTATAATGCTCTTCCCATTTTTCTTGTTGTGTCCCCCTCTTTTTCCTTCTGTTGCCACCCCCATCATTACCCTGGAGAACATTGTCATTCCCTTTTTCCTCCCACTCAGTGTATAGTCTAACATAGCTATAAGCCATGTGTTTGTTATGATTGTTTTCTTGTCTGGTGGCTATATTATCTGGTGATTTGATCTCCGCAACTGGCATTGTGGTTGGGTATGGGTGATTTTGTACCCATGTGAGTTCTGAGGGTGTTCTGTCATTCATTGAATAGACACTAAAATCAGATTCATTAAACTCATGGGGCTCTTAGGTGGCCTGCGCAATTGTATCATTGAAGTTAATAATATCATTAGATTTGTTCCTATGATGCCCGTGGGCCCATATCAACTTAAAGCCATCTCTTATTAAATGAGCTCCTTGTTTAATTGATTTTATCCCACCACCCCCCTGGCTCATATCGATTGAAATGAAAGCTATGGCCCAATACAAAACTAGGCCAAACATTGTTGAAAAGAATACTATTGCACATACAAAAAACACACATTCATACGACTAGCTAGGGTAAGTACTCGTTCTTCTATTTCTATCTAGACTATTGTCGGTTGTCGTTGGGGCCTCTTCCATGCCCATTGTAGCTCCTAGTAAATGAGATGTAAGCATTTGTTAAGCAAACACGTTAGATTTTCGTTATTACACATTTTAATTGTTGAGACTTCCACTTTTCGTGCTTATTTTTGGACTTTAACACAGGTGTTTATCTTGCGTCCTTCCTTTCTCCCTCCTCGTACTTTAAGCACAGGGAGGAAGAATCGAGGGAGGCGAACTACTCGCAATACAAACAAACATGGGAGAAGAGTGAGTAAGAGAGAGAAAAAGAGAGGGAGAGAGAGTATAGAGGATGTTCATCATTTTCATTATACAATTATTTACATTTTAACAGCACTTCTTCATTTCGCATACTGTACTTGACATTTGTACCCATTAACGTTGTTCACCTTCATCAACATATATTTTTTTTTCATTATCCATTTATTCCTGCAGCCAGTTTCGGTATTCTACTTTCTCATTCATTATGTTTGTACACTCTGTTCATTTCTACCATTTTCATGGTTTGCGCTGTCTGTGCTTTCGTGAGCCTTTCGGACATCTGTTAAGTGCACCCAACACCTTAGGCCCTGCACTTTGACTGCCGTGGGTGTGCAGTATATTACCTTATAGGGCCTGTGGAACCTAGGTCCTTTCCACCTACGCACAAAGCTTCTCAGGTATACCATGTCACCTGTCATCAACTGGCAGTCCGAGCTATCTGTGGCTGGGGTGGTCGTGTCAGTGGCTTTTTCTTGTGTGAATGGGGGTGCTATTTGCTTTGCTATGGCATGTGGTTCTCTTGTAAGGTTTCTGAGATACTCGTGGAACTCTTCTCTCAGTAATATGGCACTCTGGTGTACATCTGACTGTCTGCGCAAGGGTGAGTGGACTGTGTGCATCCTCCTGCCTGTCACAATCTTATGGGATGATAGGTGGTGGTCCTTACTGGGTTGGTTCCTCATCTCAAAAAGGGCTAAGGGTAAACAACATACCCAGTTCTTTTTGAGTGTATGGCACAGTTTTGACAATCTGCTTTTAAGTTGTCCGTTCATTTTTTTCAACAACCCTGTTCGATTGCTGATGATAAATTGTACAGAGCTTATGTGTCATTCCCACCATTGCTGTTATGTGCTTGAACATGTAATTTACAAAATGCGTCCCATTGTCGGAACGTATGGCATCACAAATACCCCAGCGGGGGAATACTTCCCTAACCAAAAATTTGGCGCCACATCGTGTGTCTGGATGAGTGCAGCGGCCCGCATCTACCCACTGAGAAAAGGGACAGACTACAACAATCAAATATCGGGATCCATTACACCGCTCTCCCATGTCTGCATAGTCTATATGCAGTTCTTTGAATGGCCCTTCAGGCTTTGGAAATGTCCCACTCAGTATTCGTAACATCATGCCAGAATTGTATGTTTGGCATGTGGTACATTCTATTATTAGCTTTCGTAACTTGCTCCTGCAATCCAGGGGCAA
The DNA here is from genome assembly GCF_040938575.1 of Ambystoma mexicanum. Lineage (NCBI taxonomy): Eukaryota > Metazoa > Chordata > Amphibia > Caudata > Ambystomatidae > Ambystoma > Ambystoma mexicanum. Next base: position 568,689,640 of record NC_090939.1, on the reverse strand, counting down.
ACCTATCTTCCTGTATGTCTGTGATAATGTGTTGTTTTGGATTGTGGGCGGGGAAGTGCAGTTGTTGGACTGCTACCTCCAATAATTTTGTAGGCATTACTATCTTACCAGTATTATTATTTGTCTGCATAAAAGGTCAGTGTATGACTGGCTACACCCTGTCTTCACCCACACTTCCTTTTCCTCACTTGGTGCATCTTGTTGAAGTTCAATAATTTGGGAAATCGGCAATGAATTAAATCCCTCTGGGTGTTCTTCCTCAATTACCTTTTGTAGTTTATTTATTTATTTATTTATTTATTTATAACAAGCCGAAAGCTTGCAAGCATCAGGGCGGGACAGAGACACAAGGACAGAGAGTTCATAGGATGACACAGGTAGAAAAACAAAAGAAGAATAAGAAAGAGGAGCATAGCCGGAAGGCTAGCACGATGAAGACATATATTATTTGAAGAGTATGGTCTTCATCTATTTCCTGAAGGAATTGGTATTTCTTTCCAATCTGATACTGCAGGGTAATTTATTCCAATGGGAAATCGCCATGCTAGGAAAGGCTCGACCTAGGCCTGTGGATTTGCCAGGGAAACCAGATTTAAGTAATTCTTGTTTTGTGGATTTTAGGCTCCGGCTAGGCTCATACCAGCTAAATTCCTTCTTTAGGTATGCTGGAGCCGTGCCGTAAAGACAGCGGTGGACCAGTGTCAGTGATTTGAAAGTAATATGTTCCCTCACTGCCAGCCAGTGAAGATCGTTTCTGTCCTTTGTGATATGATCACGTTTAGACTTTCCTGCGATGGACCTAACTGCGTTATTTTGAATGATCTGGCACTGTTTTATGCAGTTGTTACTAGCGCCAAGCATGAAGGCGTTGCCATAATCCAAACGAGACAAAATGGTGGCCCTCGCGATCGTGGCACTATTTCTGTTGTTTAGTAAGGGTCTAATACCGCAGAGGAGCCTCTGATAGTATGGACAGTTTCGCTTCAAATAGGCAGTTTGGGCCTCTGCTCCTAGTGAGGATTGTAGGTAAATACCGAGAGTTATGACCTTGTTTGACACTGTGATAGTGGAGTCTTTTATACAGAATGAGGAATAGTCCGAGCCTATGTTATTTAAGGCTTTAGTGGTACCAAATGTCATAAACTCTGTTTTGGAACTATTAAGGCACATCCAATGTGTTATCATCCAATTTTCAATTGTATTATAGATAGCAGACAGCTTATCATTGTCGATAGAATGATTGCCACTTAGTTCCAATATGAGTTGTGTATCATCTGCGAAGTTGAAAGAAGATCCCGAGCTGTGATAAGAGGGTGCAGAGACAACCGATATATAAGTTGAAAAGTAGAGGGGAAAAACTGGCTCTCTGAGGGTCGCCACAATCCACTGGTTTAGGAGTGGTCGAATGCCCTCCCCAAGTGATTTTTTAGTTCTTATCGTCCAGAAAGGATGATACCCAGTCAATAGAGTCTTGAGAACAATTCCCAACTGAACCTAGTGACTCTCGGAGCTTCGTAAATCGAAAGCAGCCGAGAGGTCCAAAAGGAATAACAGTCCTGCTTTACCTTTGTCCATTATACTCAGCATTTTTGTTTGCAGATATAGCAGTGCTTACTCGGTGCTATGAGCACTTCTAAAGCCCGATTTTTGTGGGTGTAATAGGCTATGCTGGTCTACGTATTCTTGTAGCTGTTTAGTAGCGATTTTGTCGAGTACTTTTAATGGAAAATTACAGTTTGTAATAGGCCTAAGGTTTGTCGGATCTTGTTGGTCTAATCCAGGTTTTTTTACCAAAGGGGTGACTGTGACTGTTTTGATTCCTACTGGGACTTTCCGGTCCTTAAAAGAGGCATTTGTCATGCGACATAAAAAGGGGGACAAGATTTCTGCGTTGTCTAAGATCAGTTTCGGGGGTAAGATATTTTCAGCGCAAGTAGTGCAGTTCATAGATGAAAGAATATCCCGCATGTCTTCGATAGAGACTGTCGAGAATGTAAATTTAGGAATGTTAGGCTCAAGGTTCACAACCTTGGACTGAGGAGGTGGTGATGGATCTATTACTTTGCAGTTTATGATGGTATCTCTAGCTTTTCTGATTTCATTCGAGAAAGCGGTTTGGACTGCTTCACAGTCAATCAAGGTTGGCTGGAAAGGTGAGAAAAGGGTAGGTGGTTTTTCAAAGGATTTTAGAATTTGAAATAGTTTGCAGTAGAATTTGAAGCACTAGTGATTTGATTATTATAGTACCCTTTTTTAACTTCTGCCAATTTGGTTCTGTACGAGAGATGACATTTTTTCCAATTTTCTTTGTTTTGTTCGGTTGGGGTTTTGTGCCATATTCTCTCTAATTTCCTTTTTGCTGTTTTGAGAATACTCAATTCAGATGTGTACCAATTTTGGTGGTTAGGATTTGGACTGACCTGTTTGTTTTTGAGAGGAGCGTGTTTATCAAGTAACTCCTGGAAGTGGTTGCTGAAATTGAGAGTGATAATATTGCATGGATCATTATCTGTGGTGTTGTTCATGACATGTGTGAGCCCTTCTTTTAAAATGTCTGGTGTAATTTTCTTGAGATTCCTACTTAGGATGGATTTGGGGGAGTTGTCAAAATAGTCAGATTTGAATTTGAGTGAGAGTGTGGCTTAGATTTTATAATGATCTGTCCAGATACAAGGTAGGGTATTTGTCATTGTCAGTTGAATGTTATTAGTATATACTCACCTGTAGGGCTCTTTGATAAATAAGATACTTCCTTGGCGGCTGCGTCTACTGCCGCTTTTCCCAATGAGAAGACGTCATCACCTCGTGTGTGGGCCTGGCATTTTACAATAGCTACAAGTGTGGGCTCTTTTAGTGCATCAATTAATTCTCCTAACAGTATTGCATGCTGGACTGGGGACCCATCTGCTCTTCAGAATCCCCTCCTACCCCATCTGGCTAAACCTCCATGTACAGTCGTTGCAATGTAAGCAGAGTCTATATAAATTGTGACTGTGCACCCTTTAGCTGAATGCAATGCTTCTATGAGTGCTACTAGTTCTGCTGCTTGGGCCGAGAAGTGAGGCAGTAATCTCTTTTGGACAATAACTTAAAATTCCCCATCTTCCACCCAAACTACTAACGCTCCCACATGCTTTTCCCCTGCTTCACAATCTATGGAAGCTGCACCATCAACAAAATACATTTCTCCTTCTGTTAGCGCGTTTTCATGTGCTGTAGGCGTATTGCCATCATCGCCTCTGTAGCTGGTGCAGTCATGCTGCTGCATGTCCTCTACTGTACATGCTTCTGTGAGGAATGTGGCAGGGTTTACACTTTGACACCGCATGATATGTATGTTTGCGCTGGATATGCTAATCTTGTATGCTGTTGCTCTTTGGGTGGTAAGTGTGCTCTTTGATCTTTCCAGAATAGCAGATAGAGAGTGTTCCACATACAACATGACGGAGCATCCCATCACAATCATAGAGCTTTTTTCGATTGCGAACGCAGCGGCTGCGAGGGCCTGTTCGCAAGCGAAATGTCCTTGCATTACGGCATACAGTGTTCCACTATAGAATGCCAGGGGCTTGTAGCCTAGAGATATTTTATGTGTTAGCACCGCTGTCATGAGTGTGCCATTGCAGTGTGAGAACAGGTAGAACTCACAATTATAGTTGGGGGTTGCCAAAACTGGAGCTGTGGATATCAATTCTTTGAGTGTGTCAAAGGCTGTGTGCATTTCTTGTGTCCACTGTAACTGAGTGTTTTCTCATTAAGCTTCCTTGAGTGCCCGTAATAGGGGTTTGGTGTAAACTGCATAGTCTAATATCCAGGCTCGGCAGTAATTACACATGCCAAGGAACTTCTGCATCTCTTTAACTGTATTGGGATCTTTTCTGCTTTTATTGCTACTGCTCTATCAGGTATTATTCTTTTGCCATCTGTGGATATTAGCTGACCTAAATATAACACTTCTGTCAGGCAACATTGCAGTTTTTGTCTGTCTACTTTATATCCTTTGTATGCTAACTGTGTTAACAGGATGATGGAATCTTCCCTACACTCCTTTTCATCCTTGCTACAGACCAACAAATCGTCTACGTATTGAATAATTGGACTGGTTGTGTGCATGTTTCCAAGGTCTTCGTGCAAAATTCTGTTAAAGATACTGGGACTCTGACAATACCCTTTGGGCAATCAACAGTGTTCATACCTTTTCCCTCCCAGCATGAACGCTGGTTAGGTACAAAGAGTCTGGGTCGAGCGGGATTGAAAAGAACGCATTTTTCAAATCTACCACAGTGAAATATGTGGCCTGTGTTGGAATACTGAACAATTTTGAAGCAGGATTGGGAACGAGAGGAAACTCTTTCTGTACTACGTCATTAAGGGGGCGTAGGTCCGGGATCATCCTCCACGCTGCTCCCTTTGCATTCTTAATCGGGTAAATGCAAATTTTGCAGGGTGAGTTGGTTGGCACTATTAATCCCTGTATCATCAATGCATATATTGTATCTTTTATTCTCTCTTCCGCTTCCCTATATAAGGGATATTGTTTTACCCGGGGTAAAATTGCTCCTGGTTTGAGTTTTGTCTTTACAGGTGTTACTTCGTGTAGCAGCCCTACATCGTGCAGGCCTATGACCCACAACTGCTGCAATACCTGAGACATATCTTCCTCAAAATAGGCTGGTGGAGCTTTCACGACCGCTACAAGGGGTAGTGGCACTTCTCTTTTTTGAATCATTACTTCACAGGGATTTGCAATTTCCATCACTATTTCCCCATCATCATCTGAGTCACTACAAAAGGTCCTTGTTTGTAAGATCCCACAGGGCCAAATTGGCATAGATGTCCAGCACTGTTCCCCACTGGCATCCCTGCATGTCCATTGCTATTACTGCTATTCTTTGCAATGGCACCTGTATTGCATGTATGTCTAAGGACACTATTGAGCCCGGCACTATTTCTGGGTCTGTGATTGGGCAGAAAATAAACTCTGAAGGCACTCTCCACTTCTTACTTTTCAACTCTGGTACCACTCTTGCTAGTATCCTCAGCCCTTGTATGAACATGTCTGGATCTACAGGTACGCCACGTGTTTGTGGGAAATCTGCTTGAGTGTGTATTACCAACATGGCACTGATTGCACATGTTCCTGGTGTAGAGCACACTATTCCTCTGTCAGTAAAGGATATGGCCATGTTAAGCTTGCAGAGAAGGTCCCTTCCCAGCAAGTTAATGGGCAAGTCTTTGTAATACAACAGGGGTGCTTGTACAGTTTCCCCCCCCCACTGTTATGTCTAATTCTTCAGGGTATGGAACCTCGACCACTGCCCCAGAGAATCATTGCGTTTCCAAAGTCTGATTAGAAAGCGGGAACCTGCCCTCTTTGAGGCATGATTTTTCCACTCCCGAATCCACCATGAAGATAAACTGTTTGTTTCCTATCGCCGCCTCTACCAGTGGTTCCTCTGCTGCAGTAAGGGTCATTGACAGTATTGGACACGTAAGTGTTCCCTGTGGGCTGTCCTATGCTAAGTATCTTGGTTGTTCATCAGTATTAAAAACATTCCCCATTACCACTTCCGTCCCTCTACATGGGGCAGCTGCTCCATTTCCTGTGGTAGTGTAGGCGCCTCCGCGGGTGGGGGCGGTGCACTCATGACGCTGTGGTGCTTGTTGTGGGGGCACTTGGCGCTCATTCATGTACCTAGGGTTGGGCTGATTCTCCCTTCTATTCCCACCCATCGGTAATCCATATGGGCTCCCAGGGTGGGGGTGTCCGTACTGTTGCTCATTTGGGTATGAATTAGTGGGCCTGCTCTGACACTCTCTCATGAAATGTCCCCACCTCCTGCAATTCCAAAATTGTCCTTGTCCTCTTCCTCTGGGCCCTCCGTACCTGACACCCCCTCCCCTTGACCCTCTGAATCCTCCTCTGTTGCCCCGGCCACCCCTCACCGGCCATTGTGATCCCTCATACTGATTTTCCCCTGGCCATGAGTCTTGATTATTACCTGCGCAGTTTGCTGCCATTTGCACCGGTATTCCCATCTGTCCTTCGTCCTCCTCCCGCTCTCTTCCTGCCGTGTTAGTTGCTGCTACTGCACTGACCTTCAATAGTTTGCTTTGTACTAATTTAGCTTCATCTGCCAACCGCCGCTGAGCTATCTCCTTTTCTTTCCCGTTGATCCTTTTCCAGGGGTGCACTATTATGCTTTGAATTTCTGGCCATCCCTTGGCTTCTATCCCAGCTATTTTATCAAGGGCCTTCTGTACTTCCTTTGGGAGTCCCCTTTATATAATGAAATAAATTAAAGAAGTCGACTGGTCCCAGGCCGTGCTTGTTTCTGCTCTCCACATATCCTGCACCCGAAGAATGAAAGACATTGCATCTTCGTCATATCCCATTGTACACTGCATTACCGACTGTAAATCGGGTATGTCTGGAAATGTCTCCCTCAGGGCGTCCCACACTCTCCCTCGTACCGTGTTGAGTGAGGCCCCTTCATGGCGGTCACAATTTAGTGTTATTCCGGGAATCCCCGCCTCCGCTCAGACCCGGTTTGCCTGATCTCCGACTGCAGACACTAGCAAGCTTTTAACATCCTCCACTGCCAAGGGCACTCCAGCAGTGTGTTTTTCAAATGCATATACCCATTTGCTGGCACCACCGGCAGTGGTCGTAACTGTTGGAGCAAGTTGGCTTTGTCCATTTGGGCCCATGGTATGTTGTTCGGCCTTCCCGCCCCCCTGTGGATTAGTGCCAGCTGTAGATTATTCCCCCCTTTTCCGGTATACACCTTTTTTCCCTTCTTCCCTAATACCGCCATAAGTCCTGTTCTGCTCCTTAACCTCCCTCTCCATTCTTCCATGGGGGACAATCCCTCCCCAAATGAGGCCCCACCAGTAGCAGTTCCCAATCTCCGTTCTTCTTCTTCCTGTTCCTCCATGTCACACCAATATTCTTCCTCCCTGTCCGATGTCGTCCCCCCTTCCTCCACCTCACGTTCCCTATCAGCTGTAGTTGTTTCTATTATTCTTGTGGGGGTGTCATTTATCCAAAATAGTATCTCTCCTTTTTCCCACCCGTCCTCCGCTACCCTTTCACTATGTTGAGGTGTCGCATCTCGTTCTGCCCTGGGGGTAGCTAAGGCCCTCAGGCGGTACAGCTCTGTTCGAGCCATCGTTAATCGTGAATCTAGATCCTGTGTGAATTTCTCAATATCTATTGTGGAAGTACTCACCTGTCCTGTCTTGCCTTGGCTCTCATATGCGGGTGGTGCAGTGGCAGATGACTTCGGTGTGGATGGTGATGTGGATTGTGCTACGTATACTGGGTCGCTATATCCCTCTGCAGGCACTGGCTTTGTTAATAAGGGATATATTTGTGTAACCTCTATCTTATTCTCATTCAGCTCAATTGGCCCTTCACTGTCAGTTGTTGTCAGGGGAGATGCATTATACTTGCCACTTTTACCTGGAGGGCCTTCCTCAAACAACCACCACAATAACAATATTTTCCACCTGTTCTGCAGTTGTTTCCCTTTATATTTTATGACCAAACATGTGGCAACCATGTCTAGCACAGCTTTATCAAGGACCCTCCTTGAGGCCACACTTGGGGCAAACCTTCTCCCTTCAATTCCATGACCCACTGATCGTGGTATTTGCTTATCTTTTCTGTGTACCCTAGCAGAGTTTTACAGATGTGAGTCAGGGGCGTTTGTGCACCCATTTTATCAACCTGGAGTGGTTGTTCAATAAAAAAAAACCTTTCTCTACAACTCTTACGCTTCCTATATGACCCGCTCAACATGCTTTACAACACTTCTCAAAACAAAATCGTTTTCTCACATTGGGTTATTCATGAACAATGTCAACTGAAATATTCTCCAACTGAATTTTTGAAACCGTTCTTCATTATCGCTTACCAACAAAACAATACCTTTACATAAAACAACCTTAAGACATAACACATACACGAATGACACAAACAACATAAATTCTACCTCATCTTCGCTAATACCCCCTGAATGTTCTGTCGCAATATCTTCCCTGATTCCCCAGTCCCTTTAAAGAATTCTCTACCTCCGCCCTGTCTACACCTTGCAGGAGTGAAGAAGAGTAAGAAAAGTAGTAAACAAACGTTTCTAAATACTACCCCGGTTCTTCCTTCGAGACCCCGATGTTGTTTTCTTCACCTTAGTTTTCCCATATCCATATATCCTGTACTAGTCAAGAAAGCACTATGCAGCGCCGCCTTCCACCACCCAACGGAGATAGCATCCCTTTATCGTCTTTTCACCTTATTTTCCGTCACTATCCTAATGGCCATATGCGATAGAAGGAGAATAGAATAGAATATTTAACAGACGCCAGATTCCCCTTGCTGCTAATGATCTCCCCTCTTATTTACCTGCTGGTATTTTTCTTCCCAAACCTCCTAATCTGACTCCCACCCTCCTTTTAATATCACCCGCACTTGATACTCACGTGTCCGTCTTGATCCGAGACCCTCTGGACCCAATCGGTTAGGGCGCCGCCCCTCGCTCAAAGACCACGGACGGCTCCGGCGAGTGGTACGGTGGGTTTTGTAAAGGGGGATCCCATACCCTTTTGCCCTATTGCATGCGCACGTCTAGGTGTACAGGTTGCCGTTGGCGGGTAGCTCTTGAGGGAGCACGCTCTGGGTCGAGACAGGGGACGTCTTGTGCCAAATGGACAAAAAGAACGCTATCGCGTCGGGGTCACCAATGAAAGTGAGAAGTCCCCAAAAAATGCACTTAATCCTCCCAATAAGAGTCAAACAGGACACATCCCTGGAGGGAATGAGACCAAGACCAAATGCTGGTGATATCAAAATCGTTTATCTAAAATAGGGTAAGCAGAATCTACTCTGCTCACGCCAAGAGCGCTCTGCAGAAAACATGTTACAAGTCATTTTTATACAGCTTTTGCGTCATTCAGGAGAGGGGAAGCGAAGGGGGCACATGAAGAGTTGGGATTGGTCACTAGGGATGAGCACCTATAGGTGCCATAGGGTTGGTATGCTGTGGTTGGACCAGGATCACGTGGTGCTGTGATGACACTCCTTGGGTCAATCGGTCAGCTGGGCTCCTCGGATTGGCATGCAGTGTCAGTGACTTTCGCAGTGTTACATATTCAATAAAACACTTGACATTTGCCCTTGTGGCCACGCATTCCCATTCATCCAATATTACACTCCATCTTGTCCTCCAGGTTTTAAGCCTTTGAATCTTGACACCAAAGGAAAGACATTTCTCAAGTGCAGGTTAACTATCATTGGGCACAGGTCATAGTGCAGTTCTTAAGTGCAGGGTTAGATCTGTTACTGGGCGGTCCATAGTGTTAGTATAACACAAAATATATTGTTCACGGGGCTAATACTTTGATATCACAGTGTGGTCTCGAATGTCCATCTAGTACAACAAAGAGGTCACTGAATTTAAGGCGTAGCTTACACATTTAAATGAGTGGGTCACAAGAGCACATACCACACTAGTCATAAGTATTATTGTGGGGGTTAAAGGCGGGTTGTTTAAACATCATTAAATCTTTGCTGATCTGTTTTGGCACTATGAAGGGTGCAGGAGAATCGAAACACCTTCGCGGTGCAGTTCTGCTTTGCATGGGTAGATGGGACCTCCTGAATGGCTTTTAAAGGCTTCTTTACACATGGCCATTACATTATGATTGTAATCAACTAGAGTACGTTATCATTTCTCTTTGGCTGCATGCTCTCGTTGTTATAAAACTCATAATAATGATTTGCATATGCACAGGTTATCTTCCATGCTAAATTAAGCAGTCCATTACAGAATTATCTACATGCAGGCCCTAATTCATATTCTTATACTAAAATTATACTGGTTACAACATTTGATTGCTAAATTGCTTCTACATGATATCATGTATATATTTACATTGAATTTGGAAATGAGGTAGCTTCGTGCTGGCATGTACAGTGTTATTGTAATGCTCACCTGACTCCCACGGAGGCGCTTGCCTGGTTCGCGCTGCTGTGACCTCTTCTAAGGTGTTGCGCAGGGTTCGCAAGACGGATTGGACCGGGCCCCCAAATCTGGCTTGTCTGGCTCGCAGAAGTATCCTTCTGTAGGAGAAAATAGGGGATTAACTGTCTGCGGGGTAATGCAATCAGCCTCCCACTTTCCCCTCTCACCCTCCTCGAAACCCTTCTGTGATTCCCTGTAGCGTCTCACCTTAGGGTCTGGAAGGACGAGCTCTCCATCCTGCTTCTGATGCAGGGGTGCGTTGGTATCCAGTCACTTCACTGGTTTTTTCGGATTGGTGAGAACCAAACTTGCTTGGCTTCCAGGTAAGTTTTTTGATAAGAGGTTCCCCTTGTGTCCATGCATTAATGTACTAATGCTAGTGTCTTTTTCCCCATAGGGGCCGGGGTACGGAATGCCAGGGAACAGGCACCGACCCGAGATGAGAGGTGAAATCCTTGTAGAAATCAGGTAAGTCTTTAATGAGCGTTTTTTGGTAATGCCTTTTCATTCGCTCATTAACGCTGATGTCCTTTTTTTCCCTTAGGGGCCGGGGTCCGGAAATGCCAGGATGCGGCGCGGACCCGAAATGAAGAGGGAATGAATCACAGGTAAGTCTTAACATGGAGATTTAGCTTTCCTTATTCCCTTCTCTCTCTCACCTTTTGTTCTTGCCTTTTTCTCCCTGGGCGCTGGGGCGTGACTGCGAATCCGGATGATCGCTGCTGAACATGGAGGCGCCCTGTAAAGGTGAGTGGAATGCGGCGCTGCAGCGATCAACGCGATGAGATTTTAAATAAAAGTCTTCCTTTTCAGGATTGTTGGCGAGATGTTTGCGGGATGCGGATTTAGCAGGTAAGGACTTTTCCTTCTTCTGTTCTCTTCTTCTCTTCCTTTGCCGGTGATCCAGGATGCTGGCAGGCGTGGCAGAAGTCAGGATGCAGGAGCAGACACGGTGAGCGTCCAGCTGCTAGATGCAGAACAACGCGAAGCACGTGTGGCTGTTCGGGTGGGGTTTAAATAGCCTTGGAAGAAGTTCCAGGTATGTATCCTTCCTCCAATCAGGTATGTATCCTTCCCCGACCACGCCCGGATGGTAAATTAGTCCCACAGGTAAAGTAGTTCCTTTCAGGCCTCAAGGAGGCTGGGATCCTGCAGCATGGTCTGCATCAGGTAAGTGCACCCAAGCACTCCCATAATGAGCCTGGCGCCTATGGCGCCAGGACTGATGTCTTTTATGAGCCTGGCGCCATAGGCGCCAGGACACTGTCCAAAGGGCCCCTATATGGGGTTGCTGGGCCTTTCCTTGGGGACTGGATGTCCGCTTTCAGGGACGCAGGGCTTGAACCGGCTCCCCGGGAGCGGGCATCATGACAGCACTCCCCCCCAAAGCCCCTCCCAAGGTTGTTCCCTCCGGGGTTTTGGTTTGTCTGGGAAGAGTCGGTGGAATTTCCTGACTAATCGAGGTGCATGCACATGGTCGCTGGGTTCCCACAACCTCTGCTGAGGTCCGTACCCCTTCCAATCAATTAGGTAGAACAGTTTTGACCTAAACATTTTTTAGTCTAAAATGTTCTTCACTTCGAATTCGGGCTCCCCATCTATTAGAATAGGTTCTGGAGGTTTGAGTAGTCGGGTTCCGGGTACCACTGGTTTCAGAAGTGACACATGAAAAACAGGGTGAATTCGCATACTAGCTGGTAAATCAAGTTCAACAGCCACTGGGTTAATTATTGCCGTAATAGAATAAGGTCCCAGATATTTTGGGTTAAAGGTTCAAGGCCCTTTGAGTGCTAAATGTCTGGTAGCTAACCACACTTGATCCCCAATCTGATACTGAGGTGCTTCACTCCGATGTAGATCAGCATTCTCCTTGTATTTTCTCTTGGCTTTTTGTAAATGCGTAGTTGCCTCTTTGAAGGCTTGGGAAATTGTAGAATGCAGATGTTCTACTGCAGGCATTCCGAGGTTCTGAGGTGAGTCAAGGTTTGAGGTTCGAGGGTGATGCCCAAACAAAGTATAAAAAGGACTGTGGCCAGTTCCAGAGTGTACCGAATTATTATATGCGTATTCGGCTATCCAAAGAATGTCTTTCCAGTTGCTTTCAGATTGCTGTAACATACACCGTAAGTACTGCTCAAGGGTCTGATTTGTCCTCTCGGTCTGACCATCGGTCTGAGGGTGGTGACTGGTCGATAATCTTACGTCGATCTGCGCCATTTGACAACATTTGCGCCAGAAGTGGGAAATGAATTGGCTTCCTCGGTCATAGATTAGTATAGATGGGAATCCATGTAGCCGAACAATATTTTCGAGGAATTCTTTGGCTAGGACAGAAGCTGAAGGTAAACCTTTCAAAGGAATAAAGTGGGCCATTTTGGAAAACAAATCCATAATTACCAGAATAGTATTGTACCCATAACAAGGAGGCAGGTCCGTAATAAAATCCATTGATAGGGTGTGCCAGGGTGCTGGTGGTATGTCTAGAGGTTGAAGGAGACCTGCTGGTCTTTTCTTTTGACTTTTATTTTGGGCGCAAACACCACATGACATCACAAAAGATTTAACATCTTTTCGCCAAGAGGGCCACCAAAATTGTCGTTTCACCTTTTCCTCTATCTTGGCAATACCGGGGTGTCCCTCTATTAATGTATCATGATAACCGGAAATAACTAGTTCGTGTAATTTCTTATGTGGCAGGGATAAGCGTCCTCGGAAATAAGGTAAACCATTATCTATGGTAAAGTCTGATCCCTTTTGTATCCAATCCTGTAAGGTTGTAGGGTCCAGGAGTTGTTTCACTCTGGCTTGAATGTCTTCTAGCGTCTGTAACGAAGTCATACCTAGAATCCTCTGTTCGGGAATTATTGGTACTGGTTCTGAGTTTGTATCAGATTCTCCCATTCCAATTCAGGATAAGGCGTTTGCTTTGCCATTCTTGCAGCCAGGTCGATAGGTAATCACGAAATCAAATTCAGCGAAAAACAAAGCCCATCGGAGCTGCCGTGATGACTGAGCCTTGGCGGTTTTCAAATACTGTAAATTCCGGTGATCAGTGATCACTGTGATGGTATGTCGAGCGCCAAGCAGATAATGCCGCCTGGCTTTAAAAGCGGACTTAATGGCTAACAGTTCTTTGTCAGTGATTGCATAATTAACCTCGGGTACCGAGAATTTTCTGGACCAAAATGCTACGGGATGTAGTTGGTTGGTTTCGGGATCTCTTTGGGACAGGACAGCTCCCATGGCTAGGCTGGATGCATCAGTCTCGACGACATATGGGAGATCTGGACGCGGGTGTTTCAATATGGGTGCGGAGGTAAACTTAGCTTTTAAATCCTGAAAGGCCTGCTCGGCTTCTTCAGACCATTCAAAACGTTTATTTTTCCTCAAGAGTGCAGTAATGGGTTGTACCATGCGTGAAAATTCCGGGATAAACCTGCGATAGAAATTGGCAAAGCCGAGCATACTTTGAACCCCTTTTACAGAGCTAGGTGATGGCCATTTGAGGATGGCATCCACTTTTCTTGAGTCCATTCGGACTCCTTTGGGTGTCAGGATGAAACCTAGAAACTCGACTTCTGTGGTATGGAAAACACATTTCTCCAATTTAGCAAATAGTTTGTGTTGGCGCAGTTTTTCAAGTACTGCCCTGACATGTTTTCTGTGATCAGATTCCGAAGAGGAGTACACCAGAATGTCATCGATATATACGACAACACAAACATCGATGAGTTTCCAAAGGACATCATTCATGAAGTATTGGAAGGCAGCCGGCGCGTTACACAATCCGAAAGGCATCACCTGGTACTCGAATAATCGGTATTTAGTACGGAAGGCAGTTTTCCATTTGTCGCCTTCTTTAACTCGTACCAGATGATAAGCCCCCCAGAGATCTAACTTGGTGTATATGCAAGCGTCCTTCACCTGGTCAAGGAGTTCAGGGATCAGAGGCAGAGGATAACGGTTTTTAACCGTTATCTGGTTCAATGCGCGGTAATCGATACAAGTTCTAAGGTCACCTTCTTTTTTGGGCACGAAGAACAAAGCCGAGGATGCCGGGGACTTTGACGGGCAAATAAAACCATTAGCTAGGTATTGATCCAAATATTGTCTCAAATGCAGGTTCTCAGGTTCGGTAAGGGCATAAATCCTGCTACAAGGGGGTTGTGCACCGGGCACCAGATCGATTTGTCAATCGTACGATCTGTGAGGAGGTAACGTGTTGGCCTGTTCCTTTTGGAAGACATCCTGAAAGTCTTGGTATTCCGGAGGTAGTTGCATGGAGGCAGAGATTACAGATGCTAGATTAATCTTCAGGTTTTCTGGGTAGCATGTTTGTGTACAATCCGGGAAGGTTATTCTCTTAGCTCACCAATCAATTCGAGGATTATGTGTCTCTAACCAAGGGATTCCAAGAATAACCTGAAACTGTGGAGCCTTGATTACATCAAACACAACATCCTCTCGATGGCCGTCTGGACCAATAAGAGTCACCTCAGTAGTGGAATGTGTTACCGGTCCAGAGGCAATTTCGGTTCCATCGACTGTGGTGATGACATCTTTGCTGGTTTTAGGACGGAGAGGGAGGTTAATCCTAGAGACCAATTCACGATCCACATAGTTTCCAATAGCCCCACTATCGATGTATGCCTTTATTGCATGCAACCGCTTAGGCTGTTCTGGATCTACGAGAACCATTGGCACAATGAAATGCGAGGTCTGAGAGTTAGTTTTCAAGCTCGGCAAGTGGACCCCTACGCTTGTCGGGCGGAGTCGTTTCCCGAAACAGAGTCTTCATGGTTTTTATCAGCGGCTCCTACCGCCTTTCGGGGCGGTTTTGCCGGGCAATCTCGTAGCAAGTGTCCAGAATTCCCACAATAAAGACATCATTTTAACTGCCGCCTCCTTTCACGTTGCTTTTGAGTTAAGGGTCCTTTAACCTCTCCAATTTGCATAGGCTCAGAGACATCAACTCCCTTGGGAATAGCATGGGTCTTGACCAACACCCGGTTCTCAAACCTGGACCGATCTGCTTTTCTGTTTTGAAGTCTGTGATCCAATTGGACCACTAAGTCTATATACTCTGTGCATTCTTGGGGCGGATTTACAACTTGGGCCAAGACATCTTTAAGTTCTCCTCGTAGGCCTCGATAAAACAATGTGACTCTTTTATCCTCTGGCCATCCCGTTTCCACAATTAGTCTATTAAAGGTTGCAATATAGGATAGGAGGTCCTGATTGCCCTGTCGCAGGGATAGAAGTTTGTCATCCAGAGCCTGCCCCTGAGAGTGTCGAGCAAATAACCTTTCCATGCTTGCTTGAAACCCTTGAAAATCGCAGAGAATCGGGTCATCTTGAGTAACCAGTGGAACTGACCAATTGACAGCGCAGCCGCTGAGATATGACAATACAAAGGCTACCTTGGTCTGATCATTAGGGAAGGCCAGAGGTCTGCATAGGAAGTGCAAACGACACTGATTCATGAATACGGCGAATCGTTTGGGGTCCCCAGCAAAGCGTTCGGGTGGGGCCAGCGGCATGTTTCCGGGTAGATTAATCTGCACAGGGTTACTGGAAACCACAGGAGCGGGGTTCCCTCCGGAACCGGAAGACGGACTGGACCTGGCCCCCAAATCTGGCTTGTCTGGCTCGCAGAAGTATCCTCTGTAGGAGAAAATAGGGGATTAACTGTCTGCGGGGTAATGCAATCGGCCTCCCACTTTCCCCTCTCACCCTCCTCGAAACCCTTCTGTGATTCCCTGTAGCGTCTCACCTTAGGGTCTGGAAGGACGAGCTCTCCATCCTGCTTCTGATGCAGGGGCGCGTTGGTATCCAGTTACTTCACTGGATTTTCGGATTGGTGAGAACCAAACTTGCTTGGCTTCCAGGTAAGTTTTTTGATAAGAGGTTCCCCTTGTGTCCATGCATTAATGTACTAATGCTAGTGTCTTTTTCCCCATAGGGGCCGGGGTACGGAATGCCGGGGAACAGGCACCGACCCGAGATGAAAGGTGAAATCCTTGTAGAAATCAGGTAAGTCTTTAATGAGCGTTTTTTGGTAATGTCTTTCCATTCGCTCATTAACGCTGATGTCCTTTTTTCCCCTTAGGGGCCGGAGTCCAGAAATGCCATGATGCGGCGCGGACCTGAAATGAATAAGTCTTAACATGGAGATTTAGCTTTCCTTATTCCCTCCTCTCTCTCACCTTTTGTTCTTGCCTTTTTCTCCCTAGGCGCTGGGTTGTGACTGCGAATCCGGATGATCGCTGCTGAACATGGAGGCGCCCTGTAAAGGTGAGTGGAATGCGGCGCTGCAGCGATCGACGCGATGAGCTTTTAAATAAAAGTCTTCCTTTTAAGGATTGTCGGCGAGATGTCTCCGGGATGCGGATTTAGCAGGTAAGGACTTTTCCTTCTTCTGTTCTCTTCTTCTCTTCCTTTGCAGGTGATCCAGGATGCTGGCAGGCGTGGCAGAAGTCAGGATGCAGGAGCAGACACGGTGAGCGTCCAGCTGCTAGATGCAGAACAACGCGAAGCACGTGTGGCTGTTCGGGTGGGGTTTCAATAGCCTTGGAAGAAGTTCCAGGTATGTATCCTTCCTCCAATCAGGTATGTATCCTTCCCCGACCACGCCCGGATGGTAAATTAGTCCCACAGGTAAAGTAATTCCTTTCAGGCCTCAAGGAGGCCGGGATCCTGCAGCATGGTCTGCATCAGGTAAGTGCACCCAAGCACTCCCATAATGAGCCTGGCGCCTATGGCGCCAGGACTGATGTCTTTTATGAGCCTGGCGCCATAGGCGCCAGGACACTGTCCAAAGGGCCCCTATATGGGGTTGCTGGGCCTTTCCTTGGGGACTGGATGTCCGCTTTCAGGGACGCAGGGCTTGAACCGGCTCCCCGGGAGCGGGCATCATGACAGTTATGTTCTGTTATGCATTTTGTTATTGCAATCCATTTCTATTAAACTTCATACTATACGTTAATACATGTCACCCTTATATAACTGGAACTTAACATTAGTGCTTCTGATTATACATATATTATACAACACACTGACATGCTTATTGTTCTACTGTGACCCTTTCATTGTTTCACATACAAGGGAAAAGGTTTATGAGCAGCTTATTTCAATTACTTGCAGAAAAGACACTAGTTTTTTTCATTTTAAGGCTTGAAAAACATGACATAGTCGAGGGTCGTTATTTAGTTATTTAACCATCTTCAAAGGATATTGGGGTGGTATTCTTTATGGCCTGGGTCTGATTGGTGGGGACAGGTTTATAGAGATGAACGACTTTCTGCTGCCAGGCCTTGAGCTGGGCCGCGGCAGGGTCACTGAGGTAAGACGGAAGACAGAAGATACGGTGCGAAGTTTGTTGCATTTGCGCGGCCAGTCTCCCATGAGAACCGGGTGGCTGCAGAGATGACAGAAGGGAGGAGGTTGGGAGAATAGCTTGTTTGCTGTGTGCATCTTGCGGGGAGAGCTGCAGGCCTGCGTTCTAAATTCATGGCTGGCCTGCCATTATGTGACACAAAATAGAGTCTAGTCGGACTCTGATCTGGACTGTTCTCAGGGGTCACAGTTCCTAGGGGTATTCCCGCAACGGTGCTCCAGGGCCGGGGCCCTGAACCCAGAGCAGCCACAACTGGGCCTACCCAGGAAGTGCGCAAATGGAGGGGGCGTTCCAAGACACCCTCCTCCCACACATGGCCTTGGATGGGAGTAGAAGTGGAGTCCCACTGCAGGACCGGCCCAACTTGTCAGTTGTCTGGGAAGACTGGAGGCAGTGTCATTGACCCACTGCAGCCATTGCCAGTGGTTGGTCCCCTTGACCCTCCCACTTCAGGTGGACATCGGTTCATCCTGGTCTTGGTTGATCATGCCACCAGGTACCCTGAAGCTATACCCATTTGGACTGTTACTGACAAGGTGGTTGCCAGGGCTCACCTGGGCATTTTTACCCATGTTGGATTCCCTAAGGAGGTTGTCGCTGACAGAGGATCCAACTATATGTCTAGTTACATGAAAACCATGTGGAAAGAGTGCGGGGTAACCTACAAGTTCTCCACCTCTTACCATCCCCAGACCAATGGTCTGGTTGAGAGATTTAATAAAACTCTCAAGTGCATGCTAGGCGCTTTGGAAGAGCACCTAAGGAGGAAATGGGATCTCCTCCTGCCATGCCTGCTGTTGACTTTCAGAGAGGTACCTCAAGAGGGTGTTGGTTTCAGCCCCTTTCAGTTACTCTTTGGACATCCCGTGAGGGAGCCCGTTGCCTTGATCAGAGAAGGTTGGGAGGCCACCCCTCCAGGTCCCGCCAAGTAAGTGTGTTAGGCCTCAGACGGAGGATGACACAGATGATGGGTCAGGTGACAGCGCATCTCAAGGCCAGCCAGGAATTGAATAAGTACTGGCATGACCTTAAAGCCTCGCAAATGGATTGGACTCTGGGGCAGGAAATCCTTGTGATGGAAACCACAGGAGCGGGGTTCCCTCCGGAACCGGGTAGAGGAGTTTGCCCAGCTTGACCTTGCAAAAGCTGTCTGGCCAGGTCATCAGATCTTTCCTTTGATATTATTAATTCCCTCCTGAGGGCATTAGTCTCTTGACGAGCGGCATGTACTTCCGCCCGTAATTCACCCAGTAATTGGGCCAACTGATCAGTCTCAGAACTTTCCATAGCGCCTGGGTGGGAATTTGTAGGAAGGCTTTGCGTTCTGTAACGCTCACCTGACTCCCACGGAGGCGCTGGCCTGGTTCGCGCTGCTATGACCTCTTCTAAGGTGATGCGCAGGGTTCAGAAGACGGACTGGACCTGGCCCCCAAATGTGGCTTGTCTGGCTAGTAGAAGTATCCTTCTGTAGGAGAAAATAGGGGATTAACTGTCTGCGGGGTAATGCAATCGGCCTCCCACTTTCCCCTCTCACCCTCCTCGAAACCCTTCTGTGATTCCCTGTAGCGTCTCACCTTAGGGTCTGGAAGGACGAGCTCTCCATCCTGCTTCTGATGCAGGGGCGCGTTGGTATCCAGTTACTTCACTGGATTTTCGGATTGGTGAGAACCAAACTTGCTTGGCTTCCAGGTAAGTTTTTTGATAAGAGGTTCCCCTTGTGTCCATGCATTAATGTACTAATGCTAGTGTCTTTTTCCCCATAGGGGCCGGGGTACGGAATGCCGGGGAACAGGCACCGACCCGAGATGAAAGGTGAAATCCTTGTAGAAATCAGGTAAGTCTTTAATGAGCGTTTTTTGGTAATGTCTTTTCATTCGCTCATTAACGCTGATGTCCTTTTTTCCCCTTAGGGGCCAGGGTCCAGAAATGCCAGGATGCGGCGCGGACCTGAAATGAATAAGTCTTAACATGGAGATTTAGCTTTCCTTATTCCCTTCTCTCTCTCACCTTTTGTTCTTGCCTTTTTCTCCCTAGGCGCTGGGTTGTGACTGCGAATCCGGATGATCGTTGCTGAACATGGAGGCGCCCTGTAAAGGTGAGTGGAATGCGGCGCTGCAGCGATCGACGCAATAAGCTTTTAAATAAAAGTCTTCCTTTTAAGGATTGTCGGCGAGATGTCTCCGGGATGCGGATTTAGCAGGTAAGGACTTTTCCTTCTTCTGTTCTCTTCTTCTCTTCCTTTGCAGGTGATCCAGGATGCTGGCAGGCGTGGCAGAAGTCAGGATGCAGGAGCAGACACGGTGAGCGTCCAGCTGCTAGATGCAGAACAACGCGAAGCATGTGTGGCTGTTCGGGTGGGGTTTCAATAGCCTTGGAAGAAGTTCCAGGTATGTATCCTTCCTCCAATCAGGTATGTATCCTTCCCCGACCACGCCCGGATGGTAAATTAGTCCCACAGGTAAAGTAGTTCCTTTCAGGCCTCAAGGAGGCTGGGATCCTGCAGCATGGTCTGCATCAGGTAAGTGCACCCAAGCACTCCCATAATGAGCCTGGCGCCTATGGCGCCAGGACTGATGTCTTTTATGAGCCTGGCGCCATAGGCGCCAGGACACTGTCCAAAGGGCCCCTATATGGGGTTGCTGGGCCTTTCCTTGGGGACTGGATGTCCGATTTTGGGCACGCAGGGCTTGAACCGGCTCCCCGGGAGCGGGCATCATGACAGTTATGTTCTGTTATGCATTTTGTTATTGCAATCCATTTCTATTAAACTTCATACTATACGTTAATACATGTCACCCTTATATAACTGGGACTTAACATTAGTGCTTCTGATTATACATATATTATACAACACACTGACATGCTTATTGTTCTACTGTGACCCTTTCATTGTTTCACATACAAGGGAAAAAGTTTATGAGCAGCTTATTTCAATTACTTGCAGAAAAGACACTAATTTTTTTCATTTTAAGGCTCGAACAACATGACATACTCGAGGGTCGTTATTTAGTTATTTAACCATCTTCAAAGGGTATTGGGGTGGTATTCTTTATGGCCTGGGTCTGATTGGTGGGGACAGGTTTATAGAGATGAACAACTTTCTGCTGCCAGGCCTTGAGCTGGGCCGCGGCAGGGTCACTGAAGTAAAACGGAAGACAGAAGATACGGTGCGAAGTTTGTTGCATTTGCGCGGCCAGTCTCCCATGAGAACCGGGTGGCTGCAGAGATGACAGAAGGGAGGAGGTTGGGAGAATAGCTTGTTTGCTGTGTGCGTCTTGCGGGGAGAGCTGCAGGCCTGCGTTCTAAATTCATGGCTGGCCTGCCATTATGTGAAACAAAATGGAGTCGGTGGCACACAAAATAGAGTCTTGTCGGACTCTGATCTGGACTGTTCTGAGGGGTCGCAGTTCCTAGGGGTATTTCCGCAACGGTGCTCCAGGGCCGGGGCCCTGAACCCAGAGCAGCCACAACTGGGCCTACCCAGGAAGTGCGCAAATGGAGGGGGCGTTCCAAGACACCCTCCTCCCACACATGGCCTTGGATGGGAGTAGAAGTGGAGTCCCACTGCAGGACCGGCCCAACTTGTCAGTTGTCTGGGAAGACTGGAGGCAGTGTCATTGACCCACTGCAGCCATTGCCAGTGGTTGGTCCCCTTGACCCTCCCACTTCAGGTGGACATCGGTTCATCCTGGTCTTGGTTGATCATGCCACCAGGTACCCTGAAGCTATACCCATTTGGACTGTTACTGACAAGGTGGTTGCCAGGGCTCACCTGGGCATTTTCACCCATGTTGGATTCCCTAAGGAGGTTGTCGCTGACAGAGGATCCAACTATATGTCTAGTTACATGAAAACCATGTGGAAAGAGTGCGGGGTAACCTACAAGTTCTCCACCTCTTACCATCCCCAGACCAATGGTCTGGTTGAGAGATTTAATAAAACTCTCAAGTGCATGCTAGGCGCTTTGGAAGAGCACCTAAGGAGGAAATGGGATCTCCTCCTGCCATGCCTGCTGTTGACTTACAGAGAGGTACGTCAAGAGGGTGTTGGTTTCAGCCCCTTTCAGTTACTCTTTGGACATCCCGTGAGGGAGCCCGTTGCCTTGATCAGAGAAGGTTGGGAGGCCACCCCTCCATGTCCCGCCAAGCAAGTGTGTTAGGCCTCAGACGGAGGATGACACAGATGATGGGTCAGGTGACAGCGCATCTCAAGGCCAGCCAGGAATTGAATAAGTACTGGCAGGACCTTAAAGCCTCGCAAATGGATTGGACTCTGGGGCAGGAAATCCTTGTGATGGAGCCTACCAAGCCTAGAGCTTTGGCAGACAAGTGCACTGGACCCTTCAGGATCCTCTCCAAGATGGGTGAAATAAATTATCTGGTTGACATGGGAGCCCCTGGGGTAGCCCCTCAGGTATTCCATGTCTCTTGCTAGCTTCAGAGCAAGAAGAGGATGAGAACGAGCCCCTTCCTGATTTGCTGCATAGTAACCTTCAGGATGGCTCAGTGGAGGGAGTACATCTCTCTCCCGATCTGACGAAAGAGCAGCAGAGGGCCTGCAGGGCTTTGCTCTAGCTGTATGCCTCTCTCTTTTCACTGACACCAGGCCTTACACTGTGGTGTAGGCACAAGATTGACACTGGTGACAGTTTGCC
The DNA here is from genome assembly GCF_040938575.1 of Ambystoma mexicanum. Lineage (NCBI taxonomy): Eukaryota > Metazoa > Chordata > Amphibia > Caudata > Ambystomatidae > Ambystoma > Ambystoma mexicanum. The sequence continues at coordinate 568,667,568 of NC_090939.1, read as the reverse complement.
TGTCAAAAGCAGGTGCTACTGTATCTCAGATACCATTAAGAACCACATCCAGGCTGAGGTTGCCAAGATGTTGGATCTGGGTGTTATTGAACCCTCAACCAGTCCTTGGTCCAGTCCAGTGGTCCTTGTCCCCAAGCCAAGTTCCAAGGCAGGTACTAAGGATTCTGTGTGGACTACAGAGGAGTCAATGCCATCACCAAAACTGACTCGCACCCATTGCCCAGGACTGATGAGCTCGTGGACACCATAGGTGTTGCCAAATTTGTGAGCACCTTTGACCTTAGCTCAGGCTACTGGCAAATAGCTCTGATGGACCATGCCAAGGAAAAGACGGCGTTCTAAATCCTGAGGGACTCTACCAGTTTAGAGTCATGCCTTTTGGGTTGAAGAATGCATCTACCACATTCCACAGATTGGTCAATCATGCACTCAGTGGGCTGGAGGCCTTTTGTGTGGCTTACTTAGATGACATTGCCATCTACAGTTCCACCTGGGATGAGCATTTGGCACATCTGGATAAGGTGTTACAGGCCTTGAAAAGGGCTAACATCAATATCAAGGCCACCAACAGCCAGATAGCTCAGGGGAAAGTCATATATCCTGGTCATGAGTTAGGAGGGGGTCAAATCCAACCTCTCCCCAGTAAAGTACAGGATGTACAGGACTGGGAGACTACCACTACTCAAACCCAGGTGAGAGCCTTTTTGGGTCTCACTGGGTATTATCGTATTTTCATGGCAGACTATGGAACCATAGCTGCACCCCTGACAGCTCTGACTTCACCCAAACAGCCTAGGAAAGTTAATTGGACTGAAGACTGTCAGAGGGCCTTTGATGGCTTGAAAGAAAGTCTGTGTAGGGCACCTGTGTTGTGTGTGCCTGATTGCAGCAAGCCCTTTATCATTGAAACTGAATGACTGTGATGCTGAAAATGCATCGGAGGGTCAGGACCTCTGTATCCTTGTTCTTTACTGTTTTTATCGTGTGTTCTGTCGTGTTTTCCACACAGGAGTTCATGTGGGACTCCTCATGGTGAAGCTCTCCACTTTGGTTTGGTGTACAGGCCCATGGGATACCCTTATGGCACCCATGGGTGGGGGTACAACCCTGTGCCCCTAGTGTATGTATTTTGGCACCTGTGTGTGGCCCACATATTAGGGTAGAGGCTGTTGGCAGCTCTGTGCTAAATTGACAGGTGTCCTGAGCTTCCTCCATTTTGGGACGCTCAGGTCCTGCCATTGGAATCCGTTGATTCCTGATAGGAAACAAGATGGTCCCTGTGGCCTCTTGCTTTCTATTGCCTGTTACCTTATTTTCCCAAAGTCCTGGGAAGCCCTGACTCTGTCCCTTCCCCCTGACTGGCTGTTGGGTGGAAGTTCCATATATGATGTTGTTGTGAAGTCCAGGCCGACTGGCTGGAGCCTTCCCAGTGACTGTAGGTCACCTGTGGGTGGGACCTGGGTGAATGGAGTGTGTGACCAATAAGCACTTCTTGTTGTGGATGTCTGTGTCTGGTGTTTGACACAAACACTGAGACAGCCCTGCCCGAAACTGGTATGAATGCAGTGTGGAGTGTTGAATGGCTGGGTACCTGTCCCTAACACATAACTTGATGTGAGTGTCTGGAGAGAAGTGAATGGCCTGAATGCACTATGCACCTGATTGGATGCCTGCCTGCATGAATGCCCTCCTGACTGATTGGTTGCCTCAGTGTGACCCAGCATAATGAATGGGAGATCAGCAGTATATCTGGGACCTCTCACTGCTAGAATTTGTGTTCAGAAGCTGAAGTCCAAACTATGAAGAGTAACTGGAGTGAAACTGAAGCTTGACCTTGAAGCCCTGCTGGAAGAGAAGAATTGCTGTTCCCCTTCTTCATCAAACTGAAAGCTGCTGTGTCTTCCCGAGCTACGAGGGACCATTGTGCACTGCTAATCTTTGCCAGCGCTCCCTGGTAGACAGACCTACGACAAGCTGCTGACCGGAAACGGGGACCGCAGCGGAATCACAAGGAGAAGCATCCGGACACTGTTGTCCACCACCATCGACGACCACCGTCTCTGACCAGAGCCACCGTGCTCCCTTTGCCTGAGTAACATTTGATCCAAGGAATCTCTCGCCTGCACCGTCGACCGCTTTGTCCCACCGGAGAAAGTCGAGGCCTCCAACGTGCCGAGGAACATTCGCTGGTGGGTTTCCTGCCACCCGACAACCGTAGAGATGCCGGCCGAGTCAACGCCCTTGCTAGGCCACAGTTCTTCACAATCTCTTTGCAGTCCTGAACTATCGTCACCGAGGTGCCCCGCACACCTCTTTCTTGCAGGATGACAACGCTCCATCGTCGACGAGCACCGTTAGGAATGAAGCTGCCACCTCACTGTTGTTGTTTAAGCTTTTTCCTCATGGGATCTTGACGATCCATGGCTCCTGCCTTAAAGGGAGCCGCTCGAGAAGGATACGTCGACGACAAACTCTGCTATTCCAGGTACATTGGGGTTGTAGAACTATTTTAGAAGGAAATAAGACTTCTAGAAGAATATATGGACTGGGCTTGTGATATATCTTTATTTTACAGGTTGCCCAGGTGGGGGGATCTCCACACAAAACTGTGTCTAGGTAACGGGGCTAGTATTCTGCCTATTGTTCTAACCAACTGCTTTCCTCTTACATCTATTGTTGGTTTCCTTTACAAACTGATTTGCGTGACATTTAACCGTACAGTTGATGCACTTTAATGAGATCTAATAGTAATAGTGGTACCATGAAGAACTGTGTATCTTTACCATTATAGATTGATTGAGCACAAAGTGAGTTATTGTAAATGTTTATATAACTTTGAACCATAATTATATAAAGACTGCGTTTTCAGAGAAGCTAGGCCTTGATTGCTCATCCATTGCTACCTTACAGAGAATCTTGGCTGGGGTCCTTTGTGCCTCTCCTCTACCATATAGAGAGCAGAAGTACAGACACCCCCCTCCAGTCTTTACATACATCTTCAAAGTATCTCGACATTTCCACTAAATTGGCACAGAGATGAAGATGTGCTTACTGCAGGAATTAGATGTGCACGAACCTCAGGCATGCTCGCAGAGACTATTTCCAGACATAGATGGTGCCTTTCAAAGTGCCTTGGGACTGCACAGCTGCCCTTCCACCTGGAAGCAGGGGCAGCAACCCCGTGGCAGCAACGTGTGCACTCCAAATACACCAATGACCTCACGGATAGTGACATCACAGGAAGTGTCAGAAATTCTCTCAAAAGTGTATTCTTAGTACAAGAACATCAACATCTTATTAAAATAAAATAAAATGATTTTGCCGAAGTGGACACATCTTACCTAGAATGTCGGTGAGCATATAGAATGAGCCCCACAATTCTCCCCTATCAAAAACCGTACCTCGAACCCGAATGCAGACTGTGCATCTTAATGATAATTGGGAGTAACCAAGCATAGAGACCTAGCCCCACTAAAACAAAGGTGGGGGGGTATCTTTTAAAATGGTGAGTTCAAATGGTGCACTTTACAGCCCACCTTTTACGTTTTGTGAACAAATGGGTAAAAGCCCATACAATTTACAATGCGTTTTGTATTCTATAGGGTAACACATGAACAAGTCCAATAGATGGCAGGTCACCAACAGTACACACAATTAGTTTACCTTATCCACCGCTTTCCCATCCCTCAAACTCTGTCATCAACATCTCAGTAGGTTTATAATGATGACACTGGTTATTTTAAAGGGAGGGTGGTGTTTTTTATATTACATACATCAGGGCCCCATCTAACATGAACGCACAGAGTGCATGAATCTGGGACTTTGACTGCTCTGAGTCTCAGATAAAAATACTGCCCATTCTGAGTTTACATATGTTTTTACAATAAATAAATACATTACATGTTCAAATGTGTTAAATCATTGAAATCAGCAGTGTTTAGTCAGAATAGAGTCTGTTTGCAGAAATAACGCAGAGGGGCTAGCATGAAGGTTTATAGCTGGCGTCCTTGTGCTAGGTGGACATTTTGGTGGTTGGTGAGTCAGCGCTTTGTCGTATTCAGAGGAGGTTTGCTGGTGGCGAGGGCCAGTAAAGGGGGCGTGAATTGCACAATTCATCCTCAAGAACTCAGGTATCTTCTTCTTACACTGCCGGGTATGGATGCCCAAGAATCCTGAGTAAACAAAGGAAAAATACAAGGTGTAGTGTTGATGGCTACACATGTTTTAACTGATTGAGTGCAGTGCACTGTGAACACGTGTCCAAGTCATGAGGGAGCTGTTGTATTTCCTACGTATCTTTGTAGTTCATTCTTATGATGGAATTTTCAGTTCTTTGTATGGGCACCCTGCCTGCGTGTGCGTGAGGTGGAATGTTTACCTTAGAGATGAGGGCGAGGTTCTACCAAAGGTGAAGGAGTGAGTGGATGAACGGGCGGTGAAGTGTGTGGATGCAGTGCAGGGCGCTGGGTCACTTTTGTTTACAATAAACTTTATTTGCTGATATCTCATAGGGAGTCGTGCCCATACTTCATTTGGCGACGAGGATCGACCCGACGCCTTCACCCACGTCGGAGAAGAGAGCTGTGCTTCGAGCGAACTATTCAATTTCACTTGTGCTGTTGAAGATAACTGTTTTTTTCTGCTTCTCTGGGGAGCCGTGCCAGAGGAAACAAGGTCGGAAGGTGTAGTTTTCTTGTTTATTGTGGAGGACTTCAAGAAACGCGTGCGCACAGGAGGCAACTGCGTTGTTTCTGGTTTCAGCAAACATTTAGAAGAAAGGACACTGCTGAACATCACGCACATCACGTGACGCGACGCCATATTGTCGCGGACAAGGAAGTCAGGCAGAGATGTTAAAAGACACGCCTCATCTTCGTCACAGTACCTAAAAAAAAGAAATAATGTTTTTTATATATATTTTTTTTCTCTCAGCCAACATTAGAATGCAGCACTTCTGCAGACAGAAGTTGCAGTAGTGAGAAACTTGGAAAAAAAGCAATAATCAGTAGAGTGGACACTACTGGAGTGTTTATTAATTGTAAAGATCCTGCCAATCATCCAGACTCAAGTGGAACCTTTTGGCTTTTATGTAAAATTTTGGAAAAGTTGATGTTGGAAGTAGATCTTTAGAAAAGATCGTAGAAAGAAGATACCAGTAGTCGTCAAACAGTAAGGTATGGTGATGCAGTGTATTAGTATTCAACCGCCTGCAAGTTTTCTTCCAACTCCTGGACAACCTATATTGGTTTGGTCAGAATGGAAGGAGTTTTGGTTGAACTACATCCACAGTGGAGCAAGAAGAAATTATTTCTCACAAGAATAAACTTTCTATTACTCCATGCTTTGGGTTTGGAGGGGCAAAGGAAATATAGAGAGCTGCTGGAGTTATCAGTCGATGAAGCTGGAGACAGTTGGATAAATATTATGCCCCAGAGACGAATGTGGCAATCAATGGGTACAATTTCTATACAAGGTTTCAAAAAGAGCAGGAAAACATAGAAGAGTATGTCTCAGCTTTGAGGTCACTGGCCCGCACATGTCATTTTGGAAACGGGATCACCCTTGATGAACTTATTAGAGACCATATCATAATCCATACAAGGGACACACTGATACAAGATAGGTTATGGATGGCGGGGAACCCATCTTTGCCAGAGACTATTGTCATTGCAAAAAGGATTGAGCACAGCCAATTATGTTCTAAGGAGATGAAGAATAAAAAACAGGAAGCTACTGTTACATACCAGCAACAAGAATACACAGGAAGTAGAAGACCAAAGTTTGGTTAATGCTGTACACACCAGAGAACAAGTTGATTTTTACACGAGCAAAGGCAACAGGTCCAAAGGATCAGAAATGAAAGGAAATTTCTCCAAAGAAAGATTTTGGGCAAAAACTGAATCCAAGGTCCAAAATCCGCAGATAAGAGATGGCGACAGGTGCTTCAGTTGTGGTAGGTTGGGCTATTACGCTTACTCCAGGAATTGTCCTGCAATTAGACAAAAATGTGGAAATTGCGGGATTAAGGGACACTTTGCAGTTACTTGTAGACGCAAGAAGAGAATCTCAGCAATTCAGGAAGAGGATGAAGAATCCGATTAAGAGAGAGTGTTTGTAATTCATGAACCACCTGGAGGGGAGTTTAAATGTCCAAGCTGCGAAGTCATATTGGACAATTGGAAATTGAGAGTAAAAGTTGTAGTTGTTCTCCATGGACTATAATTACAAGAACGACTTGGCAGAAATTGGTTGCAGAAGGCCTCAGATGCAAATTAAAAGCATTGGATTGAAAAAATCCAGGTGGATTCGAAGGGTCAAAAATACACATTGTGGATTGGTTTTCAATCATAATTCAGTTCAAAGACAGGCGGGCTCAAGTAAAAGTTTATGTGGCTGAAAAAGGAGTGAACATAATAGGTTGGAGAGATCAGGCAGGATTGAGAATAAGGCTGGATCCATGTGAAGAAGAACAAATTCTGATTGTAAAAAGTAGCAGTGAGCTAACCAACGGGGTAATTCATAGAATCCAGCGCACAAGTGGCGCACGCGGCTGGCACACAGTGTGTGCGTGCGACAGTCTGCGCCAGCCGCGTGCGCTAAAATCCATTTCCGCGCACAGCGTATTCATGGATTTCAACATCCAAAACAAGCCATGGCGCAGAGTGGCGCAGCGACCCTGCAGCAGCGCCAGTCACGCCCCAACCCCTCCCTGTGCACCATGCACAGCGCACAAATCCTGTACGTGGCGCAAAGGCCATTGGACCAGCATACAGCCCCCCAACCATGAAAACGCCTGTAAAACTCCCCGCGCACCACTCTGAATACATGTACACCCCGGCGCGGGGAGTTCCATGCACGATTGGCCCTGTGCGAGCGGGGTACGTGTATTACTGGGGTGCGTGGGGAGTTTCACATGCGATTGGCCCTGTGCGAACAGTGTACATGTATTACTGGGGTTCGCGGGGAGTTTCACACGCGATTGGCCCTGTGAGAGCGTGGTACGTGTATTTCGTGAGTGCGTGGGAAGTTTCACACGCGATTGGCCCTGTGCGAGTGGTGTACGTGTATTACTGGGGTTCACGTGGGGTTTCACACGCAATTGGCCCTGTGCGAGTGGTGTATGTGTATTAATGGGGTGCGTGGGGAGTTTCACACGCGATTTGCCCTGTGTGAGCATGGTACGTGTATTTCGGGGGTGCGCAGGAAGTTTCACACGCGATTGACCCTGTGCGAGTGGGGTACGTGTATTACTGGGGTGCGCAGGGAGTTTCGCACGCGATCGGCCCTGTGCGAGCGGTGTACGTGTATTACTGGGGTTTGTGGGGAGTTTCACGCGATAGGCTCTGTGCGAGCGTGGTATGTGTATTTCGGGGGTACGTGGGAAGTTTCACACGAGATTGGTTGGCCCTGTGCGAGCGGGGTACGTGTATTACTGGGGTGCGCAGGGAGTTTCACACGCGATTGGCCCTGTGCGAGCGGTGTACGTGTATTACTGGGGTTCGCAGGGAATTTCACACGCGATTGGCCCTGTGCGAGCGTGGTACGTGTATAACTGGGGTTTGTGGGAGTTTCACACGCGATTGGCCCGGTGCGAACGCGGTACGTGTATTTCGGGGATGCGCAGGAAGTTTAACACACGATTTTGCTGTCAGAGCGGGGTACGTGTATTTCAGGGGTGCGCGAGAAGTTTCACACACGATTTCGCTGTCAGAGCGGGGTACGTGTATCCAGTGAGGTGCGCGGGGAGTCCCACACATGAATTGGCAGTGTGGGTCCTCCCAGGTGTCCCCTCTACCCCCTCCATAGCCCCTGCAGTCAGTCCACACAAGAGGGGACTACCCTGCACCCCTGGTCATGTCCCGCAGGCAGCCCATCCACCATGGGCATGTCCCCCAGCCAAGCCACATGTCACCTTGCAATATGATCACCAACTCATGTCCCCCAGCACCCCCACCCACCAGCAGTGAGGGGCACCTGCCAGCAGGCCCCCACTCATGTCCCACTCATGTCCCCCAGCACCCCCACTCCCCAGCAGTGAGGGGCACCTGCCAGCAGGCCCCCACTCATGTCCCCCTGCACCCTCAACCCCCAGCAGTGAGAGGCACCTTCCAGCAGGCCCCCACTCATGTCCCACACATGTCCCCCTGCACCCCCACACACCAGAATGAGGGGCACCTGCCAGCAGTCCCCCACTCATGTCCCACTCATGTCCCCATGCACCCCCACCCCCCAGCAGTGAGGGGCACCTGCTGTCCCCCTGCACCCCCACCCCCCAGCAGTGAGGGGCACCTGCCAGCAGGCCCCCACTCATGTCCCACTCATGTCCCCCAGTACCCCCCAGCAGTGAGGGGCACCTGCCAGCAGGCCCCCACTCATGTCCCCCTGCACCCCCACGCCCCAGCAGTGAGGGGTACCTGTCAGCAGGCCCCCACTCATGTCCCACTCATGTCCCCCTGCACCCCCACCCAGCAGTGAGGGGCACTGTAACGCTCACCTGATTCCCGCAGAGGCGCCGGTCTTGACTGGGTGAATGCCGTATCTTCAAAGGTGATGTGTAACACACGGTTGGCTCTTTGGGCTGGACCTCTGTGCACTGTATGTCTGACTCGAAGAGTAAGTTGTCTGCAGATAGAAAATATGGGATTAATGAACTGGGGTTATTGGGAGCCTCTCTCCTCTTCCCTTTCTCTTCTCCTGTAGAACCCCAAAGGTTAACACCCTCACCTTAGGTAAGTGAACGCCGAGCTCTCCATCTGCCTCGGGGCAGGGTGCCGTAACCAGTTTCTTCACTGGATAAGGGTGCAGGCCTCTTGACCTCAGAGGACTGCTGTCCGTCGTTAACTGCACGAACGGTAAGTTCTGGGCACTTCGAATGTCTTAAAAGTCTTTTGTAATGATATCTCTTGTTTTGCAGGGTTCCGGCGATGGCGGATGGCGGGCTGATGAGAGTTGAGGATCGAACCCGCATGAGGAATAGAAGCGCCTGGAAGCACGTAAGTAAGCGCTTGTAGCCTGTTTCACGATGCGCACTAACTGTCCCTTTTATCTTGCAGGTACAAGTTCGGAGCTTTAGAGAAGCTGAAGGGTGCTGGAATACCCACTGGATTCGGCGTGGGAAGAAGTAATGGCACGTGAGTAATAAAGTTGCCCAATTTCTTTAAACGCACCTTCTTTTGTCTTTCAGATGCGAGATGCAGCGCCGAAGGCCTCCGGAGCGTGCGAAGAGCTGGTAAGCTTTTGTCTTTCAGATGCCGGAATGCAGTGCGAAGACCTCCGGAGCATGCGAAGAGTAGGTAAGCCTTTGTCTTTCAGATGCCGGAATGCAGCGCGAGGCGTTGGTGACAGCCGATGGACCAGGTAAGAGATGCGCTGCCACTGAAGACCATAGTGCTAACCTGTTCTTTCTTTGTCTTTACAGGTGCTGCTGAAGACTGGATTCCAGGATGGTAAGCCTTTGTTCCCTTAGGCCCAGGATCAGAAGCAGAAGACACGATGAGCGTTCTGCTGCAGAGAATGCAGAATAACGCAAAGCAAGATTCATCCATCGGGTGTGGTTTAAATAGCCTCCTGTAGTGCTTAGGTGTCTCCTTCCACAGCCACGCCTAGGTAAGAAAAGAGTTCCTGCTTTCCAGAAGAGTTCCAGTGTTCTGAACCTAGGGAGTGGCTCCTGCCCCACCCAACAGGAAAAGTAGTCCCAAACAGAAGAGGATCAGGGGTTCAACTGGCAGGTAAGTAAGCAGCATGGTCTGCTGCAGGTAAGTCCACCCAAGCATTATGAGCCCGGCGCTTCCAGCGCTGGGACTGGGCATCTTTATGAGCCTGGTGCCACTGGCGCCAGGACAGGGTCCAAAAGGTCCCAATTGGGACTGGCTGGCACTCGGAACCGGGGTTATGGGTCTGCTTCCAAGGGAGTAGGGCAAGTCCTGATCTTTTGGAAGCAGAGATCATGACAGCACCCCCCCTCAAGGCCCCTCCCAAACCGGGCTTCTCCGGGGGTTTGGGCTTGTTAGGAAATGTTCGATGAAATCTTTTGATTAGACGAGGCGCGTGGACATATTCTGCAGGTTCCCAGGATCTTTCTTGGGGACTGTAGCCTTTCCAGTCAATCAGGTAAAATAGTTTAGATTTGGAGATCTTGGAATCCAGGATGCTTTTGACTTCAAACTCGAGTTCTCCATCAACTAGAATAGGTTTTGGAGATGTAGTTAGTCGGGTTTGAGGTTGCACGGGTTTTAATAGAGAGACGTGGAAGACTGGATGTATCTTCATGTGAGGGGGCAAGTCCAACTTGACCGCTACTGGATTTACTATGGTAGTGATGGAATAGGGACCAAGGTATCTTGGGCTGAATGTGCGTGGTCCTTTTAGAGGTAGATATTTGGTGGATAACCAGACTTGATCTCCTACTTGATATTGGGGGGCTTCCTTCCGATGTTGGTCTGCTCCTTTCTTGTATTGTTCTTTAGCCCTTTGAAGGTGAGAAACGGCTTCCTTAAAGGCTTGGGTGATTGTAGAATGCAGGTGATCTACTGCTGGTGTTCCAAGATCTTGGAGTGGATCCAACTCCGAGGTTCGAGGGTGACTACCGTATAAAGGAAAAAACGGGGTCTTCCCAGTTCCCAAGTGGACAGAGTTATTGTAAGCATATTTGGCTATCCAAAGGATATCTTTCCAAGTTTTTTCAGTTTGTTGTAGCATGCAGCGCAAATACTGTTCCAGAGTTTGATTGGTCCTCTCGGTTTGTCCATTGGTTTGAGGGTGGTGGCTGGTCGAAAGTCTCACATCAATTTGAGCCGACCGACAGCAACTTCGCCAAAAATGAGAAATAAATTGACTACCTCGATCCGAAATTAGAACTGAAGGAAAACCGTGCAGTCGGACGATGTTTTCGAGAAATTCTCGGGCCAGAGTTGCTGCTGTTGGTAAGCCTTTGAGTGGAATGAAATGCGCCATCTTGGAGAATAGGTCCACGATTACTAGGATCGTATTGTATCCGGAGCATGGAGGTAGATCGGTGATGAAGTCCATAGAAAGCGTATGCCAAGGGCGAGGCGGGATGTCAATAGGGCGTAAGAGGCCGGCTGGTTTTTCCTTTTGACTCTTGTTTTGGGCGCATACTCCACAGGACATTATAAAGTCTCTGATATCTTTTTTCCAAGACGGCCACCAGAAGTAGCGCTTGATCTTTTCCGAGGTCTTGGTCATACCGGGATGTCCTTCCATTAAAGAATCGTGATAACAAGAGATTACCTTTTTCTGTAAATCTGTGCTGGGCAGGTATAACCGTTCTTGGAAATATAATAGGTTGTCCTTCACCGTAAAGTCCTTTCCCTGCAGATGCCAATTCTGTATGTCTGCTGGAGTTACCAGTAGCCTGGCTTTATCCTTAACTTCTTCTATGGATTGTGTGGCGATTACACCTAGAATTCTTTGTTCGGGAATGATAGGTACAGGTTTAGGATTGATCAAATGTTCTTCCACTCCCATCCGAGAAAGGGCATCAGCTTTACCGTTTTTTGTACCAGGTCGATAGGTAATTATGAAGTCAAACTCGGCAAAGAATAGTGCCCAACGGAGTTGCCTAGAGGATTGAGCTTTTGCGGTTTTCAAATATTGCAGGTTTCGGTGATCTGTAATCACAGTAACGGTGTGTCGGGCCCCCAGAAGATAATGCCGCCAAGCCTTAAAGGCGGACTTGATAGCTAGAAGTTCCTTATCAGTAATAGTGTAATTGATTTCAGGAGGCGAGAATTTGCGGGACCAAAATGCCACGGGATACAACTGATTGGTTACTGGGTCCTTTTGTGATAGAACTGCCCCCATGGCAAGGCTCGAAGCATCAGTTTCAACGATGTAGGGGAGTTCTGGGCGAGGATGTTTTAAGATCGGTGCAGAGATAAATCTAGTCTTCAAATTCTGGAAAGCTTGTTCCGCCTCGGTAGACCATTCAAAACGTTTGTTTTTCTTTAACAAGGCGGTGATGGGCTGGACTATTCGAGAGAATTCGGGGATAAACCTGGGGTAAAAGTTAGCGAAGCCTAACATGCTTTGAACACCTTTTACGGAGGATGGCGATGGCCATTTGAGAATTGCATCGACCTTCTTTGAATCCATACGCACTCCGCTAGGTGATAATATGAATCCCAAGAATTCAACTTCAGTCACGTTGAAAACACATTTTTCCAACTTAGCGAAAAGTTTGTGTTGACGCAATCTCTCGAGGACCATTTTCACGTGTTTCCGATGTTCAGTTTCCGATGAAGAATAAACGAGGATGTCGTCAATGTAAACAACAACACACACATCTATTAGCTCTCTGAGGACATCGTTCATAAAATATTGAAAGGCGGCCGGGGCATTGCAAAGTCCGAAGGGCATGACCTGATATTCAAATAGCCCATACTTGGTGCGGAAGGCCGTCTTCCATTCATCGCCCTCTTTTACTCGTACCAAGTGGTAGGCTCCTCTAAGATCCAGCTTTGTATATATGCATGATTTTCTGACTTGGTCCAGGAGTTCAGGGATCAAAGGTAACGGATATCTATTCTTAATGGTTATCTGGTTCAGGGCGCGATAATCTATACAAGTTCTAAGGTCCCCTTCTTTTTTTGGAACAAAGAACAAAGCTGAGGAAGCAGGGGACTTGGAAGGACGAATAAACCCATTCGCTAGGTATTGATCCAGGTAGTGTCGGAGGTGAAGATTCTCAGGCTCGGTGAGGGCATAAATTCTACTACAAGGAGGAGTAGATCCAGGTATCAGGTCTATCTGGCAGTCATAAGACCTATGAGGAGGTAGAGAGTTAGCCTGATCCTTCCGGAAAACATCTTGGAATTCTAGGTATTCAGGAGGTAACTGAGGAGCCTCCGAGGAAATTGCTGCCAGTGCAACACCAGGTCGAGGGTGACAAGTAGAGACACATTCTGGAAACTGAACCGTTCTTGCTCGCCAATCGATCTGAGGATTGTGCTTCTCTAACCAAGGAATTCCTAGAATAATCTGGAACTGAGGGGCCTTGATCACATCGAACACGATCTTCTCATGGTGTCCATCTTGACTTACTAGCGTCACTTCTTGGGTGGTATGCGTCACTTCTTGGGTGGAGGCTATCTCCGTACCATCCACCATAGTAATGACGTCCTTTACAGCCTTTGGACAAAGAGTCAGATTCATCCTCAAAACCATTTCATGATCCACATAATTGCCGATGGCACCGCTGTCGACGTAAGCTTCAATCGCATGTAATCAATCCGGATGTTCAGGGCTAATGAGGACCATAGGTATCACGAAATGCGAGGTCACGGAACTGGTTTTAACGCTCGGCAAGAGGACCTCTATTCTTGTCGGGCGAGGTTGTTTCCCTGCTCAGAGTTTGTGACCCTGGTAACTGCAGCTCCTACTGCCTTCTTGGCTGGTTTCACCGGACAGTCTCGAAGAAAGTGCCCCGAGTTTCCGCAATAGAGGCATAATTGCAGCTGTTTTCTCCTTTCCCGCTCCTTTTGCGTTAGTGGTCCTTTCAGGCCCCCTATTTGCATGGGTTCCCCGGAGTCTACTCCTTTGGTAGGAGTTGGTGGTTTGGAAAATACTCGAGCATCAAACTTGGAACGATCGGCCTTCCTGTTCTGCAGTCTGTGGTCAATTTGAACGACTAAGTCAATATAGTCCGAACAATCTTGCGGGGGATTCACTACTTGGGCTAACACATCTTTGAGCTCTCCACGTAGACCTCTATAAAACAGCGTAATCCTTTTGTCCTCAGGCCATCAAGTTTCCACTATCAGTCTGTTGAAAGACGCAATATAAGCCAAAAGGTCTTGATTACCCTGTCGCAATGAAAGGAGCTCATTGTCCAAGGCCTACCCCTGTGAATGTCTTGCAAACAGTTTTTCCATACTGAGCTGAAAAGCTTGAAAATCATGGAGAACCGGATCATCTTGATTAACTAGAGGGATCGACCAGTCTGCCGCATTGCCACTAAGGTACGAAAGCACGAAAGCTTACTTAGCTTGATCAGTTGGAAAGGCTGCTGGCTGGCATAAGAAGTGCAACCGGTACTGATTAATAAATACTGCAAACCTCTTTGGGTCACCAGAAAATCGTTCGGGCGGAGCCAGAGGTACATTCCCAGGTCGGTTGATCTGCACTGGGTTCGTAGAGGATGTTGAAGGAAGATTTGCCCCTGATGCGGGTAACGGAGTTTGTCCGGCTTGTGACTGTAGCAATTGTCTAGCGAGATCGTCTGTTCGCTCCTTGGAAATAATCAGTTCCCTTCTTAGAGCATTCGTTTCCTGATGGGCTGCATGCACTTCTGCTCTTAGTTCCCCAAGTAACTGGGCTAGCTGGTCGGTATCCGAGGTTTCCATAGCGCCTGGGTGGGAGTTTTGCGATAGGCTTTACGTTCTGTAACGCTCACCTGATTCCCGCAGAGGCGCCGGTCTTGACTGGGTGAATGCCGTATCTTCAAAGGTGATGTGTAACACACGGTTGGCTCTTTGGGCTGGACCTCTGTGCACTGTATGTCTGACTCGAAGAGTAAGATGTCTGCAGATAGAAAATATGGGATTAATGAACTGGGGTTATTGGGTGCCTCTCTCCTCTTCCCTTTCTCTTCTCCTGTAGAACCCCAAAGGTTAACACCCTCACCTTAGGTAAGTGAACGCCGAGCTCTCCATCTGCCTCGGGGTAGGGTGCCGTAACCAGTTTCTTCACTGGATAAGGGTGCAGGCCTCTGGACCTCAGAGGACTGCTGTCCGTCGTTAACTGCACGAACGGTAAGTTCTGGGCACTTCAAATGTCTTAAAAGTCTTTTGTAATGATATCTCTTGTTTTGCAGGGTTCCGGCGATGGCGGATGGCGGGCTGATGAGAGTTGAGGATCGAACCCGCGTGAGGAATTGAAGCGCCTGGAAGCACTTAAGTAAGCGCTTGTAGCCTGCTTCACGATGCGCACTAACTGTCCCTTTTATCTTGCAGGTACAAGTTCGGAGCTTTAGAGAAGCTGAAGGTTGCTGGAATACCCACTGGATTCGGCGTGGGAAGGAGTAATGGCACGTGAGTAATAAAGTTGCCCAATGTCTTTAAACGCACCTTCTTTTGTCTTTCAGATGCGAGATGCAGCGCCGAAGGCCTCCGGAGCGTGCGAAGAGCTGGTAAGCTTTTGTCTTTCAGATGCCGGAATGCAGCGCGAGGCGTTGGTGACAGCCGATGGACCAGGTAAGAGATGCGCTGCCACTGAAGACTGTAGTGCTAACCTGTTCTTTCTTTGTCTTTACAGGTGCTGCTGAAGACTGGATTCCAGGATGGTAAGCCTTTGTTCCCTTAGGCCCAGGATCAGAAGCAGAAGACACGATGAGCGTTCTGCTGCAGAGAATGCAGAATAACGCAAAGCAAGATTCATCCATCGGGTGTGGTTTAAATAGCCTCCTGTAGTGCTTAGGTGTCTCCTTCCACAGCCACGCCTAGGTAAGAAAAGAGTTCCTGCTTTCCAGAAGAGTTCCAGTGTTCTGAACCTAGGGAGTGGCTCCTGCCCCACCCAACAGGAAAAGTAGTCCCAAACAGAAGAGGATCAGGGGTTCAACTGGCAGGTAAGTAAGCAGCATGGTCTGCTGCAGGTAAGTCCACCCAAGCATTATGAGCCCGGCGCTTCCAGTGCTGGGACTGGGCATCTTTATGAGCCTGGTGCCACTGGCGCCAGGACAGGGTCCAAAAGGTCCCAATTGGGACTGGCTGGCACTCGGAACCGTGGTTATGGGTCTGCTTCCAAGGGAGTCGGGCAAGTCCTGATCTTTTGGAAGCAGAGATCATGACAGGCACCTGCCAGCAGGCCCCCACTCATGTCCCCCTGCACCCCCACCCCCCAGTAGTGAGGGGCACCTGCCAGCAGGCCCCCACTCATGTCCCCCTGCACCCCAACCCCCACCAGTGAGGGGCACCTGCCAGCAGGCCCCCGCTCATGTCCCACTCATGTCCCCCTGTACCCCCAACCCCCAGCAGTAAGGGGCACCTGCCAGCAGGCCCCCACTCATGTCCCACTCATGTCCCCCTGCACCCCCACCCCCCAGCAGTGAGGGCCACCTGCCAGCCGGCCCCCACTCATGTCCCCTTGCACCCCCACCCCCCAGCAGTGAGGGGCACCTGCCAGCAGGCCCCTACTCATGTTCCCCTGTACCCCCACCCCCCAGTAGTGAGGGGCACCTGCCAGCAGGCCCCCACTCATGTCCCACTCATGCCCCCCTACACCTCCACCCCAGCAGTGAGGGGCACCTGCCAGCAGGCCCTCGCTCATGTCCCACTCATGTCCCCCTGCAGCCCCAACCCCCAGCAGTAAGGGGCACCTGCCAGCAGGCCCCCACTCATGTCCCACTCATGTCCCCCTACACCTCCACCCCCAGCAGTGAGGGGCACCTGCCAGCAGGCCCTCGCTCATGTCCCACTCATGTCCCCCTGCACCCCCACCCCCCAGCAGTGAGGGGCACCTGCCAGCAGGCCCCACTCATGTCCTCCAACACCCCCCCAGCAGTGAGGGGCACCCGCCAGCAGGCCCCCACTCATGTCCTCCTGCACCCCCACCCCCCAGAAGTGAGGGGCACCTGCCAGCAGGCCCCCACTCATGTCCCCTTGCACCCCCACCCCCCAGCAGTGAGGAGCACCTGCCGGCAGGCTCCCACTCATGTCCCCCTGCACCCCCACCCCCCAGAAGTGAGGGGCACCTGCCAGCAGGCCCCCACTCATGTCCCACTCATGTCCCCCAGCATCATCACCCCCCAGCAGTGAGGGGCACCTGCCAGCAGGCCCCCACTCATGTCCCCCTGCACTCCTACCCCCAGCACTGAGGGGCACCTGTCAGCAGGCCCCCACTCATGCCCCACTCATGTCCCCCAGCATCCCCACCCACCAGCAGTGAGGGGCACCTGCCAGCAGGCCCCCACTCATGTCCCCCTGCACCCCCACACCCCAGCATTGAGGGGTACCTGTCAGCAGGCCCCCACGCATGTCCCACTCATGTCCCCCTGCACCCCCACCCCCAGCAGTGAGGGGCACCTGCCAGCAGGCCCCTACTCATGTCCCCCTGCTCCCCCACCCCCAGTAGTGAGGGGCACCTGCCAGCAGGCCCCCGCTCATGTCCCATTCATGTCCCCCTGTACCCCCAAACCCTAGCAGTAAGGGGCACCTGCCAGCAGGCCCCCACTCATGTCCCACTCAAGTCCCCCTGCACCCCCACCCCCAGCAGTGAGGGGCACCTGCCAGCTGGCCCCCACTCATGTCCCCTGCACCTCCACCCCCCAGCAGTGAGGGGCACCTGCCAGCAGGCCCCCACTCATGTCCCACTCATGTCCCCCTACACCTCCACCCCCAGCAGTGAGGGGCACCTGCCAGCAGGCCCCCATTCATGTCCCACTCATGTCCCCCTGCACCCCCAACCCCCACCAGTGAGGGACACCTGCCAGCAGACCCCCGCTCATGTCCCACTCATGTCCCCCTGCACCCCCAACCCCCAGCAGTAAGGGGCACCTGCCAGCAGGCCCCCACTCATGTCCCACTCATGTCCCCCTGCACCCCCACCCCCCAGCAGTGAGGGGCACCTGCCAGCAGCCCCCCACGCATTTCCCACTGCACCCTCACCCCCCAGCAGTGAGGGGCACCTGCCAGCAGGCCCCACTCATGTCCTCCAACACCCCCCCAGCAGTGAGGGGCACCTGCCAGCAGGCTCCACTCATGTCCCCCTGCACCCCCCACCCCCCAGAAGTGAGGGGCACCTGCCAGCAGGCCCCCACTCATGTCCCCTTGCACCCCCACCCCCCAGCAGTGAGGAGCACCTGCCAGCAGGCGCCCACTCATGTCACCCTCCATCCCCACCCCCCAGCAGTGAGGGGCACCTGCCAGCAGGCCCCCACTCATGTCCCACTCATGTACCCCAGCACCCCCACCCCCCAGCAGTGAGGGGCACCTGCCAGCAGGCCCCCACATATGTCCCCCTGCACCCCACCCCCCAGCAGTGAGCGGCACCTGCCAGCAGGCCCCCACTCATTTCCCACTCATGTCCCCCAGCACCCCCACCCCCCAGCAGTGAGGAGCACCTGCCAGCAGGCCCCACTCATGTCCCCCTGCACCCCCACCACCCAGCAGTGAGGGGCACCTGCCAGCAGGACCCCACTCATGTCCCACTCATGTCCCCCTGCACCCCCAACCCCCACCAGTGAGGGGCACCTGCCAGCAGGCCCCCACTCATGTCCCCCTGCACCCCCACCCCCCAGCAGTGAGGGGCACCTGCCAGCAGGCCCCCACTCATGTCCCCCTGCACCCTCACCCCCCAGCAGTGAGGGGCACCTGCCAGCAGGCCCACACTCATGTCCCCCTGCACACCCACCACCCAGTAGTGAGGGGCACCTGCCAGCAGGCCCCTACTCATGTCCCACTCATGTCCCCCTGCACCCCCAACCCCCACCAGTGAGGGGCACCTGCCAGCAGGCCCCCACTCATGTCCCCCTGCACACCCACCACCCAGTAGTGAGGGGCACCTGCCAGCAGGCCCCCACTCATATCCCACTCATGTCCCCCTGCACCGCCGACCCCCAGCAGTAAGGGGCACCTGCCAGCAGGCCCCCACTCGTGTCCCCCTGCACCCCCACCCCCCAGCAGTGAGGGGCAACTGCCAGCAGGCTCCCACTCATGTCCCCCTACACCCCCACCCACAGCAGTGAGGGGCACCTGCCAGCAGGCCCCCACTTATGTCCCACTCATGTCCCCCATGACCCCCACACCCCAGCAGTGAGGGGCACCTGCCAGCAGGCCCCCACTCATGTCCCCCTGCACCCCCACCCCCCAGCAGTGAGGGGCACCTGCCAGCAGGCCCCCACTCATGTCCCCCTGCACCCCCACCCCCCAGCAGTGAGGGGAACTTGCCAGGAGGCCCCCACTCATGTCCCCCCAACGCGTCAACATGACCCACAATCATGGCCCTCATGGCCACCAAAATCCCACGGCACGCCACCCCTGCCCAAATAACCAACCAAGCATAACATACACCCCACATTGAAATGCCCATTACATGAAACAACCCAAATGGCATGTATGTGCATCAACACATGTCCGTCACACACACACAATGGGTGCCAGTGAATGTGAAAATCCACATCGTGACATGCATGAAACCAATGAGAGAATACCACACATTGAAGTAAGGGAAAAAATGTATTGAACAAAAAATGCGGTGAAAGAAATTCAAAGACCAAACAATGGACATAAAGAAAACAATGCAGAATGTCACATAATGATAAAAAAAGGAAATCAGAATCCAAAATATATGAAATCAAAAATGTCTCCAAAGTCTCCTTCCAACAAAGCAAATCCAAACAGAAATGAAAAAGTAAAATCCATTGCTCCATGGAAAAATCAAAAAAGAAAATGCCAACAAATACAAACTCCACCTATTTACAAGGATGAAATCCTGGTTCCATGAGCCCAACTGTCCAAATGAAACCTACAAAAATACACTAACTAATGAAGAACTACATACAAAAATGTGGGGTATTGTCCAAGCACCCCAAAAAAAAAAAAAAATATAAATAAACCTAACACTACCTAACTATTTAAAATGGCAGTGGGCTAGTCCAACGGCTCACTTTTGTCCTGGGCCAGGGCATCATCAAACTCCCGCTCAATGTCCTGGAGGCGGTCCTCTTCCATGGCCCCGAGGGTTTGCAGGGATGATGACATGTTGCCCTCCAACTCCCTGCGAATTGCCTCGAGGCACTCGGCCTGCCTCAGAGCCTTCTCCGCCCTGACAATTGTGAGTCGTGCCTCTTCCGCCTGCTGCCGCTCCGCATCTATGGCATGGTCCAACTGCTGCCACACGGAAGACACTTGTATTCCTGGGTCCTCCTGCCCTCTGGCCGATGCCTGCCCCTCCGATGTAGAAGGCCCCGAGCCATCATTGCTCCCACCATGTTGCTGCTGCTGCTGTGCCTGTGCCCTGGTTCTTGCTACCTGCACGTCTTCCTCCGGTTGGGGTGCAGTTGTCGTGGTGGCCACCTCTGCTGGACGTCCGAGTCCCGACTGTGGCAGGGATGTGTCCTCCACCAGCCTGACCGCTGGGTCAGAGGCAGCTCCACAGGGTACCCAGGTGATACATGGGTGGGAAGATGGCATGGAGGATGACTGGCGCGTAGGGGGTTCAGGTGAGGAGGGGGTTGCAAGAATGTCCAGCAAACGGAGGAATCCAGCACTGGTGACCCGTCCCAGTAGGTCAATGCGGTCAAAGAGGCATTCAAGATGACGTGCAGTGTCTTCACGAAAACACCGCAGGTCACTTCGCATGCCCTGTTGACGCAACGATATCCCAGCCAGGACAGGCTCAACCCGGTCCCGGATAGCCACGTCCGCAGGGAGAGGAAGGCCAGTTGTTGTGTGCCCATCCCCTCCCTGAAAACGGGTCTGGACGTAGGCATCCCTGCTGGTGCCGGATGATGCAGTCACAGGATCAGGGACAGGATTACACACAGGCACCTCCTGTCCCTGCCCCTGCACTGCACCACTGGCACCAGTGGAATTTTCCACCTCCAGACCCTGTGTGTGTACCTTCCACGGCCTCCTCCTCCTCCAAACCCCTCACCCAACCTGGATTACTCCATGCCATCTTCCTCCGTTGGACCCTGTGGGGTCTCAGCTGCCCCTTCTGCTGCCGAGGAGTCCATCTCCAACCTCCGCCTCTTGGACCTAACCTCGGCAGCTGCGACCTGGGATGCAGCACCAGACTCCTCACTCCCCGAAGAGATGACAATCTGGGAGGGGAGCCGGGCCTTGCATCTCCGGCTGGTGGTGCGATCCCTGCCTCTTTGCTCCACAGCACCCTCTCTGCCCTCTTCATCAGTTGACGCTGCAGACAGGGAGAGATAGAACAGAGGCATCAGGGCACTGTACAATGGACTGATACGCACATGACAGTTGTACATTAGTGGCAGTGTCAAACTTCAGACATGGCATCGCACTCCCTAAAACACATGTCATTTCTACTCACACACATGAGCAATTCCACAGCAATATTGCACCAGGCAGCATCATCCATCCACATACAACAGCATCAGCATCCGAAGGTGAGCCTGACGTCACATGAAACACGGGGAGTACACAACACATGCACACACACCAACACACTTACATGCATGTGTACATGTCCACCAACTGTCAGAGTGATGAAATCGCCATCCATGTCACATCTGGCATTCAGCCTTCTACATGTCAATGCCACATGCATCGATGTTGCATCACAGTTGCACACTTGTCAAATACATACACATGCACATGTACACAGTGCAGATACATGCAGCTGGAACCAACATCCATGTGTGACACCACAACCATGCCAACATACATACACAGTAATTCAAACATGTGTGCTCCCACATCTGCATTTGGCCTGCATGCTTACCAACACATACACCATCCATGTGTCTCACACATGAGAGGACTTGCATGTGTCAGCCTCACGCCCCTGTACATACACATCCATACATGGCCCTACAGAAACACATATGCAACCTGCACACTACTGGCACACCACGGCACTCACAGCGTCCAACCAGTATGCATGTACACTTACCGCTCGACTCCAGACAGGTCTGACTCTCAAGGACCTGGACGTGGAGTGCTGGGCTTATGCGTTCCATGACCCTCATTTGGTGGTCGGACAGGTGGCCCCAGTGCCCCTTGGCATCCGCTGCCTTTAAGAGGCGCCGGGCCTTGTCGACAGTCCTGGACCTGAAGTCCTCCCAGCGCTTCTTGACATGTTTGATCTCGCGGACTCCCACCCCCTCCTCGTTGATGGCAGTCATGATGTCCATCCAGATCCTGGTCCGTCCTTCATAGTCGGCGCGTAAACTTCCAAAGAGGGCATCATACTGCCCCAGGACTTGCTCCACCAGGACACCAACTTCCCTGGCACTGACTCAGGTGGCCCTCTGCCTCTCTGGCTGGGGGTTGCCAGTGGTGTCAGATGGTGTTGTGCCCGACATGGCAACCCCAGAAGCAGGTGTGGGTGGGCAACTGGGTCCTGGGGCTGGGCTGTTAAGCGATGGTATCCCAGTCGGGAGTCTTCAGTTCCAGCAGGGGTGGTCACAGCAACTGCACCCCTGGCTGATGTGCAGGCTGCAAATAGCAGGGCACATGGGCAGCAGGCAGGCAGGCAGCAGCAGATGGCAGGTGGGAGCGTGCTTGGGGCTCTTGGGGGCAGTAATTCAGCCTTCTGGGCAGGAGCGTGGTCTTCCGTGTGTTGTCGCGTGGCCAGCTTGAAACGGAATGATTTGGCATGTGAAAAAATTGCATGTCAGCGTGTAATTCTAGGAAAGGCCCTTAGCGCGTAAACGCGTCTGTGACGTTACGCGCGCGGGTGTTTCACTCGTGACGGGTGCATAGTGAAACAGCACGTGAATACATCACACGTACGCAAATTCATTGGACCAAAGGCCCTTCAGCGCGTAAGCGCGTCCGTGACGTGACGCCCAAGGGCGTTTCCCTCAACATGGGTGCATGTTCATCGTACATGTGCAAAAACTGCATGTCCGAGTGTCAGCTCGTGTAATTGGAGGAAAGGGCCTTAGCGCGTACACGCGTAAGTGACGTTGTACGTGTGGGCCGATTGAAAAGGTACGTGTAGTACGCCATTTTCTTATATGTGCTTTTCGTGGAGAGCGAGTGGGTGAATTTTGTACTTTTAGTCGGTACTCCCTGTTACCTCTGACAGCGTTCAATCCTTATTTTGGCCTGTTTCCTCAAACAGCGTTCACTTCTTCTTTTGTCCTGTTTCCTCAGACGGCGTACAATTCTTCTTTTGGCGGGGGTGTTGTCAACGCACACACGCGTGTCTTTTTCACGTTCTTTTTCCAGGCATACGGTGAGTCGCGCACGTATTTACCATCTGTGCTTGCCCCGTGTGTCGCGTACCCCTTCAGAGGTCAGTGTAGGCTGCGTGTATTACGCGTACGCTTATTTTTGTGTTTCTTGGTGCCACAGCGTAGTGGGGGTTCTGTTTTTCACGCACGTGGTCTACGAGAGTTGCGTGCACGTTCATTTTTGTTTTCGGGGTGCTGTGTGTTGCGTGACCCGTCATCTTCCCCCAGGGGTCACAGACAGCCTTGCTAGAGCACTAGGGTATGAATTCCATCTAGTACCCTACCCCTTTCACCCCCAATTTCCCACGACAATTGTTTACTGCTACTCCCATACGCACAACAACATCAGTGCCATGGTTGGAAGGCGACCAAACGGTAAGGGAGGCAAAGGTGGCCGACCTCCAAAAGGTGGGCATGGTGGGCGCGGTAGGGGACATGGCCAGGATATGCAGGGTGCCCCTAGACCCCTGTGTGTGAAGGACCAATCAGGGACACCCATGCCCCCCCCATGATTGTGGGAAACATAGTTGACACCATCCCAGCTCAACACTTCTTGGACCAGCCCATTTTGGCACCAGAACCGGCACAGGATGACTCCTAGGCTGACTTCCAGGTCAGCAAGTCTAAGCCACTTGTGGCGGTGCAAGTTGCTGTCACCAGGCCACATGGATCTGGGGCAGCAATGTCATCTACTGCCCCAAGTAGGCAGGGTGCCCCAGCCGGGACAGTGCTGGGACAGTGTGGCCCAGGTCCATCAAACCGACGTTGGCCCTGCCAACATCACCCTGCAGCCAATGCCTGCACCAAGACCTATGGTCATTGTGCATTCGCACACTCCTAGTACCCAGTTCACCAGCGCTTCTGCCCCTACTGACCAGAGTGGCGTTAGCCACTCAGGATCCGCTCCACCTTTGAAAAAGAAGAAGAGGGGTGCTCTGGCAGTACAGGCTGAGACCCCAGACATGGCTACACACTCCGGCACGTTAAGGAAGCCTAGCTCTAATGACGCCGAACTTGATGCACTTGTGGCCTATGTGTCAGCACATAGCCGCGAAATGGTGGTGACTGCAAGGTGCAAGACCACACCTTGTCAATGTAAGGCACACAGGCAGACCATCGCCGACATCATTAGTGCCCTTAGATTTGTGAGGCACACAGCTGATGATTGCTACAAGCGATGGAATGAACTGAAACGCAGAGCAAAGAACAAGCTGGCCTCAAATCTTGCCTCTACTCTGTTGCTGGAACCTTCATCACAGAGGAACAGATTCAAGGCGTGGGAGACCTACCAGATTACAACGTATTGTCCAGTGAGTGCCCATGCATGTGTGTGTAATCCATGTGTATGTTGTTTGGGTGACGGGTTCTGATTGAGTGCCTGGTGAGGGTGTGTACTCCTGAGTGGTATGGGTCACCCATGTGCTACGTCCAAAACATTCACCAGCCTTGAATTTGGGTATGACAGTATCCCTTCTGCCCACAGTAGCCAATTAGCGCAACATTACTGTAATTGCCCTTGAACTGTCATCTTGCAACAACATTGTTCAGATTTTTTCAGGGTTCATTCAGGCTGATTGTTTCAATTCTCCAATTTTTGCAACACATTTATCAGCCCTAATGCCACATATGTGACATGCTTCTGTCATTGATTACACCCCTCATTGGGCCACATTTGTTACCTTGTTATGTGAATGATTAGACCATTCAGGCTGATTGAGTATTGGCCTGCTCACATTGATTTTTGGTGCCTGTTTGAATTTGGTACATGATAGTTGTTTCCTGTCATGTTAAAGTGACCATCCATGGATGTGTACATCTGCCTACAATCACTGTATTATTGTACACTGGATGTGTAGCAGTGTGTGGCACATGCACATTTTGGCACACTATTTAGCATTTTTCATCTCATCATGTCCATCTCACATGGATGGGTGACAGAACTCATTCACTGACATATCGCTGTACTAGTCAAATGTGGCATGGCTATGCTACATGCCATCTGTGTGCTGGCGTGTGTCATGTATGTGTATTGGACATGCCACTCACAGGCTGATGTGTGATGCCAGTGCTACCCACCATGCAGAAAATGTGTTGCTTTTCTATCTTGGTGTCCTCAGTGTCTGCTTTTTAACTCCCCTTCAAACTCACTGACAGTGCATGCATGCCAGGGTTGTAGTCATGTGGGACATGTGTACATCATGTACTGGATCTCTGGCTTGTCAGGCCTACGTGTGTGCTATGGTGCTCATGCCTGTTTCCATTTGTTGTCTTTCATGTTTTTGCAGGTGATGACGCACTTGATGCTGGTGAGGTTGAGGAGATGGTGCGGACCCAGGAGGAATCTCAGCCACGACCTGGCACCATTGGAGGACGTGGTGTGGTGGTGGGTGAAAACCCTTTCGTACTGTAGACCATACTGTCCAGGGGTGTCTCTGGTTGCACCTCCCCAGACCTCTATTCAGGTGCTGAATCGGATGATGAGACTTATGTGCTGTTGCAGGTGAGTGCTTCTGGCAGGGATTCTGTTCTGTCCAACCCACCTGCACCAGCGGTAGAACCCTCTGTGGGGATGTCAGTGTTGGAAGGTCCGCCTTGCCCTGAACAGGTGTGGTGCCCACCGACGCGGTGGCCATGCGCCACCAGGCAATACTGTATGGGAAAACTCAATGTACGGTATAGCAGCCCAACAGGGAGCATCGGTTGAAATGATGGCTCAGGCAATGGAGAGGGTGGCCACTTCCATTCTATCCCCTGAAAGGCAGATGGAGCAACAACAGCAGGCAACAGAGTCCATTTGCCTATCACACAGGGAAGACATGTTGGCGTCCAACAGGGACCGACGGGCGGCACTGGAGACTCTGCGTGAAGCCATGTCAATAGAGTCACAGGGCCGCAGGGAAGCCCTGAGGGTGGAACTCCATAACCTCAGGGAGACTCTGGTTGAACTTGAGGCTTCCCGAAATTTTAGGGCAGAACAGTAGCTGGAGCAGCTCACACGTTCACTCTCAGCTGAGCTGCAGGCAACCCGTGAGGAGATCCGGGCATCACGCGAGGCCATGTGTGCAGAAATGCAGGCAACCCGTGAGGTGCTGCATGGGGATCTCCCCACTATCATCCTCCAGAATCAGACCTTCCACACCCGCATGCTTGCTGCCATGGATGACCATACCAGGGCTTTGCGTGGGCTGCCTCCCATAGCAGCACCACCTCCTGATGCAACAGCAGAGGGTGATGAGAGCGACAGCAGTTCTCCCACAATGGCATAGCTGTGCAGGCCATGAGCCCATGGAGGTATTTGTTTTCCACAACATCCAAGCAGTTGGGTTTTTGTGTGCACCCTGTCCTTGAACCTCCTGGGTGGCCTCCCACCCCCTGGCCCCCACATGGCCATTTTTTTTTTTTTTTTTTTTTTTTTTTTTTTTTTACAGTGTGTTGCCTTGTGTGGCTTCCGTGGGCATCCACTGTGTATTCCGGCTGGGCACATGCAGGCTTGTCCTGTGTTTGGGTTAGATGCTTGGGTTCCTGACACACCCCTCCTGCTTCCCATTTCCATGGGCTTGCAAAGGGTGTGACCAAGTGACAGTAACTTACACAGTGACATTGGACTCCCATGAGCTGTGTGGGCAGTCTGTAGTCAATACTGTGTGGACATCCCTAGTGGGTATTGTTGTTGTATTGAACACTGCATGGTGTATTGATATGTGCTTGTGCATCCATGTCTTCATCCTTATTCGCAGGTACCTTCTTCATATCTTCACATGGACGTCTCCTTTGCAGATGCAGTTCATGTTGTATGCAGTACACTGACACATTTGCATGACAGCAACACCCTGCACTTGGAAGGGGTCGATGTGCTGGCTTATTCAGGTTGTAAGACTTGCACTACTTTGACTTTGTACTGTCATATCTTTACAATGTTTCATGCTGTGTTGCTGTATTGTGTTGCTGGTAAGTATTTGGTCATGTGTGCTGTTTGTTATTGATTACTGGGAGCATATCGTCTGTGGCCTGTTTCCTCTAGGGACAGTGCACTTTGTGACACTTGTGTCAGGTGTTGTGCATTCCTTTGTTTGCTTTCACATTGCATGACATGCCATGGTGTGTTGGGTGGCCGAGATGGGGAGGGGTTGGGTGACATGGCGCTATTTTCATGTAGTATTTTGCAAGGGGGTAGTCAGTCATGCAGCATAAATGTGTGTCTTTTAGTGACACAGCATTGGTTGTCTTTCAGTAGGTAGGGATGCACACAATGTAACACTTCCAGGTGACCAATCTCAGGCTGGTATGGTTGTGACAGTTGACTGTCCCTTATGTCCTTATCATTGATTTTCAGCTGGTATGTGCCAGGGCTGTGTGCGGCATGTTGCAACGTAGTGCAGGACACATGCTGCCACTATGATCCTGCACACTTCTGGGGGAGCGTATCGCAGCTGCCTAGCAGAGTGGTCAAGGGAGCGAAAGCGTGACTTGAGCACTCTGAATGTGCGCCCCACTATGTCCCGGGTTGCAATATGGGCTGTGTTGTATCTTACCTCGGTTGGTGTGGTGGGGTTCTGAATTGGCGTCATCATGTGGGTGCTCAGAGGGTAGGCACTGTCCCCTGGGGAGATGATGATGGGTATCATTATTGGGGTTGTGACATTACTCAGTATGTGACATGCATGCATGTGCAGTGGCATTTATACTCACCAAGCAGCCATGTATCACCATGCCGCCCAGCTTCTAGGTCCCGGTTTAGGGTTGACATTCTGTAAATGAAACTGTCATGGGTGGACCCTGGATAGTTGGCATATACTGAGGTGATGATTCCCTTGGCATCACATACTACCTGCACGTTGATGGAATGCCAGTGCTTGCGGTTTCTATAGATGTGCTCAGATGCCCTGGGAGGACGTAGAGCCACATGGGTGAAATCAATGGCACCTAGCACTTTGGGGAAGTGTGCCACCCCGTACAAATCCTGGACGGCAGCCTGCCTTTCTGCAGGTGTTTTGGGCAGGTATATATGCCTGCGGACTGATGGTCGTGCAGTCATGATGGCCAAGACCTGGTGTAGGCAGCGTGACTGCGTGGCCTGTGACACCCCCCCACTATGGTACTTGTCCGCTGAAATGAACCAGTGGCCAAGAAGTGCAGTACATTGAGCACCTTTTCCAAAGGGCTCAGTGCTTGGGAGCACAGGGTGAGTGATGTGAGGTCATACTCCCACTCACTCACCAGGTCGAGTATTATGTGAAGTGGAAACCTGTACCTCCCATACACCTGGTCATCAGGCATCCCAAAAAGGCTGGTCCTGGGTGTAAAAATTCTGGCCCTGACTATCCTACTCCTCCTCCTGCAGTATCCCACGACCACTGCTGCGAGGAACGGTATATTCATCTTAGTGTCAGAGCTTGTTTGTTGTTTGCGCGCACTTTTATGCTGCGCGGGGCCACGTACGCCTGCTTCCTGCTGGCGTACGTGTTTCCGGATTAGCGCATCTTATTTGGCGCACGCGTTAGCCCCGTTCGATTCCATGAATACATGTTGTAGGTGTAGAAAAGTTAACAAAAACATCATCACAGATATATTTCCCTTACCTATAATATCAGAGATGTTGAACCGCATTGGAGAAGCTGACACATTTTCCATGTTAGATTTGTCAAGTGCATACCACCAGACATCTCTCACGAAGGACTGCAGAGACATCACGGCGTTTATCACACCATATGGTTTATATAGGTACAAGCGATGCCTTTCGGACTGGCGTTCACAGCTGCAGTGTTCCAGAGAATAATGACACATGTTTTGAAGGGTTTAGCTGGAACATTAGTATACCAGGATGACCTTATTGTGTTTGGCAAAGGTTCTGAGGAACATGACAAGAGGTTAAATGAGGTTTTGACAAGGTTGGATGTCATTGGGTTGAAGATACAGCAAAGTAAATGCAAGGTCAAAGTAAAAGAAGTTGAGTAGGTCACTTGGTGAATGGAAGAGGCTACAAGCCCAAATTAGAAGCCATGAAAGCGATTAGAGATTCACCTAATCCCACTAATAAGGATGAGCTCAGATCGTTTCTTGGTTTGTGCGAATATTACATTAAGTTTGTAAAACATTTTGCCAGTGTGACAGAGCCTTTGAGGAAGTTAATGAAGAAAGATACGAGGTTTGAATGGGATGATGCGTGTAAAAAAGCAACAGAATATATTAAAACTGAGATTTGTGGAGCTGTAGAATTAAGAGGGTTTGTATTTGGAAGACAGACCAGAGTCACCGTGGAGGCCAGTGGAAGTGGATTAGAAGCGGTGTTGTCACAGATCGCTGATGATGGTTGTGAAAAGGTCATAAACCATGCTTCCAGACTGATTTCTGATACGGAAAGTAGGTATTCAGTTATTGAAAAAGAAATGTTGGCTTGTGTTTGGGCAGTTAACTATTTTAGAAAATACTTATGGGGGAGCAGATTCATAATACAGATGATCACAAACCATTGCTAGAAGTACTTACTGTACGTGGGATGTGTAGAGCTTCTCCCGGGTTAGCCAGATTGGGTCTCAAATTGCAGGTTTACCATTTTATAGTAAAGTATGTCCCGGGAAAAGGAAATGTAATTGCTGATTATTTGTCTAGATTGCCATTAATAGATGAGAACGTTTGCATTGAAGAAGATTGTGAATAGTGTGAAACGGTGTTTGAGGTGACATCAAGAGAAACGTGGTTGAATGAACTTAAAAAGCATGAGATTCTACAGAAAGTGATGAAATATACTGAGTCAGGTTGGCCTGAAAAGAGGTTGATTGATGATGAGGGTAGGATGTTTTGG
Organism: Ambystoma mexicanum; assembly: GCF_040938575.1. Lineage (NCBI taxonomy): Eukaryota > Metazoa > Chordata > Amphibia > Caudata > Ambystomatidae > Ambystoma > Ambystoma mexicanum. The sequence continues at coordinate 568,637,881 of NC_090939.1, read as the reverse complement.
GAGGTCAGAGATGAGTTTCTATTGAAGATGAATTTTTAGTGAGAGTGGACAAGTTAATTCCCCCACAAGTTTTGCGTGAAGAACTAATTGAAAAGGCTCACCAAGGACATCCAGGAATTATTGGAGCAAAAAACAATGTAAGATCTAAGTATTGGTAACCTGGTATGGATTTGATGATTGAAAGATTTGTCAGAAATTGTTGGCCATGCCAAAATAGTGACAAAAGTTGTAAAAGTTTTAAATTGGAACCTATCAACATTTCCAAGGTGGAAGCACCATGGGACAAGATAGGTATTGACATAGTGGGTCCATATGGAAATGTTATGTATGAAAGGACATTTTTAATCGTGTTGGTGGACTATTACTCAGGGTGGTTGAAAGTCAAGTTAGTGAGTAAAATAGATACCAACGAAGTGATAAAATTCTTGATGCAAGTTTTCAGGAGGGAAGGTTACCAGAAAATTGTGATCAGTGAAAAATAGGGTGCAGTTCAGGAGCAAAGAAATGAAGGAGTTTGCCAAACGTTCAGGGATTGATTGGAGATTCTCTGTGCTTTATCACCTTCAAACAAACGGTTTGGTGGAGAGGTGCAATAGGGTCATTGTTGAGACAGTAGAACTAGCATTGAGGAACAATATGCCTGTTGAGGAGGCGCTTAAGGAAAAGTTATGGCGCATCAGAGTCTCTGACAGGAGGGACACAGGGAAGTCCCCATCTGAAATGATGAGAGGCAGGGTACCTAACACTTTGCTTAATCCTGCGTGGGTGAATTGTAGGAAAAAGGGGGAATGTGATGACAAAAGGGTATGTGTGGAACAAAGCAAGTTAAAAATTTCACCTGGTGATTTTGTAAGAAATAAAATGAGACACAATGTGAGAAAAGGTGTGTCTGAATATTCTAGTCCGGTTAAAGTGATTGAAGTGTTTAGAAGAGCTGTCAAAGTTCATGGTGGTTCAGTTTGGAAATTTGACAGGGTAAGTAAATGGAATTGGAATGGTGTCGTGGAGGAACGGATCAAAAAGAGAGATAAAAAAAGGGCTATCGAGTTGTTTGCGGATGATGTGTGCTCACAATATGGTGTATGAGTCGACAGCAAGGAAGTGAAGTGGGAGAAGTGTATGTACACCGAGAAAACAATTCTATTGTCAATGATGGAAGAAATTCAAGAGTTAGGAAACTACCTGTTTGGTCCAAGGATTATGTCATGGACAATTAAGTATCTTGGTTCATGAAAATATGTTTTGGACATGTATTTTCATTCAGTTGAACACATTCTTTAGGAGCCATATATATATATATATCTATGTTGTGAAATGCTAGTTTTATGTTTTGTATTTGTTTTTGTTTTATATTAACTCTTGTTTTATCTTTCATTCATTGTTTTGGAGGAAGCGGCATAGTGTTGTATTTCCTACGTATCTTTGTAGTTGATTCTTATGATGGAATTTTCAGTTCTTTGTATGGGCACCCTGCCTGCGTGTGTGTGAGGTATTCCACCATTACCTTAGAGATGAGTGTGAGGTTCTACCAACGGTGAAGGAGTGAGTGGATGAACAGGCAGCAGAGTGTGTAGATGCAGTGCAGTGCAGGGCGCCGGGTCACATTTGTTTACAATAAACTTTATTTGCTGATACCTCATCGGGAATCATGCCCATACTTCAGGAGCCTTATGCTTTTCCTCCTTCCATGCCCTCCTGTGTTTAACTCTGCATCACTTCTTGGTCCTGCTGCCTCCCCCACTTTAATATTGTTGCTTCATAGGGGGTGAGCAGGAAGTGGGGCTTCAACCCGCATTAAGCGGTGGAATGGCACAATGAGGAAGTCTCGAGATGTGGACTTCCTAGATGTAGAGGCCAGAATGATCCATTGTTTTTACGTTTGCCTCCATCCTAACATTCCTGGTCGTATTGCCTCCTCTGATGTTGTGAGGTATGCAAGAGGGTATTGTATAGCAGACTCAACAAATCTAGACCCGCTGCAAGAGGCTTGCAGAGGTTGAGGGGTTAAGTGAGCTGTGTGATGTCACTCATGAAGGGGATTATCTTGTGTGTGCAGGGGAAGGTGGCCAGGAAGTCTGGCTGGGCGGTGCCAAGAGGTTGTGGCCTTTGAAGCCCTAACTGAGAAACTATTCATCATAGTGTGCTTACAAGTAGCTTCAAGTTTGTCCCTGTCAGCCCAAAGAAAGAACTAAATATTTGTACCAGGGGGGTGAGTGAGTGAGTATATTTATATCACATATAACTAAACAAGCTGAATGGTAGCTGGACACAGATTATGATATCCAGTTTGGACCATAAAGAGGAGCTAGGGCCCAGCAGAACCAAAATGTTTTCAAAACTTTTACGATAAGCCATTAACGATGAGTGAGTGAATGTTATAAGGTAGGACCTTCCACTGATGGGGCCATTGTCCAAAATACTCCTGTCACCTCTAGTTTTAAATTTGGTTTTGGAAACTACCAATTAGCAGGCGTTTAGAAAGTTGGGTCTCATCCTGGTTGGTAATATTATTCCATTGAAGAGGATTGGGGTGCCTGTTATTTTCAAGCCTGCCTGCCAAGAGAATAAGCATTACAGACCCAGGAGCAACACCAAAGGTGCCCTTTGTCACTTTGTGTAAGACTCGGTCTTAGTGGTCTATACTATGCCTACAAGGAAGTTATGAATGCAGTCAAGCCTTTGCTGGACACAATGTGTGCCCTTGGCGCCCCATAGGGAAAGCCTCTCCTCCCCACAGATGATCAGTTCTTAAGCAGAGAAGAGCATGGTGGACCTGAGAGGACCATCAGGTGATATATCTCAAATGTTACAAGACTTTGTTGCCCCTTTCACAGTGGAATTGGAACCCTGCAAGCATCAATTTAATGATGACTAAATAGCCTTGGAATACTGGGAGATAGAATGCCAGAGCCATAATGGTCCGCTCCCTTGGTGCCTTCTAGTGAAATAGCACATTTTGTCATAGAGGTTCTATTCACAACCCATCCATAGTAAATACCACGATTTATTGGCCATCCCATTGATTGGTCTGGGAACCAATCAACACCTGGAAGGCTGGAAGGCTCCTCCAGAGTCACAGGTGGGAAAGTAGGGGGTTGAATTGTCAGAAGGCATGAGAAAGTCTTGGTAAAGAGGTAAGGACACCGTCAAATGTCTTCATTCTCAAAATATAGTACTCCTCGTGAGTCAGAGCCTAAATGAGACATGACAAGCCACAATAAACAAAGCACCCTTTTGGACGAATTAACCTGGAAGTTTACATTTTGTACATTGGTTGATAGGGGAAGATACGTTCTGAAACAAGCACTTTGACCATAATGTTTTCATATGAGAGTGGTGGATTAACTCACCAAACAGACTCCACTGGCCATGAAGGAGATGGCATTCAAAGACATGGACTCTGTAAAAGGTTTGTTGTGGAAGCTTGTGTGCCCAGCAAGTAAACAAGGAGATATTTGCTTGTTGCAAGAAATGTGGTTTCTGCATCCTGCCAGAAAAGTGGGCTACAAGTACTGTATGGTTCCTACTTCAAAGAGGCTAAAACAGCTCCCCACAAGTGATCTGTGCATTCTAGTTTCATCCCTTTCAGAAGGGAAGGGAGCTGATTTCTTGTAGAAACAAGGGGTCCAAACCTCCAATCGTTGCAGCTTGTGGTTTATTTGAGAAATTGCTACAAAACTGAAATAACTAAGACAGGTGATTCAGGTGTGATATGTATCACAGGGGACACCATTATGGGGCTGCAGAATCAAACTAGAGACAAGCGGAAGAAGGGTGCCCGATTTGTATTCACTTATTTGAATTTACAGAGCCTTTTCGTGAATGTGCAAGCAGATTATTTATAAATGATAACCAAACAAACAAATAATGCAAGGTAGGCCAACAAAATGTTATGTTATGTCATGTCATGTTATATAATGTGGTCTTGTTAAACACACTGTCACCATCATCCATGATCTGCTGGTGTTATTAGGGTTTGTAGACTTATCCAGCATATTATAAATGTGGGCTTTTAGGTTAATAAAAAACATGGTAGTCCTAAATGTGTCTAAAGGTAAGAGGCAAGACATTCATTTATTTTTCACACAATCAATGAGAAGGCTCTACCACCTATCCTTGTTCTTCTGAACCTTGGTATCAACGGAAGTTCCCTTTGCGATTGGAGCACAGATGTCTTGTAGGCATAGATTTGACAAAGTGCATAAAAGGCTTTATGGTTGATAAATGTAGGAATTACCTCTCAAATTCTGGATTCTAATTCTGAGTAAGGCCTTCAAACAATATTAGAGAGTGGGACCATTTGATTGTCCTGGTGGCAATCCCTAATTATCCTAAATTGCAAGAAGGGGGCAGATAAGATCTAGATTTTCTTACCCACTTCTATGGTGGCTTAGGGATTGGGTGGACATAAAAGGGATGAATGCCTGGGCTTTAGGGTTCTATGGCAGTAATTTTTTTAAAACAGCCTGGGTGACTGGGTGGTTCTTAGAACATCAAGGCAAGTGGGGAGTTATAGTGACATCTGTTGGTTTTAGGGCACAATATACTGAGCCAGAGGTCTGGGTTTATTGGGGGCACTGTGAGGTTGGCTGCACAGCTGGGTCACACTTCTGGTACATTCCTCCTTCCATCCGCATTCTTTCTCCCAAACTGTGCACAGCCGAGATAACGTGGGAGAGGGTCCCATTGTCACCGCCGTCCATTGCTTTGAGAAAGTCTAGGACGTACCGGTTCTGCATTGTCATTAGGCACAGGGCACGAAGTTCCACCTTGATGACATTGTATCCTTCTTCTGTGTCATTGGCCAGTTGGATCAGCTCTCAAGGCACAATTTGCAGCCATTTGGCATTTTTCCGTGCTTGAAGTCCTGGCACCAGGAGGGACGTGAAGAAGGTCTCTGCAGAATTGAACAGTTTATATTTATCTGGTATTTCAGCCAGGAGCTCTGATGACTTGCTGGAGATATAGTTGGATGACTGTCGTTTGCGAGACACTGTATCTTGTATTTGGCTTTCAAACAGAATGTTGCATGTGGAAGGCTCTGTTGTTGCTGGCTGGGGCCCTGCCAATATGCCAGCTGGATTTTTCCCCCCTTGGATGTGGCTTTCTGTAATCACCATTAGTGCCAAGTACAGTGTGGCCAGGGCACATGTACTCCTCCAGGATGGTGGGAGATGCAGGTATGCTTGTTTGCCACATACCCAATACATAAGCACTGCTGTGCCCTTTTTCATGTCTGGGATGATAATTGTCTTGTTGCATTTTCTGTTCGAGCCAATTTGCACCTTTCCCTCGCCATGGAAGCACAGTTCATGCTCATTTTCTTTCTGTGTTTTGATGGGTTTCTCAAGAGCTGTGACCCATGTGAGCTTTGCAATGTGTTGGGACCAGACCGGAGTGTATGTTTCTTTGATCCATTGAAAGTTCTCTTCGGTAAATCCTTGCAATGCCCTCTGTTTTACACGTGATCGTCTCATCATACCATTTGTTGTCTTTATACAGTGTCCCTCTGATAACAAAAAATGGTTCTTTAATGCAGTTCACTCCTTGCAGTTTACTCATACGGGTTTTTTCATTCTGCAGCATTTCTATTGTAACTGTGTGTGAATGGAAGGTGCTCCGAATCCTACACAATATGAGATTAACTAAACATTGGGAAACCGACAAGGGCACTTCTTGAGGTATAAGTATTTTAGGTGTGCCTGAGGCATGAGGTTTGAGAGAGAAGACATAGCAGCTCTCATTCGTGGCTTGTTTGGCTGTTGCACTCATGTCTGAGTACCATTTGTTTGATTGATCCTGTTGGCAGGGGCCTTCAATTTCATCTTACACCAGGCCATGGTATACATCGCACCTTTACCCTCCCACCCCCCTTTTCCGTCTCCTCCTCCCCCCTTCACTATTATTTATCATTTTCACTCTCCTGTATTTTATGGGAAAGACATCTGTCCACGTTACATCGCTTAGTTCACTTACAGTTTGCCAAGATTGTGATATTGGAGGGTCTTGGGTAACAGGAGTATCAGGGTTAAAGTGCATTACAGTGCTTTGTGAGGTAGGTTCTGTGGTTGCATGTGCATTTGTATGTGTCAGGTTAGGCTCACCGAACCAGGAATAATCACCATCATATTGATTAGTCTCATTATCGTTGTCAAAACTGATAGCAGCAAATGAAAACACGGGGGTTTTTAACAGTTCAGTTTTTATGCAACGTGGTGAGATTACCATTTACGGAGCCATTGTGTTTGCAAATTGTCATCACTCCAGCCCATATGAGGCTTGAGCCTTCCTTTATCAGGTTTACCCCACTCCCCCCCTCTAGAATATCCCCAATTATGAAAGTGAATGTCCAGTACAAGGCAGCAAAAAATAACATCACAAAAAATACTATTGGGGCAAATGCTAAGCCGCATTCATAATTATAACTTTGATTTATTCTATCATCTACTCCATCACTATCTAAATTTGAATCGTCATTAGTGAGGGCCCTCCTTTCCATCATATTTCCACCTGAATGGGCAATATAAAAGGGTTTACATTACAAAAACATTCTACACTTCTATTCATTTTTTTTCAAACACTACTACATTAATACTTTTAATACTTAATTTTTGTACTAATCAATTTTCTACTTCTACCCTCTACCTCATTCGTTACCATTAAACTTCATAAATGTTCTTTAAAAAAGATCAACCTTAGTTATAGTTAGATGATATGAGAAAGTAGAAGTGACAGAAGAACAGAGAAAGAGAGAGAGAGAGAGAGAGAGAGAGAGAGAGAGAGAGAGAGAGAGAGAGAGAGAGAGAGAGAGTGTTGACCGTGGACTTTTGACACACTACTTTGCAAATTTTTCTTAATTACAAAATTGCCCATGTTACACATCTCTTATTTTAACCGCTGGTGTCATGAACTGTCGCCTGTGTCCATTCTGGACTTTGTGGTCCCTGACTCATAGAGGACTGAATGCAGTAAACCTCCCAACATGGCCGCCTGATACGGAACGCAGTTTGCCAGTCTTTGTGTCAAACAGGAAATTATATTGTGCCTCCTTTTGTAATGAATATATGTATATTGGCCTACGCCAAGCTGCTTGTAAGCCACTTGCGAAGAAATCCATGTTACAAGGTCCTGACCTTAGAATCAATGTAAGCCGCCATTTTAGGTCAAACTGCCATTTTAGGTTCTCTCTGCAAAGTCACCCTGTGAGCTAAAATGGTGGACACTGTCATTCTGAAAATGTAACATGGCCGTCTTGACCTCTATGGATAAACTAATGTGTAACTTGCCTGCAGGCCACTTGTTAGGGTCATGAACTGAGACCTTGTCCTTCGTTGACCTGTGTGTAAAGGATTACTCGTGTCAATGAAGCTAATCCGCGAGTACATGTTACGAACAATGTATTCAAATACTGAAATGTGAACACTTGTTTGACTACATTGTATAGATGTTTAAGAAGGCTCAACACGAGATCCTAAGATACACTCTAACTATTAAAGCTTTTTGGTGAATAAATTAAAAGTAACCCCTAAATGTATAGATGTGTGAACTCAGCACGAACCCTAGATCCGTAATGTATTAACAAACATTAACCCACAGTGGGGTTGGACATCATGTTTTCAAAGATATATAAGGTGCGACTATTCTAATGTACAGCCCCACTCACTGAGCACACCGAACCATGCTGGAGTTCGTTGTGTTGTACTGAGGGCCGATAGCTATCTGCTGTTTTGTCCTTTGAAACTGTTCAGTATAAAATAAAGATCTTTGTATGTTCCTTTGTAACCCGTGTTCGGTGTATTTTCTTTTGGGGTACTCAGCCTCGATATTTTCTCTTTGTTTTCACAGTTGGTGCCCAAATAGGGATCCTCAAGATCGATGCCGGATTCAAAGTTTGACACAAGCTATCGGACCGGGATCGGACAGTGTGACAAAATAAGGGGCCCCTTCTGAAAGAGATGCAACACCTCAGCAGCGCTGCACGACCCGATCCCTGGACGATAAGCTTGTGGTCCGAGATGACATCTTGACGAGGATCCACTTATCAAGGTGGGCAGATTTGCCGAAATCACTAAGCACGAGGTAAGATTAGTTAGGTAAGAATTTTGAAATCCGATTGGACCTTCTTAGGATTGATCAGGTGAGTCGTGACCCGATTCTTAAGTATCCTGATAATTTGTTTTGGCGCATTGTATCTGCAAATACAATTATTGACCAGGTAACACCAATATTTTGATATGCCTGGGAAATTGTCTACCTGCTTCATAGCGTTATTCCGCAGTGATATGCAATCTTTGGAATTTAGCCGTCCGGCACCACGGGAGGGGTCACCGGCCTGTACTATGTACTGTAAGCATGGCATTGGAAGTATAGTGTTTAATGATATTTGGCACAGACAAACCAGACATGCCTCTGAACTTCAGTGGCCAATCAATGGTAGTATTGAAATCCCTCGTAGTGAGTATTTAGAGTCAATTCTATTAAAGAAAAAGGCTAGACCTGCAGCATTTGATGTTTTGCAGAATTGGAAAAAAGAAGCGTTGCAGCAACTTAAGAGTAGAGAAAAACATGCGCTCCATCATAAAACAAACGCCGAAAAAGCATTCTTGTATGACCAAGATAAACAATCTGAGTCAGCTAGGAATATGGATAGGGCTTTCTCACTTGGCATTCAGAAAATCTATCCTTCTAAAGACTTCCATGTTTCTGATGAACTTATTGATAAATTGTTAATTTAACAAATGCCTGCTACCTCTGCGCCACCTCTGTATGTTCTTCTTCCTGCTGCTTTGCCTCTTCCTGCTGTTATTCCTGCTCTTCCTGCTGTTGTTCCTGTTGTTCCTGCTCCTTCTAATGTTCCTCTTCCTCTAGTTGCTGTTCTTCCACCTGCTCCTCCGCCTCTTCCTATTGCACCAGTAACAGTATCTCCATTGAATTTACCTGCCCCCCCTCTTCCAAGTGGTCTTGTACCGCTTGTAGTCTATCAGGGTGTGGGTCAAGGGTTATTACTCGCAATACTGTACCTCCAGAGAGGAAACGAGATTTGATTGCATGGGGCAAGCATTGTATAGAGAGGAATGATCGAGCTAATGTTCTTGCCACACTTTCTAATATGGATAATTTTCCTGAGAAAAATGTTTTTATTGAAGGTTTAGGGATTCATTTATATGTAATGTGGGGCAAATTAAACAATGCAGATCTCCCACAAGGGTTGAGGGATCTGAACACTTTAGCATTTTCATGAGACACTGTGGAGAAGGCACATGATCATGTCGAGAGGATATTTGAGTATAGGAAGGAGTTGGGAAGGTTACAGAATGAGCATGACGATGAGGATAGTATGTATGTACAGAAACAGTTCCTTCCTTGTCGTAAATCGATATCCGAAGAAACAAGAATTTGTACGAAAGACGCGATTAGATGGATCTCAGATATGTCGATAACTCCAGTTGAAGTATATGACACGTATAGTCAGTATACGCCAGAAATGCAGAGGAAAGTGATACAGGTAATGATAGAGTACCTGCAGGATGAATGTGTAAATAGAAAGATTAGTTGTCCCACAGAGTTATTTGTAATTATAAGAGAGCTTTTTCACTTGACACTCCTTCGGCTGCTTTAGCGCTCGACTTGGCTCTGTTGCTTAGTAAGCGTTTGGAGTTGCTCACTTCTCAGTTGCCTATGAGAGAGGTTCCTCCGACATTTGTCCCGAAGGTTGAGATTGCGGCCGATCCTGCAACGAATGTGGTTGCTGTGACCATTCCTGCACATTGCGTATTGCAGTTTGTTCACGTCCCGTTCTCGAGACAGGAAGTGCATACTATTAGACAATCTATTCCTGACATTAGGAAAAATCTGACAGGATTCTATAAAGAAATAGAGTCTGTTTTACAGTCCTCAGTATTCACCTTGAGTGATATTGATCTGTTATTTCCTGTACTCCTGCCCGTAGATTTGTGGAAACAGGTTAGGACTAAAGATGACGTACCAATGTTGGGAGATACATGGGCTAACATAATTAGACTTGATGGAGAAAGGCCAGCTGGTGAGAGACCGCCCCAGGTGATACTAATCCTGTCTGATAGAATCATTGTAAAATTAAAAACCATAATTCCCGAAAAGAGAATTATTTGGGACAAGCTTACGGCCTGTGTCCAAGAAAAGTCTGAGGGTGCTTCGAGTTCTTAAATTGGTTCAAACAGGTATTCTCGGATTTCAGTGGACAAGACTTAGGCACAGAGTCTGGGAGAAGATTATTTGTAGACAAATTTGTGCGTGGATTGCTGCCTGACATCCAGTCACAAATTTCGTCTTCTGAGAGCGCTTGGCAGGCAAAGTCCCCCACATGGCTCAGTACTATGAGAATTGTGTCAATAATGAAAAGGAAAGAGTAGAGAAGAGAAAAGGAGATTTGAAGACTAAAGTATTGTTACAACAAATTGTTAGAGGCCCTAGAGGGGGTAGTTCGCAGATTAGAGGTCAGTATGTTCCACAAGGGAATGTGCCCTTGGGCCCTGTGAACATTAACCAGTGTGCCTATTGTCGGCAAGAGCGTCATTGACGTGCACAATGCCCCGTCCTTTGACAAAGGTTGAATAACACATTCAGAAATATCGGTAGACGATCCAGAGGTTGCCCGGGTGTAGGGGGCCCTGGTAGAGGTCAGTTTACACAAGATCCACAGCAACCTTTTTTGCAGGATAATCAGGTACAAAGTGTGGATACTAGAAACATATTTGATCATCCTTCTGCTGCATATCTATCTGAAGAGCTTCCTTTTGAGGATATTCTGTTTCGTTAGGATTGCCCAAAGCAGGGTTTGGAACCTACGCCTATTCCCGTCAATCAGAAAGGTCCCTACGTTGAAATGGTAGTGGGAAATAGGAAACATCTATTCATGGTAGATACTGGGGCACAGAAGTTTTCCATTGATCATTCTCGGGTTCCAAACATTCCACTGTCAGGGCAAACCAATGTTTCTGTAGGTTTTTCTGGCACACCAGTTATTTGTCCAGTTTCTTCACCGGTACCTATTTCTTTGGGTCCCTTTACGGACCACTCTCCATTCCTTTTGACTTCGAATTGTGGAGAGAATTTGCTGGGGTTGAATCTGTTGAAGGAATTAAATGCGGTCATTCATTGTTCTTCTGATGGAGTGCGTTTGACGATTTCACCACAGCAACTTTCTGTCTCTCAATTCTTAACCAGACCTTTGCCACCAGAACTCAGAGATGTACCAGAGTGTTTATGGGCAATTGACGACAATGATGTCAGTGTTTTACAGATCGAGGCTGTTAAAATAGTCTTGAAACATGGAATAAAGCTGCCACGCATACCACAATATAAGATTTCAGTTGAGGGCGAGCAAGCTTTGAAATACATTGTTTCCGATTTTGTGCACCGCGGGGTGATTGATGAAGTTGCAGGTAGTTTGAGCAATAGTCCAATTTTGCCCGTGTACAAAAAAGGCGATAATGCAATTCCTTTTCGTTTCATAATTGATCTACGTGCCATCAACAAGGTCGTTGCTCCGCAATTTCCAATTGTGCCTGATGCAACGACAATATTAACTATGATTTCGGCTACAGCTATTTACTTCAGTGTTGTGGATCCGAAGAATGTTTTCTTTAGTATTCCTATACACAAGGACAGTAGATACTTGTTCGCGTTCACCTTAGGGGGACACTCGGTCACCTTCACCCGTGCACCGCAATGGTACACGGAAAGTCCGAGCATTTATACTAGGGCTTTGAAAGAACAGCTTGATATCCTTGAATTGCCCTCTTCTTGTACATTGCTTCAGTATGTTGATGACTTGCTTTTAGCTGCTGACTCTGAGAGCGCTTGTAAGGAGGGCACTGTGTTGTTGCTTATTCACCTGGCTAAACAAGGTCACAAAGCTTCGCTTAAAAAGTTTCAATATTGTTGTCAGGAGGTCGCCTATTTAGGCTATCTCCTGTCAAAGGAGGGAAGAAGATTAACACCTGAACGAATAAAACACATTTCTGGCATGCCTGTCCCAAATACGCATAAAGAAGTTAGAGCCTTGATAGATATGGCTTCTTACTGTAGGTTGTGGATCCCAAACTTCTCACTAGTGATTAAGCCGATGTTGGCTTTGATGAAGAAGGGCATTTCTTCGCCATTGCCGTGGAACGTGGAACACCAGCAATCCTTTGATCTGCTCAAGACTGCATTGTGCTCGGCTCCAGTTTTGGGCACACCAAATTATGAAAAGGCCTTTGTGTTGTTTGTGCATGAGTGTGATGGATGTGCTTTGGCTGTATTAACGCAGGAGCATGGAGGGAAGAATAGGCCATGCGGTTACTTTCTTCCGCCCTTCATCCTGTAGCATGCGCTTTGCCAAGATGTTTGCGAGCTGTCGCTGCTGCTGCTGCGTCTGTAAAACAGAGTGAGGGAATGGTCCAAGGGCATGATATAACCCTGATGGTGCCTCACTCTGTAGATGTTCTACTGATCAAAACCCAAACACAACACCTCACTTACGCACGGTTGACGAGATATGAATTGATCTTGTTTGCTCCTCACATACAAATTAAGAGGTGTTGCGTTCTTAATCCGGCTGAACTCTTACCTTTCTCGCAAAGTACTGCTTGCAGTGACGGAGAGTCACATTACTGTCTGTATACTACCGAACAAGAGACAAAGGGTAGAATTGATCTGAAATACACTCCTTTGAACAATCCACAAGGGGAGCTGTTTTGTGACGGCTCCTGATTCAAACTTCCGGATGGTACGTCCACAGCTGCTTATGCAATCACTACATTGTGCACGGTTGTGGAAACCAAGAGAATCACGCATAACTCCGCGCAGGCCGCAGAGATTATAGCAGTGACCCGAGCTTGTGAACTTTCCGAAGGGCTTACAGTAAATATATATACTGATAGTCAGTATGCCTTTGGGGTGGTTCACAACTTTGGGAGACTTTGGTCAAAGAGAGGGTTCTTAACTTCACATGGTACAAAGATCCAGCATGGCTCCCTAACAGTACATCTTCTCTCAGCGCTTGCGCTCCCTACTCAGTTAGCTGTCGTGAAATGTGCAGCACATCGAAAGGTTATAGATGATATAGTAAAAGGGAATGCTTTCGCTGATCAGATAGCTAAACATACTGCCACCAATCTCTTTACGGAGATGTATGTTTCAAGGGAGACTATAAATGCCTATGCAATGGACGAGGGTGTTAGGAGAATCCAAGATGGGGGCTAAGGGCTTGGGGAAACTCGATGATGATGGGTGTTGGGTGGATGTGGTTGATGGGAAATGGCTACTTCCTGACGCATACGTGATGATGATGGTCATTATGGCCCATGGCCCTACACATATATGTGCCCAGAAGGTTACGAAAATGCTAGAAAAAGTTTGGGTGAATGACAAAATTTCGAAAATAGCTCAGCGCTATATCCAAGACTGCATGATCTGCTTACAGCACAATGTGGGAAAGGGAACATCAACTCCAAGGGGAAGTTTTGGGCGACCTTCTGTCCCCTTTGAGGTCATCCACTTTGATTTTATTGAAATGGAACGTTTTAATAATTTGAAATACGTTTTAGTTGTCATCTGTGCTTACAACAAATGGGTCGAGGCTTTGCCTGTTGAGGACGCTACAGCCATGACTACTGCAAAAACTATGTTAAAGGAATATTTTCCTAAGTTCGGGCTACCAAGAGTCATCTGGTCGGACAATGGTCCACATTTTGTCGCTGCTGTAATTCTGCAGTTATGTGCGGCATTACAAATCGACAAACGGTTCCATTCGACTAGACATGCTCAAAGTGCCGGACTAGTAGAAAGACACAACGGTATCATCAAGAACAACCTGCTACGACGTGTGCCGGCACCAAACTAAAATGGACGGTTGCCTTACCTATCGTGTTACTAGCCATGCGTACAACCCCTCAAACTAAGACTGGGCTCTCTCCATTTGAGGTGGTAATGGGGAGACCTGCCAATAGCTGCAACCTTCCGAAATGTTGATCGTTAAAAAATGTCGAAAATGTACTTCTTTCAGATTACTGTAGCCAGTTGACTAAAAACCTGTATTTATTTATCACCAGGTGCGAGAGGCTTTTCCTGTGCGATACGAGGGCCCGGGCCACAGTATTCGGCCTGGAGATTGGGTGCTCACCAAGGCATTTGAGTGTTCTTCTTGCCGTGCACCTCATTGGCAGAGCCCATTCCAGGTCCTGCTGGTCACACAGACGGCTGTGCGTGTTGCAGGCCGAAAAAATTGGATCCATGCGACGCATCTCAAGAGACTTCCTCACCCAGTGCCACACGATACAGAAGAAACAGAACCCCTCGCTAACACTGCAACCAACGATCCCGAAGCAGTAAATAGCGTTGAGAGTGCGTCGGAGAATCTCTCTGAGCCTGTGAGGTTTGGGGAACCCGTCATTTCATCTCCACACTCTCCAAAAGTTTCGCTTTTGGAAACTGTCGTTCCGGATCTTGAATCTTCACTTGCTCTTGATACGCCGCTTCCAACGGGAAGTGACAACACATTGTTCTCAGATCAATTAGTACCGGGAACAGCACGGTACAATTTACGTCCAAGGAAATAGACTTACGGCACGGTTCGGCTGTGCATTCGAAGAGGAAAGGAAATTCATCAAGGGCTTGCTTTTTGCCAAAGTAATTGTTTGAGAGAAGTGGATTCTGTTGGCTAGGGTTGTGGAAGGACTAAGAAGTCGTGCGGCCGGGAGGTCGCCAGCTAATAACACTGGGGTTTCTTGTTTGAAAACTGCAATGCCTGCAACCACTACAGCTCGTACTGGACTGATAAATGATTGTGTGACCGGCCGTGAAAATGGACAAATCTCTTGGGCCCCGAAAAGATATTGGTGTTTAGTTAAGTTTAGTTTAGTTTATTCATTTGTATTGCGCACCAGACCCGAGGGTATGAGGGCGCATGAGCAGTATGGTTAGTCAAAGCTTGGTTACAGGTTGCTTATACATTACAGTATTACAGTATGACAGTGGAGTCAAAGAAAAAAATGTACAGGTTTGCAGAGAGGCAGATATCTTACAAATTTACAAATAAACATGCTGTCTTTTTATAATGCTCTGCGCGTCTCAATGCTACCACTCCCTGTAGTTGGACGTGTGTTGCTGGAGTTCGCTCAGGGCTTTTCCCCATATGCTGTCCCCCGGTTCCTTGAATCTTCCTCCTTTCCTTCCTTTCCTCAAACTTACCTCCGAACTTCTTGGATTTTAACCTGCGCTCGAGTCACGGTGTTCCGTGCCTCCGAGCGTGGACATTGTTCCTTCCTGTTTCCGTCCTGGGCATCTGAACGTATCCTGGAGTTGAAACATCATTCTCACGTCTGTGATTAAATGTTACAAGCCCCACACGGTCACTGGCATTTGCAAAACCTGACCTTGAACCCCCAGCTGACTTCAATGCCAGGAATGTACCCTTTGAATCCTCTCAGCAACCGGCCGCAAACAGCACCCAGCAGAAGAGTAGGAAAAAGATGACAGTGTATCAGGCCTTCAATGGAAAAGCAGAATGTTTGCAGAAAGACAGTGGATTCTATAAAAGTATGAAATTATGAGAATTCCCATCTGTGTAAAGTTGCATTGAGAAAATAACCCATATTAACTAACTTCCCTACTAAATGACTCCCCAGTAATTAATTAGTTCTCCTGATTAACATTGCAATGCAATGTCAGTGAAAACACAGATCAAAATGTTGTCTTGTTTTTTTTTTATTCTCGCTCTATGTTAATGTTAATGTTAAAGGACATTTGTACCGCGCACTATCACCACCGTAGTGGTCCCTTGGCGCTCTGGCGGTTCTGAAAGAGGAGGGGAGGTTGAGTTAGTGGGAGGAAGCAGGAAAAGTGCAAGAGAGCAGTGATGTGCTGTTGGCGGCCTCAGACCGGTGGGTCCGTTGGCTGGGCCTGGAGTGTTTGCGGCCGGTAGTCGTTGTGTACTGTTGTCCAAGGCTATGTGTGTTTTTGTTTTGTTGATGCAATGTAGTGAAGTTTGTGCGGTTTGTTGTGCTGTAGGTTTTGGTTGTGTTTGGTTTGGAGTTTGAGAGGTGTATGCAGAAAGGGAAATTGTTAGTAGGGTTGGTTAGTTTGCGTCTCTATACTGCATTGAAGCGTAGTCTCCCTGTTGCGGCTCTGTCCTGATCTGGGTCTGACTGGCATACAGGTTCCATACTCCTCTAGTCCCCACCTCTAACATGCTCTCTGATAGCTCCCCTTATCCTCCATTTAGACTCTAGTGGCCAGTGCATCTGCCAATGACATGCTAACTTCACAAATCTATCCAGACGCGACGTAGGCTAATGTTCGCAGTTCTATCTAAGTGTGGACATGCTAGTATTCACAGTTCTGTCTAAGTTTGGACTTGCTAGTATTCACAGTTCTATGTAAGTGTGGACATGCTAACATTCACAATTCCATCTAGACGCAACGCAGGCTAATGTTCACAATTCTATCTAAGTGTGGACATGCTAGTATTCACAGTTCTATCTAAGTGTGGACATGCTAGTATTCACAGTTCTATCTAGGTGTGGGCATGCTAATATTCACAATTCTATCTAGGTGTGGAAATGCTAACATTCATAATTCCATCTAGACGCGACGCAGGCTAATGTTCACAATTCTATCTAGGTGTGGACATGCTAACATTCACAATTCCATCTAGATGCAACGCAGGCTAATGTTCCCAGTTCTAAGTGTGGACATGCTAACATTCACAATTCCATCTGGATGCGACGCAGGCTAATGTTCACAATTCTATCTATGGAAAGGAGAAATATGCACTGTAAAAAAATGAATGGCTGCACTTCTGTGTTCTGAGATTTCTTTGTCTCCACAGGAAATAAGTTGATACATACATGCCCTTGTGAGTGATTGGACAGCGGAATCAGGGGCCCAGGAGTTACTGAGATACATCAGAGGAGAGGCAGCTCTGGTCTTGATTGACAGGCAGCTTAATTAAATAAGGGGTGAACTGAAGGGCTGGGTTCTCTTCCTGCTCTTCTGTTGGGTGCTGTTTGCGGCCGATTACTGAGAGGATTCAAAGGCTGCATTCCTGTTATTGAAGTCAGCTCGGGG
Organism: Ambystoma mexicanum; assembly: GCF_040938575.1. Taxonomy (NCBI): domain Eukaryota; kingdom Metazoa; phylum Chordata; class Amphibia; order Caudata; family Ambystomatidae; genus Ambystoma; species Ambystoma mexicanum. The sequence continues at coordinate 568,620,790 of NC_090939.1, read as the reverse complement.
TCCAATGTTGGGATGATCAGTGCTCTGATGGTTTTGTTGTTTTAGACTGCCACAATGGGTATGTTTGGTCTTCATATTCAAGCTTTTGGTTCTTATAGAATCTCACAATGGGATCCGTCTCTCCTAATGCATATGTGTAAGGTCTAAAAACTACCTGTTTCAAAATGCTATCATGCACTTTAGGAGCTCTCTGTCCAGCCTATGAGAAGTAACATGTCTCAGATAGGTTTCAGAACGTATTTTTTAGGGTAATTTGAGTGTTAAAACAGTTGTAAAAACCTGCCCCTGTTTTAACACATTGGGCATTTTTGTTTTTTTGGCAGCAGAGCAGGAGCACAGGAAATAATTACCATTTCTGCCTTCCCCATATGCCCTGGCTTCAAAATACATTGCATGAATGCCAGCTGCACATTGTCAAGCAATCACATTCCATGGAAATACTTTGTAAATGACTTCCTAAAGCAAACACTGCAGGATGCTTTTACTCTTCTTTCAACAACAAAGTGCAAACAATTAGTATTTATCTGGATCCACAAGGATTAACATATGTTTTTGTACTTTGTAGTTCAAATGCAGAGAGGAGTCCAAAGTGCATGTCAGTGTACACATTATTGGTCCTTTGTCTATTTGTATGTGTATGCAGGGTTTTGTGAAGCGCAATGGCCATCCGAGGGTATATTGGTGCTGTTGAAGAGTAGGCAATGAAACGATTTAGGTCATAGAGAATTATTGTTAATGAACAGTAAATAGGTAGGTTTTACAGAAGGACATATTGCCCGTCTCTTTCTGGAGTGATAGTGTTATTGAGGTCCATTATTTGGTGGCTTGTACCAAAAAGGAACGTCCAACTTTCTTTTGTTTATTGTATGTTGGAATGTTTACTAGTCTTTCATTCCCTGATCTCAGGCAGCGCTTGGGGGTGTACAAACTAAATCTAGTTGACAAAGGGGTGTCCATGAGTGTTTTCAAGCTTTTAAACACAATACATAGACTTTTAAACATTATTTGTTTTTTTATTGGTAGCTAGTCCAAAGTATTATTTGGCATTCCCATGCAGATACTATTGCTGTAGGCAAGTCCAGAAGAGACAAAGGCATTCATCACTATTACTTAGTGTATAAAGGTTCAATATTGGATCCAATGTCTGATTTTCCTGATGAGGTAGACATGAATGTAGCCACGCCATTGCTCTACCTTGGATACTGCACCACTTGCACCAGTGGTACTACCCCCACCAGGCCCCATGTGCGGCTCAGTAGTGGGCTCCTCCTCCTCTGTGGGGACCTCCAACCTGGATGTCTCCACAACGTCTTACGCCATTGCAAGCCCCTGTGGGGGCTCACCCGGCTCTTCCGCTACAGCCGTAGTGGCAGATGCGGCACCAGCCCCCTCGCTCCCGGGTGATGGCTATTCCTGGGAGGGTGGCTGGGCTTTGCATCGCCACCCGGTGGAGGCATCTCCGCTGCTTCGCTCCACAGCGCCGTCTCCGCCCTCTTCTTCACTTGACGCTGCGTAGAGGGAGACATAGAACACAAGCATCAGGGTACAATACAACGTGCCACTTGACCGGCTATACAATATAGCCGGTCAAGTGGCACAGCGAGTAGAGCGCTCGCTTTGACATCTGTGCAGAGCCTGCTAACACAGGTTCGAATCCCGGCGGGGCCAAACTCAGCCTTTCATCCTTCCGAGGTCGATAAAAGAGCACCACACACCGTGGGTAATAAGCAGCGCACAGATACCTGATGGTTCGTAGCGCTATATGAATGCCAAATTATTATTATTATTATTATTATTATTATTAATATTCACCTAGACAGGAAGCAATAACACATGAGTGGCACTGTCGAATGTCACTTCCATCCTGTCCCTCCACAACACATGGGTGAATGAATGCAACACACATGCAGAAACAGTCCTGGCGCCTGCAATCAACATCAGCATCCATGTACAAGGGCCTCTGTTAACCAAAATGTTGCCTTCAAATTCACATGCATCATGGCTCACACTGATCCCATGCACACACATCACCGGAGGGTCATGCATCATGGCTTGTACACCACAGACACAGTGGATAGACACAGTGGATACAACGGTGATGGCACTGCATGAGTGAATCTACACATCATCACGGACATGTGTCATGCGTCCATGGCGTTTCAAAGTCACACACACACTTCTCAGACACACACACATGTGCACCATATATGTACATGACAGCAGAACCAATCCCTCACACACCCTCCATGTCCAAGAGCAGAGACTGGCATGCTTTCATGTGTGCATTCCGCATACAGCTCCCCAAGTTGCATTGAAACACATGCACCATTCATGTGGTTCACACATTACTGGTCTCACATGCATGACCATGATGTTCCTGCACACACACATCCATACATGGCCTATGTCACACATACAGGCAAGTATCAGACTACGAGCACACTGCAACATGCCCTGTCTCACACAGCAATGCTTGGCCACTTACTGCTCAACTCCAGACGGGTCTGCCTCTGAAGGATCTGGGCGTGGAGTGCTGGGAATACGTGTTCCAGGACCCTCATCTGGATGTTGCTCATGCTGCTCCGGCCCCCCCCCGCAGGGCCGGGGCCTTGTAGAGGGTCCTGGACCTCAGGTCCTCCCAGCGCTTCTTGACGTGCTTGATGTCGCGGGTTGCCACCCCCTCCACGTTGATGGCAACCACTGCGTCCTCCCAGATCCTCTACCGTCCTTCCTTGTTGGCGCATGATGTTCCGAAGAGGGCATCATAATGCCCCAGGACATGCTCCACCAGGACACCAACTTCCTTCTCACTGAAGATGGTGGCCCTCTGCCTCTCTGACTGGGGGTCGCCAGTGGTCTCAGATGGTGTATGCCCCCATATGGCGACCCCCGAGGCAGGCATGGGGAGGCAACTGGGTTCTGGGGCTAGGGTGTGGAGCGATGGTATCCCAGTCGGGAGTCTTCTGTTCCAGCAGGGGTGGACACAGCAACTGGACCCCTGCAGATGGCTGACGTGCAGGCACCAAATAGCAGGGCACGTGGGCACATGAGCAGCAGGCAGGCAGCAGCAGATGGCTGGTGGGTGTGCTCGGGGTCTTGGGGCAGGAAAATGCCCTTTTGGGCAGGAGCGTGGTCTTCCGTGTGTTTTCGCGTGGCCAGCATGATACGGAGTGATTTAGCATGTGATAAAATTGCACGTCAGTGTGTAATTCGAGGAAAGGCCCTTAGCGCGTAAGCGCGTCAGTGACTTTACATGCGCAGGCATTGCCCACAACACGGGTGCATAGTGAATCAGCACGTGAGAAAACTGCATGTCACCGTGCTATTGGAGGAAAGGGCCTTAGGGCGTAAGCACGTAAGTGACGTTTCACATGTGGGCTGGCTTAAAAGGTACGAGTATCACGCTATTTCCTTGTACGTGCTTTTTGTGGAGAGCGAGCGGGTGTATCTTGTACTTTTTGTCGGTTCACACGTGATTACTTCACAACATTTCCAGTTCGTACTCCCTGTTTCCTCAGACTGCGTTCTTTTCTTCTTTTGGTGGGGGTGTTGCCAACGTGCACACGCGCGTCTTTTTCATGTTCTTCTTCAAGGCAGACAGTGAGTCGGACGCGTATTTTCCAACTGTGGTTGCCCCCGTATGCCGCGTACCCCTTCAGAGGTCATTGTAGGCTGCGTGTAACGTGCGTAGCTCATTTTTGTGTTTCTGGGTGCCACAGCGTAGTGCGAGTTTATTTTTCCACGCACGTGGTCCACCAGGGGTTGCATGCACGTGTGCTTTTGTTTTTGGGTTGACTGTGCGTTGCGTCACACGTCATCTTCCCCCATGGGTCACATACAGCCTTGCTAGAGCACTAGGGTAATAATTCCATCTAGTACCCTACCCCTTTCACCCCTATTGCCCAGGACAATTGTTCACTGCAACTCCCATATACACAACAACATCAGTGCCATGGTTGGGAGGCGACCAAGCAGTAAGGGAGGCAAAGGTGGCCGACCTCCAAAAGGTGGGCGTGGTGGGCACGGTAGGGGACGTGGCCAGGATTTGCAGGGTGCCCCTAGAGCCCCGTGTGTGGAGGACCAATCGGGGACACCCATGCCCCCCCAATGGTTGTGGGAAACGTAGCTGACACCATCCCAGCTCAGCCCTTGGTGGACCGGGCCATTTTGGCACCTGAACAGGCACAGGATGACTCCCAGGCTGACTTCCAGGTCAGCAAGTCTAAGCCACGTGTGGCAGTGAAAGTTGCTGTCACCAGGCCACGTGGATCTGGGGCAGCAATGTCATCTGCTGCCCCAAGTAGGCAGGGTGGGGAGGCTGCAGGGGCAGCTGCAGCTCAATCCACCCCAGCTCCGAGTCTCCCAGCCGGGACAATGTCAGTCCAGGTCCATCAAACCGATGTTGGCCCTGCCAACATCACACTGCAGTCAATGCCTGCAGCAAGACCTATGGTCATTGTGCCTTTACAGGCTTCTGTTACCCAGTCCACATGCGCTTCTGCCCCTACTGACCAGAGCGGCGTAAGCCACTCAGGATCCGCACAACCTTACAAGAAGAAGAAGAAGGGTGTTCTTGCACTGCAGGCTGAGACCCCAGACACGGCTACACACTCCCGCACGTCAAGGAAGCCTAGCTTTAATGACGCCGAACTTGATGCACTTGTGGCCTATGTGTCGGCACATAGCTGCGAAATGGTGGTGACTGCAGGGTGCAAACCACAACTGGTCAACGTAGGGCACACTGGCAGACCATCGCGGACCACATTAGTGCCCTTGGATTTGTGAGGCGCACAGCTGATGATTGCTACAAGTGGTGGAATGACCTGAAACGCAGAGCAAAGAACAAGCTGGCTTCCAATCATGCCTCTACTCTGGTGATTGGCATGGGTCTCCACCAGAGGACAACCAACTCATTGAACATGAGTCTGTTGCTGGAACCTTCATCACAGAGGAACAGATCCAAGGCGTGGGAGACCTACCTGATTACCGAGCATTGTCCGGTGAGTGCCCATACATGTGTGTGTAATCCATGTGTATGTTTGCATGGGTGACGTGTTCAGATTGAGTGCCATGTGAGGGTGTGTAGTCCAGAGTGGTATGGGTCACCCATGTGCTTCCTCCAAAACATTCAGCAGCCTTGGATTTGGGTATGACAGTATCCCTTCTGGCCACAGTAGCCAATTAGCGCAACATTACTGCAGTTGCCCTTGAACTGTCATCTTGCAACAACATTGTTCTGAATTTTTCAGTGTTCATTCAGCCTGATTGTTTCAATTCTCCCATTTTTGCAACGCATTTTTCACCCCTAATGCCACATATGTGACATGCTTCTGTCATTGATTACACCCCGCAATGGGCCACATTTATTACCTTTCTTATGGGAATGATTAGACCATTCAGGCTGATTGAGTAAGGGCCTGCTCACAAAACTTTTTGGGGCCTGTTTGAATGTGGAACATGATAGTTTTTTCGTGTCATGTTGAAGTGACCAACCATTGATGTATCCATCTGCATGCCATCACTGTATTATTGTACACTGGATGTGTTGCAGTGTGTGGCACATGCATATTTTGTCACACTATTTTGCATTTTTCATCTCATCATGTCCATCTCACATGGATGGGTGATAGTACTCATTCACTGACATATGGCTGTACTTGTCAAATGTACCATGGCTATGCTACATGCCATCTATGTGCTGGCATGTGTCATGTATGTGTATTGGACATGCCACTCACAGGCTAATGTGTGATGCCAGTGCTACCGAGCATGCAGCAAATGTGTTGCTTTTCCATCTTGGTGTCCTCAGTGTCTGCTTTTTGCCTCCCCTTCCAACTCATTGACAGTGCATGCATGCCAGGGTTATAGTCATGTGGGACATGTGTAATTCATGTACTGGATCTCTGGCTTGTCAGGCCTATGTGTGTGCTATGGTGCTCATGCCTGTTTCCATTTGTTGTCTTTCATGTTTTTGCAGGTGATGACGCACTTGATGCTGTTGAGGTGGAGGAGATGGTTCAGACCCAGGAGGAATCTCAGTCACGGCCGGGCACCTGTGGAGGACGTGGTGTGGTGGTGGGTGAAAACCCTTTCTTACTGCAGACCATACTGTCCAGGGGTGTCTCTGGTTGTACCTCCCCAGACCTCTATGATTCAGGTGCTGAATCGGATGATGAGACTTATGTGCTGTTGCAGGTGAGTGTTTCTGGCAGGGATTCTGTTCTGTCCAACCCACCTGCACCAGGTGTAGAACCCTCTATGGGGATGTCAGTGTTGGTAAGTCTGCCTTTGGCGGTTACGGATGCAGGGTCACACTCCACAACATCTGATCCTGTTCCTGGGCCAGCAGATCAGAGGGGGAATGCAGTCTTGCAGCCTCAGGCAGTGCCAGCACAGCAAGGTGCAGATCGCCTTGCCCCAAACAGGAGTGGTGCCCAACAGGCTCCATTTGCCAATCACACAGGGAAGACATGTTGGGTCCAACAGGGACTGGCGGGTGGCACTGGAGACTCTGCATGAAGCCATATCTCTAGAGTCCCAGGGCCACAGTGAAGCCCTGAGGTTAGAACTCCATTTCCTCAGGGAGAGTCTGGTTGAACTTGAGGCTTCCCGAAATTTTAGGGCCGAACAGCAGCTGGAGCAGCACACACTTTCGCTCTCAGCTGAGCTGCAGGCAACCCGTGAGGAGATCCGGGCATCACGCGAGACCATGCGTGCAGGAATGCAGGCAACCCGTGAGGTGCTGCATGGGGATCTCCGCACTATCATCCTCCAGAATCAGACCTTCAACACCTGCATACTTGCTGCCATGGCAGACCATACCAGGGCTTTGTGTTGGCTGCCTCCCATAGCACCACCACCTCCTGTTGCAGCAGCAGAGGGTGAAGAGAGCGACAGCAGTTCTCCCACATTGGCGTAGCAGTGCAGGCCATGAGCCCATGAGGCATTTTTTTTTCGCAACATCCACGCAGGTGGGTGTTGGTGTGGACCCTGTCCTCGAACCTCCTGGGTGGCCTCCCCCCACCCCTGGCCCCCACATGGACATTTTTTATTTTTGTTTTATTTTTTTTTTTACAGTGTGTTGCCTTGTGTGGCTCCCCTGGGCATCCACTGTGTATTCCAGCGGGGCACATGCAGGCTTATCCTGTTTTTGGGTTAGATGCTTGGGTTCCTGACACACACACCCCTCCTGCTTCCCCTTTCCATGGGCTTGCAAAGGGTGTGACCAAGTGACAGTGACTTACACAGTGACATTGGGCTCCCATGAGCTGTGTGGGCAGTCTGTAGTCAAAACTGTGTGTACATCCCTAGTGGGGATTGTTGTTGTATTGAACACTGCATGGTGTATTGATATGTGCTTGTGCATACATGTCTTCCTCCTTCTTCACACGTACCTTCTTCATGTCTTCACAAGGCTGTCTCCTTTGCAGGTGCAGTTCATGTTGTATGCAGTACACTTACACATTTGCCTGACAGCAACACTCTGCAGTTGGAAGGGGTCGATGTGTTGGCTTATTCAGGTTTTAAGACTTGCACTACTTTGATTTGTACTGTCATATTTTGGCAATGTTTCATCCTGTATTGCTGTATTGTGTTGCTGGTAAGTATTTGGTCATGTGTGCTGTTTGTTATTGATTACTGGGAGCATATTGTCTATGGCCTGTTTCCATTTGGGACAGTGCACTTTGTGACACTTGTGTCATGTGTTGTGCATTCCTTTGTTTGCTTTCACATTGCAAGACATGCCAGGGTGTGTTGGGTAGCAGAGATGGGGAGGGGTTGGGTGACATGGCGCTATTTTCATGTTGTATTTTGCAAGGGGGTAGTCATTCATGCAGCATAAATGTGTGTCTTTTTGTGACACAGCATTGTTTGTCTTTCGGTAGGTAGGGATGCACACAATGTGACACTTCCAGGTGACCAATCTCAGTCTGGTATGGTTGTGACACTTGACTGTCCCTTATGTCATCATCATTGATTGTCAGCTGGTATGTGCCAGGGCTGTGTGCACTGCACAGGGGTGTGATTTTAGGTGAAGTAATTAGCCACCAGCTGCATACGGGCTGCCTCACCACGTGCCCTTTCCCCTCCCATGCGCAGTGGCCGTGCATGTGGTTGGGGATGTGGGGGCACCACCATGTCCACCGGCAGGCCCCGGCAGGTTGCAACGTTGTGCAGGACACATGCTGCCACTATGATCCTGCACACTACTGGGGGCGCGTACAGCAGCTTCCCACCAGAGCGGTCAAGGGAGCGAAAGCGTGACTGTGCGCTTTCTTAATGTGCGCTCCACTATGCCCCGGGTTGCAATATGGGCTGTGTTGTATCTTACCTCGGGTCGTGTGGGGGGTCCGAATTGGCGTCATCATGTGGGTGCTCAGAGGGTAGGCACTGCCCCCTGGGCAGGTGATGATGGGTATCATTAGTGAGGTTGTGTCATTGCTCAGTATCTGACATGCATGCATGTGCAGAGGCATTTATACTCACCAAGCAGCAATGTATCACCATGCATCCCAGCTTCTAGGTCCCGGTTTAGGGGTGACATTCTGTAAATGAAACTGTCATGGGTGGACCCTGGATAGTTGGCATATACTGAGGTGATGATTCCCTTGGCATCACATACTACCTGCACTTTGATGGAATGCCAGTGCTTGCGGTTTCTATAGATGTGCTCAGTTGCCCTGGGAGGACGTAGAGCCACATGGGTGCAATCAATGGCACCTAGGACTTTGGGGAATTGTGCCACCCCGTAAAAATCCTGGACGACAGCCTGCCTTTCTGCAGGTGTTCTGGGCATGTATATGTGCCTTTGGACTGAAGAGCGTGCAGTCATGATGGCCAACACCTGGTGTAGACAGCGTGACTGCGTGGCCTGTGACCCCCCCCACTATGGCACGTGTCCGCTGAAATGAACCAGTGGCCAAGAGGTGCAGTATATTGAGCACCTTTTCCAAGGGGCTCAGTGCTTGGGAGCACAGGGTGGGTGATGTGAGGTCATCCTCCCACTCACTCACCAGGTCGAGTATTATGTGAGGTGGAAACCTGTACCTCCCATACACCTGGTCATCAGGCTTCCCAAAAAGGCTGGTCCTGGGTGCAAAAATTCTGGGCCTGACTATCCTCCTCCTCCTGCGGTGTCCCACGACCACTGCTGCAAGGAACGGTATATTCGTAGCGTCTGAGCTTGTTTGTTGTTTGCGTGCACTTTTATGCTGCACAGGGCCGCGTACGCCTGCTTCCTGCTGGCGTACGTGTTTCTGGATTAGCGCGTCTTTTTTTGTTCGATTCCATGAATACGTATTGTAGGCGTGCATGTGGGTGTTCCGCGCATTACTCCTGCACTTCGCCCGTAACGCCCACATTTTCACGCTTTGTTCCCCATTCCGCGTGTTACACCCCGTGTTCTGCCCACTTTTGTTGTGTGCGCCGCACCATGTGCGTTTTTGCTTTGCACATAGCGCACGCCGTTTGATGACGTGTGCGTCACGCAGGATTTTAGCGCACATCCCAGGATTTACACGCGCACGGACTTTCATGAATCAATGTGCGTGACTTTCACAAGCTTGCGCTGTGATTTTCGCACTTGTGCTGCGATTCGCATGCTTTCGCACGCTTGCGCAGAGATTTTCGCCGCACATTAATTCCATGAATCGGACCGTTAATTTGTAAATATGCACATTGAAACCCTGTTTTTTTCTGCATTCTGTTTTTTATTAATGTAACCCTAATGTGACATTTCACCTGCTCCATGTAATGTCCCGACTCTTCTCTACCTCCAGGTTAATCCAATACCATGCTGAACTGTATCCCTAATTTGACCCACTTTAAAATGACTGCCTTTTTCATTTAGAATTTCTAAAATGAGCATCCATTTTACTGGCTGCTACTGAAAAATCTTGCTGAGTATTTTAAAAATGAACATCCATTTAACTGGCTGCATCTGAGAAAAGCTGCCATTTGCACCCATTACGAAAATCGCTGCTTTTAAACACTTCAAATAAAACACCCATTTTGCTTTCCTTAGAATCTGTATACAGATGCTGTTATTTGCATGAATTAGCACCCACATATCCCTACAGGAGGCAGTAGTAGTATGTCCATCGCTGCAGAAAATCACTTCTAGTATTTGTCTGGCAAGGTGGATGGATCAGTTAGTAATTTGTTTTAATTGAAGGCTCGCCAGATGGGTGCTTCTCTCAAACCAGATGCTTGAAGCTCCCAGTACAATGTTTTGACACTAGGCTGGCTATGGCATCTGTAGGTTTCATAGAGATGTGCAGATTGTCTGTTGAGTGTCTGTGGGTGGTCTGTGTATGAGTAGGAAAAGTAAGTTTACTTGGCCAACGAGTTTGAAATTGACAATAAGAGATTCACAAACTTCAATGTGTGTTGATGGTTGAGATGGTGTGCTTCTTGTGGGCCATGGCGAGGCCTCCTTCTCTTCCGTCTTCCCTGTTTGTTTGTAGGAGTTTTAAGTTGTTTGATAGGATTTCATGGGATACCACTTTGTCAATATCCGATAGCCTTGTTTCTATCAGGAAAAGGGCATCTGTGTCACATTTGCATGGAAAGGCTACAATGTGTTGTGTTCTTTTTACATTGTTTAGTGGTGTATGATTTTCCGAGTGGTATGGGTATGACAGAGTTGTTGGCTTGTCGACCGCAGATTGAACATTGTTGGGGGTTCTAGTGTTTGGATACATTTCATCTGTTTCCTTGTTGAAATATTCCAGTAGGTGGCTTGTGGGATCAGTCTATCATCATTGCCTGTGGGGGCTATGGTTTGTTTTTAGACATGAAAGGGTCTTAAGCGTGGTGTACTTTTTTGTTGTTCTATATGTTGAAAAGTCACATTTTCTGGGGACCTTTTGGTGATGTGATGTTCTGTTAACTGAAGCACGCCATTCAGTGGGCTGATTCTGTTGGAGGTTTGAACGGGGTCATCCGCTAGGCCCACTCTTCTTGTGAGCCTTTGTGTCACTGTTCTGGAAAATGTATTGGTCGAAAGATATTGCATAATGTAAGAGGTATTAAGTCTTGTTTTGCAAAGGGATATTTTTCTTGCACTGGGAATTGGTGGTGGTTCTGCTGTGTTGTGAGATTCAGAGGGACATTCTTGGAGTTTGAAAGTTCTCTTGCATTTGATTCCTTTCTGGCTTTGTTTCCCTCATTATCCATTTGTCTTAATTGTATTTAGGCATTTTCGTAAGGTCACTGGAGTAGCTGTAGTTCTTTTGATTGTCAGTTGTGTCACTCCATCTGTTATTGATTGGTAAAAAGGTGGTGTTGTTGAGGTGCAGAAACACAGTACCCTCTGTTTGTAGGCAATTTGCGTGTTCTGAGAAAATGGCACGTGGTATGCCTTCTCTTGCTATGACAATGCTGTGAGTCAATTGCTGGAGTGGCTAGATTGTGGATCTAGTGTGCAACTTGCTCTATCTGATACTGCTGGGTACCTCAAAGTTTTGACCTTGAGAGATACTTGCTATAATGTTGCAGTGCAATATACTTGAGTCTGGGTGGGTAAAGCATTGTGAAGCCCTTGAGTCTGGGGAAAAACTTAGGTGGGCAACCCTGAATCGGAGCAGCAATATAGGGTAGTGTAATGTGCTCATGTCTGAGAGTCCCTAGAAAGGTAATATAGTATTAGGCAGAGGAGTATACCTGTGTTTGGATGCACTTAGTTATGAAGTGTGCAAATTACTGAGATGTGTTTGTGTTTTTGGAATGGATTTGTATCAGTGTAGAATCAAGCAATTCAGTTTCCATGCATTTGTGATACCCATAAATGGTGGTGTTTAGAGACATATCATGCCCTCACATTTGAGGTCTCACCTCTATATTGATAGTGTATAGAGCAATTTATAATAACTCAGCCCGGCTATGTGTTGGCGAACATGTATACTAAGAGGGTTCAGCTACCTGCTGGATAGGGAGCCAGTTATAATAAAACATTCCATCTATGGCCTGGGTATGCAGATAATTATAATGAAACAGCCCTGCTCTGTGCTTGTTATCAAGTCAATTAAGGTAAAGCAGCCTGCGTTTGTGCTAGGTATTCAGCCAGTTATGGTAAAAGAGACCAGCTCGTTGTTAGGTATGCATACAGGTTATGTGAAAGTGGCGCAGCTATGTGCTCAGCCTGCTGATATTGTAAAGCAGCCAAGCTATGTGCTTGGTATGCTACCAGTTATAATAACACAGCCCAGCAATGTGCTAGGCATGTAGATAGTGTTTATAAAACAGCGCTGTTATGTATTTGGTATCCAGCTAATTACGGTAAAACAGCTCAGCTTTCTTCTAGGTATTCAATTATGGTAAAACAGCCCTGATATGTGTTATAGGTATGAAATACATTGTGGTAAAATAGCCCAGCTACTTGCTACGTTTGCAGACAGTTATGGTAAAACAGTCCAGCACCCGCATTTAGACATGTTCTCAATCTGTTCTTTCTTTAATTAGATGTACAAAGCTTCTGATAGGCTGTAGGAACGTTCTCTCTCGGTTACCTGCGTTCATATTTTCGCCATAGACTTTTGAAACTTAATCTCCTCATTACTGTATTTAGTATCACTCAATTTCGCATCATAGCGTATTCCTCTCCTGATTCTGTTTTTCAGAATTTTCTCAATTTACCACCACAGTGTCTCATGCAGCCTTTTGGGAAGATGTATTAAATATTTCTCAGTTGTGTTTTACAAGTATCCCAAAGGCTTAAAGAACTTTCCTCTCGGGTTCCAGTATTGAATCTCAATTTTATTTTTCAAAGACACTTGGAACTCTGGGTCTCAGTCCCAGGGTGTATGGCCTCCTCTCACTGGGTCTCCAGTGCTAGCATCCTCTCAGATTTGCTTACAACTCTGTTCTGTACAACACATTGCACATTTTCTCCTGCCTCTTCATGGTATTCTCTGGCTCTGTTCCTTTCAGCAATACCCCCCTTACCCTTTATGGTTTGGGCCATTCTCCACTCCAGGTTATTTCATGGCTGTTGTACAAGGGAATTCAGAATCTTCTGGCCGGTGTATCATCCTTGCCACCTGTAAATGTCTCTGTATTAGACATTGGTCTTCTGATCTTCTAGTCTTACAACCTCAAATCCTCCTCAGATACTCTTCGGCAGGGCTTCTCTTGCAGCTGCCAGCAGTGTGGGGGTATTTAGACCTCATCTGTTGTCAGTTTGGTTCTAGCTCCAATCAGATTTTGGGGGAGGCTATGGACAATGGACAAGACTGTGGCTGAATTCCACACCCCTCTAGGTCAGGCGTTGGCCTGGAATGCCCCAGGTTCAATAGCAACACATATATTGTGCTGGACTGGTTTTGGGATGGTCAGTTCAGTACAATTGTATGGGAAGTGGAGGCTGGCAGAAGTCAGACGTGACTCCCTTAGTTTGATACGACGATAAGTCCTGGGCTTGAGGACTATGTGAGGGTAATTTGCCCAGCACTGGTGCACCATTAGTGTACTCATTTCAAGTTAACCCAGAATCTCGTTTGAAATGGAAGCATACAGATGTCACACGGACGATCTTTGCTGCTGCCAGTGTCGTGGTAATGATGAAAACCTCAGCCCCTTGTTTCTCTTCTTCCCCGAAAACAAGCTTAGACATGCATGGGTAAGATCTCTGTTCGAGCGAGGAAAGGTGGGTTTACAATGTGAGGATTGCACTGCTGATCCTATGTTTGACTGACATAGCCGTGGCTGTTTATGGTACAGGCAAACAGTAGCGGGGAAATGGCTATGTGACGATAGAAGGCTGTCTCTTGCAACCGCATAACCCTTTGCAATCTCTCTAGCACATTCAAACTAGTCGGTTCTTACATGTTTATGATTTATTTAATGCCTTTTGTTTTGGGAGGTTCGCTTGGGATTTTTAAATTAATGCTTATCAATACACTTCAAAGGAATTCAATACAATTGTTTTAAGTAACAAAATTGTACTCCAGAGATTAAGAGACACAGCTGTCTTGCAGTCCTACCCACTGAGGATAACTTTTCCAACCATTACTGGCAGTGTTCCAACCTGATTACATGTTTCAACAGATTGCAGATCTTCTGACAGTGAGAGTGATTGCTGGTGTGACCACAGGCAAAAACCAGGACAGCTGCGTTTGTGGGTGTCGATATATTCAACGAGTTAACAGCATGCCAGTGTCTGGTGCACAGTGGGAGATGATGTGGAGTATGTTGATCGTGTGGATTCTGTCATGGCGACTGAAGACACAGTGAGAGGTAGTCATAGCAATTTGGCAGGGTGTCGAGTGTGGAGAGATGCGTTTCAGGGCTGCGATTGTGGGAAAAACGTGGAGAAGAAGACAGCGTGAAGTGCCCTACGACTGATGTTTGAGGATGATAGAGTGAAAGTCCTGTGTTATTTCTTCTATCACTTTTGCTGGATGATGTAATGTGTGTTAACATAGGTATGCAGACCAGCACACGCTATGTTCCCCCCCTCCCCCCGTTGAATTATCCAGGCAGTCGGGTCCCCATGACCCCAAGATCATACATATGGGATACTTTTTTAATGTATAAGGCATGGAAGCTATTTACACCTTACTTTTACACTCCAGGGCATTTCCGTGCCCTTCCAAGGCGTAGGAGGGGCTCACGGCCAAGTTTGCATCTCCGCTTTGTTTTCCTCCTCCGTTTTGGAAGAGCACCTGGTTATACGCCACCATGGTAAATAGCAGGGATAAAACGCCACCTGCAAAGCGTAAATGTAGGCATCATTGCATTTTTTTTACAAAAATGGAGCATAAAAGAGCAAAGGTGATTGCATCAAAGGGATGTTCAGGCTTGTGCCAATCCTCACACTTGCTAGTTATTTCTAGTGGCTTCCTGTGTGATGCCTCTTGCTAAACATTCTCAGGTACCAGCTTTGCTAATGGGGAGTTTGTCACAAAATAAAAAGTATGTTAAAGGCATGGATACAGCACTACAGTTTGCACAGTACAGTGGGTGAAAGAGAGACACTGTACAGTAAGGTGTGACTGACTGAATGAAATGGGAGAGGCATACAGAATTACAGTAACTTACTTTCAGCTTCATGAAGGACTTAGGACTTTTTTTATTCTTGGGCCCAGTGGCGCAGGTGTTCCCTTTCTCAGCACTCTTTCTTTAGAAGGCAAGTATTTCATACTTCAGCACCAGTCTGTTCATCCACAAACTTACCTGCAGTATGTGTGCTACCTGGGAACATCAACATATTGTTTCTTGACAAATAATGTGTTCCAAGTCCAACCAACAGTAAGGTTTCCAAGTTGGAATCTCTTGATTTTAAATGCTGCAAGGATCATGGTCATGTCGGAAGACCTTTTGCAAAGCTAATGTGTATCTTTTTGTATTGACTGCGTGCATTGGGGTTACTGTTGTGTTGCCACAAAAGGTGACTTTGCGCTGAAGATCTCGATTAACACTTAGCAGTGAAGCCATTCCTGTCTACTTGCAAACATAACGCCAGCATGACTTGGATGTCTGTTCTCAGATCTAGGCAGTGGCTTTACTGTGGGCCGGGGGCTAGTTCAATACTTAAACGCGTTATCCCCTTAGGAATAGAAAATACAATATAACAGGGTAGTCTGTTGCAGTGAGAATCGTTATTATCACTTTAAAAAATAAGATGGAATCAAACACACTTCGGATATATTTTGTATTGGTAAAGAAGACAAATATTAAGGTGTAAAATTATTTTTCACAGTACACCATAATACAGAAAATCAAAAGAACATTGGGCCTTGTTACAAGATTGGCAGTATTCCAGCGGTAAATCCACCAGAATGCTGCCAAATGGAATTACCGGTACCAACACTTGGTCCATCAGAATTACTGCTGGATTAGACGTGATGGTATGGTGTTAGTTCCATTTATGGAGTCCATAAACTTTCATGGGAATTCCAGTGAAGTTAACCTAGGTTGTAATTTCGCCGATTTGGCAGTCTTTTGGTGGTAAGGCAGTGGAATTACCTCCAGCATTTTGCCTGAGGTTTTTTCCTCTGTCTCACCACCAAAGTTGTAATACAGCAATGCGGTAATGTGGCGGTAATGCCATGGTAATAGAGTTGTCACTGCATTGCCATGATTGTGTACCGCCTTACATGTAATGGGGCCCATTGTTTCGCAGGATTTGAAAGTACAATGCTTACTGAAGATGCTGTAAATAACATGCATTCTGATTGTCAGGTGGTCCCCCAACACTCAATAACAAATCACATGCCTCCAACTTGCTCCAGTGTAAACCTCTATATAAAGAACCTAGCAGGTGTAGTGCTTGTTCATTATCTCTATAACAGGGAATTCTCAAACATAAATATTCCTACAAAAAATATATATCTCCTTTATTCATCAAAATAAAACATGTAAAAACACGCAAAACACATATAAATTGATGAATTGAACTCTTTATTTTTAATCAAGGGTACCTTTGTGACAGGGGGTTAGTACAAGTTTGATCTATTTTAACATATACAGGTCGTTCCACTGATTTAACATCTGATTTTTGATCTGAAACTTTCTAAGTTCTTCAACATCGTATTGTCTGGTTAGATCATTGGTGCTATCTCTCCAGTCCTCGACAGATAGGAACAGACTCAAAACATGGCAGTGTCTCTGATACATTCATTAGAGACTCGTCCCAGGTATTCCTGATCTACATAACAATTAATGAAATGCTTTGCTTGGGCCATTAACCTGAAACGAAGCGACAGGGTCAGCCCTCTACCTCTGGGCATTTCACCTCAGTGGTAAGAGATATTTTGAAAACTGAGACAGGATTGTTTACAGTATAACACGTTTGGAGCGCCAATGCTGTGTCCTCTGAAAACACCAAACATAATGGATATAACATCTATGTCCTGTCTCATTTCTGATTGCATGTTTTTATCAAGAGGGCCTGTAATGCACCAGTAAGGCCATCCTCCTCTCCTAAGATAACATCTCTCTCATACAATGGCAAAGTCTCCACTCCTCCAGGAACTGACACAGCACCTAAAAACCACAACCTCGGAAACACAAACACACATACCATAGCTAGTCCATAACAACTATCCTGATACATACATTGAAAAGTGATCAGATTTTGGACTAAAGGGTAATGCAAGGGGTAACCGAGAACGTTGGCACAGTGACATAACATATATTGTTGGCTTTAAGTTATTTGTGCCAAGGCTTCCTCATAACCGATTTGTTCTATAAGAAAACTGAACATAATCAAAGTTTGATGAAAAGGAATTGGTTCATAAATATGTGTTCTTCAATACCCAGAGCATTTATGAAGACTAGTGAAGTCAGGAAACATAATCTAGTCAAAGATTAAGTTTACAATAACCAAAAGTGCGCATATTCACCAATGAAACAGAGAAGATGTTGTAGTTTCAAGTTGCACTGTTTGAGAGGCTGGACTAAAACCTGCATAATGGCATCCAGGTTGGGGCCCCCAAATTAGAGTACGGACATGGACAACATTGCCTGTGGTGTCCCCTTAAGTTAACCTCTGCTGCATGTGGAATTCCCCTAACATTCTCATGATGCTGTCAATTGTTCCTCAGGGATGCTTTTAACATCGTAAATATAAGATCGAAGACTACGCTACAACAACGTTTTCATTTTTTATCCAGCAGTAATGTAACTTACAAATGTTTAAGCTAGAAATGTATCAACCATTCCATGAGGAATCAAAATCCAAAATGTGGGGTGCGTTCAGATGCATAGCTACACCAGGAATAGAATATAACAAATACATTTCATCTACTGCCCATCACATATACACCAGTAATCCATAATTCTAAAATTGTATCCTTTCCAAGATTCCTAACATGATGTACGTGTTCGATGCTGATAGTGTGCTGAATACAGTTTCCCAGCCCATTACCTGCCACTCAAACAAAGCAATTGTCTTTAGTGGCCACGTGGGCTTCTTCTTTCAAATAGGGTACGGGCTACAGCTTTCAGCTCCATTTTCACCGTCTATCTTTATTATTTATTTATTTTTGTTGGTTTAAATAAACCTTTACAAAATATATAATATAAATATGTATAAAATATATGACATGATATTAAACAACTAATATTACAGTTTATACATTTCATTTAAAACATGCCAGTAATATCCTATTTCTCTAAAAAAGCTTACATACATGGGATGACAATCTCAATACTGCCAATTTTAAAGAAACTGGTTTCCCATGTAACATAGACCACCGTAAAATTTCCATCTGTATCAGTTCTGTAGTACTTACACATTTTCCAAAATATTCAATTTGCTGTGACATAAGAATAATACAATACAGTAGTAGATGTGGCAAGATTTCCTTTTCTGATATGTGTTTATAACATTGACAGGCAGAATTGCACTCTGGTTGCATATTTCAAATACATAACATTTCGTTAGTAGATACAATATTTAATATAAAATGCATAAAATTGATATGTAATTTTCTGCTAGGAATTTGACATGAGTAGCGTTCCACATGGCCCAGTTCTTTGTGGGGAGATCCGATTTGCTTACATAGACCACATTTCGTAAGGGTGTCAATGGTGTTAGGACAATCGTTATGACCTATGATTTTATAAGCTTTATCTGGGTTCCTAAGTAGGGTTTCAATTGTGATGTCCAGGTTTACTAAACTGGACAGACATTCCTTGCAGGAGTCAAAGATAAGGTTGCCACCTCGCACATCCCTACTCATTATGGAGTACAAGTTTCCTTCAGGATTAATGTAACATTTCCTAAAGAGTTAGAGTCTGGGCCACACAACCAAACTCTGTAAAGATTGCAGTCCAAGTTCGTGTCTTATAGCACTAATAGGGACACATTTTTGGAGATAATAAAAACTGATCACCATATTAGGGCTTCCCACAAACTTAATTCTGTCAGAATCCATTCTGGAAAGAGTTCTAAACCATAGATTAACGTAGGTAGAACATTCGCCAAATATAATGTATTGGAATAACAGAACATTTCCCATACTTCATGACAACTTTTTTCATCTGTCTGGCAAGAGCCACGGTTTTTTCCCTCACATAGTTCCTGTAGAAACATTTCCTGGGTATGGTAATGAAGGAAAAACCTAAATATGCCACACAGGATTTCATTAGCAATTTTGTGTTGCCTATAGACCAGGAAAAAGATTTAGCACCAGTTTATTTACCCATCTGCAGAATTATGAACTTAAGCAGATTTATGGAAAGGTTATTCCTTTCCATATAAAATTCAAATGCCAAAAATAGACGCTGAAGCCCAATGGGGGTATGATCAAAAAGAAGAAAGCCATCTGCATACGCAGCCCACATAATTTTTTCCCTACCCACTCTAAGGGGTACAAAAGAAGCCACGGCTAAAGTGTCCATCACATCCGCAACAGAGATGTTAAAAAGCACAGGTGAGAATATGCATCCCTGCCTCAAACCATTCTCCATGGATATGGGACGAGATAGCAGGCCATCACTGTTCGTCCTCACCTGTATACAAGAATCTTTGTGTAGGAAAATTAGAATACTCAGGAGGGTAGTCCCAATTTAGCAAGTTTCCCCCACAATGTTGGACGATCAACTTTAGCAAAACATCTCCACAATCGGTTCCAATAGTTTTTCTGAAACCTAAGGATCTTGTTAGTGAGCCACCATTCCTCTGTGTTGCAGGAGCAGTTCAGCAAAGATATTCAAATCTGCATCCATTAAAGCTATGGGCTGATAATTGCTAACAAGTCTTTTATCCCTAATTGGTATTATGCACAATATCTTCCATAAATTAGGTAAATTCTGAGTTTCAATATCTCTAAATAGCACACAATGGACCATAGCAGGGAATTCTGTTTAAACACTGCATTCAATAGGGCATTTGGGCCGCAGGCCCTGGAGGAATTGGACTTTACAATCAGATGTTCAATTGCTTCTACTGACACATTTAAAGACAGGCTAGTATTTGGAGGGACAGAGAAATGACACCTGTGGGGTACTTAGCTTTATATAGTCCCAAAGAATAACTGCACCATGTTTCTTCAGAAATGTGATTAATTTGGCTTACAAATTGTCCCGACTCCAGCCCGTTGATTGTTGTAAAATCAACAAAGAGAAGTTTAAAAAAAGACCAAAAATGTGCATTCTTGTGACTTCATAGGGCTGCCAACATGTCTTCCCCATCTCCTTGGTACAATTTGTAATGATAGTATTCTAACCAATTTTTCGATTTCTGGTGAGATATCGTTTTAACAGAATATCATTTGTTTTTACAGAGGAAGCCTTAAGTAGACACATTTCTTTATGGCAAACCCTCTTCTTTTTTTATAGTAGTGGGTGAAATTTATGGCAATGTTTCTGAGCTATTTTCTGCTTCCTTTTAGGACAAAATAAAGACCCCAACACTGATTCTAAATACTAATCCATTGTTTATACAGTATAAGTATCCAATTTGGACAGATAGGAGAAGCTCTCAAAGTATTCCAATATGAATGTATTGAGTTTCGCAATGTTGTCATCATGCCACTTTATGCGGTTACGGCTAGTATTAGTATCAAGGTGGGAGGTATAATAATGACTGTCAGAAGTTAGGTAACTCTACTGCCCTATGTACTAACAGGGTCAATAAGGGTGGAGGCTGGGTAGCAATTATTTCCAGAAATTGTGTAGGGATATGGAAACATGATATACAAGGAATTGAAGGATATGAATCTTTGTGCTTTAAAATTAGGCCAGACCCAAACAGCAGGGTGAATGTTTTACTGTTGTACTGTGCACCTAATACTATGCCAGATTTTATAGCACAGCTCAATAGTTTGATTCTCTCTTAAGTGAAGGGACATGCTAAATGGATTATAATGGTAGATTTGAATCTCCGGAAAGATGACCTTAAAGACTTAGCTGCCAGGGAATTAGATAGATTCACAAAGGCTATGGGTTTTACACAACATATTCATGTACCCATGCATTCCAAGGGCCCTATATTGGACTGGGTATTTTCAGTCAATTTGAAAATCAGCACTCCCAATATATCGGAATGTCCTTGGTCGGACCATACCTTTATAGAATTTGAGGCTGATATTATAGATCAGAAAAAATCCAAGTATAATAAACAAAAGTGGATCACATCAAGAAACCTAAAGAGGGGGATGCAGGAACTCCCCCATCACAAGACGTTTCATCTCCCACAGGAAACGTGGAAGAACTGACTGACTCCCTCTTGAATGACGTGATTGCTCCAATAAAGAATAGGAAGGTCTCGAAGCACACAAAAAACATTTGGTTCATGGATGACCTAAAACAACTGGGAATAATAAAGAGGAAAGGATTTTATAATTGGAAAACACCAAAGAGGAAGAGGACAGATTAATCTACATGGGAGCGCCAAATACTTTCAAAAAGACAGTTATGAATGCAAAAAAAGGAATCAAATAAAGCTTGAATTCATGAAGCACAATATGACACTTAAGAAATCTTTACAATCCTAAGGGAATTGGAGAAGCCTGATGTGGTTCACCAAGTAGCCCTAGCAAAAATCAGGAGTGGTGTACTCAAATAAAACAGGCTATGATTGATAAGACCACAAAAATTAAAACTAATTTTGAACAAAATAGAAAGACAAAGCCCTTATTTCCTTTGGAGGCGGTACAGGATTAATTATACAATATGCCGCAACCGTACCTAAATTCAGTTTTAAGAATATATCCAAAGATAAACTTCGGAATATTCTAGCTAAACTGAAGCCGTCCACATGCAAAGGCGACCAGGTTCCAGCCACTGCTCTTAAAGCTTGTTCTGAATTTCTTATTGGCTATCTAATTAAGATTGTAAATGCTTCATTTAAAGAGAGTAAAGTCCCAACTAGGCTGAAGGGTTCCTGGATTAACCCCTGCTAAAAAGTCTGACAACAAATGTAAAAAATTATCGACCAATTACCAACTAGCCATTTATTCTAAAAATTATGGATCGAGTGGCGTTCAAACAATTGTCTGGCCCTTCTAGAATTAAAAGTAAATATGATTGCTAACATCAATGAGGGCTCCACTATGCTACTGATGTCCTTGGACCTTTCGGCGGCATTCGATTTAGTGGATCACCCGCTACTCTTGTATAGGTTGAAGAATAGAGCTAATTTTAGTGATTCCGCAGGAAACTGGATGCAATCCTTCTTAGGAACAAGGACGATGCGGGTATGCAGCAAACAAGCTGAAGCAGACCCTGTTTCAGTGAGTTACGGCATTCCGCAAGGAGCAGCACTTTGCCCAATATTTTGTAACTTTTTCATGCCTACTTTTTTTGATGCATTAGAAAAAAAGAAGATATGCTTTTCTAATTATGCAGATGATTCTCAGTGCCTCATCACCCTAAAAGGGGACTATGAGCAGGATGCCAGTATGGTCTCAAAGATATATGATTTTATACGTGAATGGATGGATGCTAATGGCATGGCTCTGAATCATGGGACAACAGAGCTCATGTTAGTTTGCTCCAAACATAGACTTAACAAACTCGTGCCAGAATATCAATCATTTCGTATTGCGGACCATGATATTCCGGTAAAGGAAAAAAAAATGATTTTAGGATCAGACATTGAGTATGTCAGCTCATGTAAATAGTTTGGAGGCAGCATCAGCCTATTACATTAGGCTGCTCTGACAAAATGGATGTGAATCTATTGCTAGAGCCATTGTTTCTGCAAAAATTGAATGGTGTGGCCTACTCCTCATTGGAGTAAAAAAGGCCGAAACTTACAAAACTTCAAGTTGTGCAGAATAGTGTAATAAGAGCATTATGGTCCTATGTACATTTCTGCATGTGTCGGAGGTAAGAAGCAAGCTACATTGGCTACCAATTGTGGAAAGGCTGGAGTTTAGGCTGCTTACTATTACATACAAAGCACTGTCCAGCGATGCCCCTCCTTACATTGCCAATAGACCAAAAGTCAAACAGGTAGTAAATACACTCAGATCAAATGGGGACAGGAATCTACAAGTCCTAAAAACTTCCTTGGAAATAGTTAGAAGGGGTGCCTTCTGGTCGATTGCCCCGATGAAATGGAATGCCTCACCAGCAGCTGTAAGAAATTGTTTGACGATTAAGGAGTTTAAAAACAAACTCAAAACACAACTGTTTAAATGAAGTGTAGGTTGGATCTTTACTAATGGATGTGTTATGGAAAGGATTTGCGCCTGTATGCCTCCAAGCTTCTTGGTTTGCCTACCAAATAATGTAAAGTAAAGTAAAGCAAAAACTCCCCTCAAAACACATACTAAGCACTGAATGGCCACTAAATGATTTGAATGAACAATCCAGCTTAGAAAATATCACAAATAAGTTAATGGACACAAAAATATAGTCGATATTTGAAGCAGAATTCCCACGCCCGACTTAGGGACGTGGTTATGACCATCATTAGATTTTGTTAACATAATCAGGCCCAACCTTCCATAGTTTGTCACCACTTCTGACCCTGTACAGATTTCCTCTTAGATGTTTTCACCAACTTGTAATGATCGCCTGGCTCAGTCATTCCCCCAGCTTCAAATCATCAGCTGATTTCCCAGCATCTAGGAATACAAAGTCAAAATCACTAGTAGAGTGACAATCACAATTGAAGTCTCCAGCGAATATAGTGTCCCCTCTGGGGAAACAAATCAGCCAAGATAACAGGATATCGTTAAGGAGACTGAGCATTTGCTCCAGATTATCAATAGGGTTATAATATAGATTGACTAATAATAACTTCCTAAGCGTAAGCCCCGCAGCCTCTTCCATTGCCACAGCAAGAATTCCCCTTGACACTTTCTATTGGTCTTTAATCCTTAGGTAACAACTAGAATTACTTGCAATTAGCAAACCCCCCGTGGGCCTACCTTCAGCACCACGAATAGCGGGCTCTGTAAAGATTAAATATCCATCAAACACCGGCGAACTCACCATCCATGTCTCTTGTAACATGATGATGGAGAATGCTCGCAAATGGGAACAAAGTAATGTGTGAAGAAAGAGAAGAGAATCTCCTATTGCTTCAGGACAGTAACAAACAGTATCCCTCCTTACTAAAGTGGGCTCTTGAGATCCCATAGTTCTGTGATGGCATTTCTTAACGAGGCTGCCAACCAACTGCAATCAGTATCCCCCTCATCTTCTGTCCTGGGCAGTTCGGTGGCAGCTGCTTGAAACTTTTAATAGTGTTGGATTCCATACTGTTGAGGGGAGTGACTGGGAATCAACAGAAACATCCCTCTTACCCTGTGTGAGCATAAATGGTACCACATTGTAGCCCAATCAATGACATTTCGGTGCTTCACTTAGTAATAACTCATAAACTATCTGAGATGGAATCACCAATCTAACATGATCATGTCTTCTTAAGTGAATACAATCAACCAATTTAATATCTTTCAACGTAATGAGGCGTAATGCTGGTATTTCATTAAAGAGAGCCACTAGTTGCCCTCTATTAAGAGAGCTTGGACATCCCTCATCAAACATGTAATTTATCACCACGCTCAGCTCATCTGGAAAGATAGGTTCTCTCAGGTATTGTACATAGATCCCCCTGCGTTCACTCATAGTTCCCTATCATAGGGCATATTGGGAAGAGACACCAGTACCTGTTCATTGAAAGGTATAGCTTTACTACTTCCCTTAATTTGACATTTCTCCCCATTACTGGCCACCTTAAGGTCCCTATGAACAAGGGAAAAGATGGAGGATGTCTCTGATTTCTGATTCAGTGCAGTTTTTGAAATTTCCCTTATAACTCTGTCTGTGAGCTACATAGCGGTAGACTTATCTTTTCCTAGCATATTACCTTTGTAAGAATATTGGTCTTTAGATGTGTTATCTGGTACTATTACACTGCAATCTAGGGCTAGATTGTCCTCAGCAGTTACTTTCAAGATCTTGTCTTTTTTCATCTGTTTAAAATTTTCGCAAACCGATTCTGGGCGTTTCCTGTTTACTTTTTATTTGTGCTTCATAGCATCTGTTAATCTTAAATCAGAATCTGTCTGTGATGCTGAGTCCACCTGGACCCCCTGCTCCCTCAGATTATTCAAAGTGATGTTCACCGGTGTCTCCGAATTAGGATTCACCTGATCGTTCCACTTGCATTTTGTCAATTATCATTGCATCTTCCTCAAGGCAACTACAGTTCCCAAAGTCATTTTGTGCAAGTGTACGCATACATTAACAAGAACTCGTATTTATATTTAGTGACACATTATTCAAGTTGTTTCCATTCTGTTATTCTGTTTTCCTTTTTTACCCTTCTTTATATTTTTACTAGGTAACATTGCTACATTACTATGTTGCCCAGTAGGTGGAGCTACAATGTTCGGGTTGCCATCATGATCAGTGGAAACCCCCATTGATTCAATGACTGGCGCACCCAAAGGGGAAACTAAATCAGTTTCAACAGTTTCAGTAGAAGTCATAGAATCAGATTACCCAAAGGGCACTTTCTTCTCCTTCCCCCAGAAGTCACTGTCTCTAGAGCTCTGGTTCTCTCTAGGCTAGACCACTGCAACGGCTCTTTCTAAATCTGCCTGCTTCTACTCTCCGCCCTCTGCAACTCATCCAGAAGAGGACTGCGAGACTTGTCCTTGGCCTCAAGCCCAGGCATCGTAACTCTCCAGCCCTGAAATCTCTGCATTGGCTCCCAGTGGGTGCAAGGATTAGGTTCAAGACCCTCTGCGTTGGCTACAGGGCCTTCTGGGCCCTGGGTCCTCAACACCTTCAACTCTCTCTTCGTAAATACCTTCCTACTCGAGCTCTTTGCTCCTCCACCTCCAACTCCCTCAGGGTCAGTCGCTTCTCCAAGCAACAAGTTATTGGTAGATCTCTCTCTTCGGCTGGGGCCTCCCTTTATAACAGCTTCCCTGCCTTTCTTAAATTCGAGGCGAACCATCTCTGGTTCTGGAAGCACCTCAAGACCTTCCTTTTTGCTTCTGACTTCTGTCTTCCTCTCCCCTGCTGATTTCCTGTTTGATACTGCACTGGTCACCTGATTACTCTCTGATTTTGGGCCCAGGTCCCTAACCGCCCAGTTGCACACCTGCACTGGCTCCCGGAAACCCTTGCACTTGGGTCTGTACCTGTAACACTACAGTCCCCCTACCTGCACTTTTTGACACCTGCTGTCCTACGTACCCTTGCACCTGCCACCTGCTGGCCGCACTTCTTGTTATCATTTTGATCCCATGTACAGCGCTGCCCCTTACCCTTTCCCCTGGCACTTTTCTCATCCCCCTCCCCTGCACTTGCACTCTCCCAATGTCACTTGGCCTAGTAAGATCGTTGTCTCTGTCCTCCCTCTGTTTTTGCCTCGTTGCGCCTTGAAACACTTGTGTATAGGTGCGTTACAAATGCCATACCCTATCATATCATAACATAACTGGTAATAAGACATTAGTCTGACTAAATGTTCACGAAAGGTACCATTCAACATAAGATTCAGGGAAGCTAAATGAAGAGAAATATCTTGTAGATGTTTCGAGTGTACCTTCGACTCATGGGCAAGTTCAGTTTGCACCGCCAGAAGAGCAGAACATGAGCAAGAGGATCACCTACTGCTCCATGGGGGTGACATTCCTGTCTCTGAGCAGGGGTAAAACTGAAGTCACCGGACTCCTCTTCCCGCAGGTTTTTGGAAAGTGCCAACAACGACACTTCACCCATGGAGAAGAGGGTTGGGGTGTCTAAAAAGGAATAATTCCTTAATCCTGGTAAAAGAGATGGGATCTCATGCATCTCTTTACCATTCATTTGATTGTGAATTTCCTGCAGTAAAGTCCCCAGGTCCTGCCCCGAGGACAAAGCTATATCTGCAGAAATTATTTCATGAACCACAGCACTCATTACATTTGCCATGCTGCTAATTGACTCCTCCAGCCCACCTGACTCCAAAGTGTTATCATCAGCCTTAGGAGACGGGGGAAGGGGCATAGCCATAGCACGCGATAGACTGTGGCATCTATACCAGCAAACAGATAATAGCACTCAGGAGCACTCTGTGATGAGCACGTGGATGCCCGTGACCCATGAATTTAAAGGTGCCTCTGCTGGATTGTGGGCGGGGTTTAGGGTTTTCAGCAGTATGATGCAGTTTTCGCTGTAAATATAAAAACAGAAAGATTTCTAACCCACAGTTGTTGTCTCAGTCCAAAGGTCCAGAGTGTCCATGAAAGTTTGTGTGTTTCTCACCATATGCTGCTCGCACAAGTAAATGCTTGCAGCAGCAGAAAAGCGGACCAAATCAGGTAACAACAGGTAACGGCACTCAAGAGGCACTCCGGGATGCCTCAGGTGGCTTGTGGGTGGGGTTTAGGGGTTTCAGCAGTATAATGCAGTTTTCACATACGCTGCTTGCACGTATAATTCCTTGCAGAAGCAGAAAAGCAGACTACATCAGTTAACAGCACTCAGGAGGCACACTGGGATGCGCGCTGTCTATCATTCTGGGTTTCTCAGGGTTTGGAACTTACCAGTTTCGGCTCATGTCACAGAGAACTCTACCTGATTTGCCATTGCATCCTGGCTTCTTTCCAGCTGTGTCCCGGTGGTCTAGCGACCTACCCTCTAAACCTTTTTTCCTTCTGCTTGCCCTCCTTTGATTTTTCCATGGCGGTTCTCAACTCTGCAACTCTCTGCCTCTTTCCTGCAATACCTGTGTTTACCACTAGCTTAGTGCTGCTGAGTCACTCTCAGAGTTCTTCTCTGACCTTGGCATCACCTCCTTATTCATCTTCTTTTCTTCCTTGTTGTCATGGTTGTGTAGGTCTGTGAGGGTTGCCCAGGGTTGGATTGGCCCCTCGGCCTTTCGGCCCGTGGCAGGGCCGAAATCGTCCCTGGGGAGTGGGGGCCGGTTTCTGGCCATACCTGGGCCAGTTTCGAAAACAAAAACACTTTGTTGTTTGTTCAATTTTTTTTTTTAAAAGCCTTTCATCCTTCGTAGGTCGATAAATGACTACCAACACAGGTTGGGTGATATTGTATGCATATTTGTTCTATAAAAAAGAGCTTAAGCGTAAGTGCTATACAATAACATTATCATTTGGCCTTGGACGTCTGCTTGGATTCACAGTAATTTAGTGTACTTAGGAACAGTGCTATTTGATGCCACTTCCTATTTTGTCAAGGGGTGAAAGGTTGTGTTTCATCGCTTCCCAGGACATCACTTCTGGTGATGTCATAAGAGATCAAGGGTCGTGAGGAGAGGAGTGGGCCACTTTTATGAGGTGAGCGGTGGCCCACTTTTTTTTAGGTGACCAGGTCTATTTCTTGTCCCAGTCCAACCCTGGGGTTGCCCCTCAAACCTCTCTGGACACCTGCGGGACTACCACTAGTTGTAGACAACAACATGGGGAAACATATGACTGACTTTACAGCTGCAGTGCTTCACCTAGGCTGGAGGAAGGACAAAAAGAGACAGTTGATTAAAATATATTACTAGTCACAGCCACACATCCCTCCATACCTCTGTAGCAGCACTGAACTCTCACCTGCCTATGTTTAAAGAACCAGACATCCAGGGAAGAGTCGACGAGAAGAAAACAAGTAGTCAAGAGCCCAGACCAGTGCCAAACAAAAGAAGATGCAACACAAAAAGAGGACAAAAAAAAAATAAGTGGCCTAGCCAATGACACAAGGATGCCTCGACAGTCTGACAAAGACCACACCGCCCAGAGAAGGTCCATTAGGAGGTGCGGGGGATAGCTTGTCAAGAGTCCAGGAGTAATCCAAGAAGCAGTTCAACAGGCAGGAACAGGTTGAGTCGGAAAAAGCAAGGCGGCAGAGGCAACAACCCTGTCATGTAGAGAGGGAGAAAGAGCAAACCAAAATACAGACGAGGCCAAGAAAGGAATAGTTACAAAATCAGGTAACATCCAAGGGCATCATGTGGTGGAGCATTGTTGAGCACTTAATGCTGAAAAATCCCTCTGTTTAATTCTGGTTTGTGTATGCTGGATAACTTTTTGCGTGAAGATGTCATGTACATATATATGTACATGAAACTCACTGAGAAATAAACTTATTAGCAACATTTACAGAATTCCTTCAGGTGCCACAGAACCCACCATGAAGGGCAAGGAGGGGGCCCACAACTGTGATCCTACCAAGGTCCAGACACTTGTGCATGCCTCTTCTTCATTTTTCGTTCCTTCCTACAACTTCTTTTGGATTACCGAGATTAATTTGAAGCTGAAATTTTCGAATGAGAAAAAACAAAAGTAATTTTACTGAAAATAACTTTCAGTTTTCTCTCTCCCGAACAATTCAGACTATCCCCTTCCCCCCAGCCCTTACTTACCTGTGGGTGACACACCTCTTTATGTGCTGACATCCTCTACATCCCTCTGCAACGCTGGTTCCCTTCACTTGCGTGTATGGGAGCCAGCGCCGTAGGTTGTAGGGGTGAACACTGTGTCAGTAGTGTAAATGTATAGTATTTGAATGGATTAAACCAGAATTCTATATAAAGGTTCTACGGTGCTACCTTGTTTGATCTTTGCTACCAGATCATGGAACAAAATGGAAAGAAAAGGTTTCTCAAGACTCACAACAAAAAGATGTCTTGGAATTGTTATTTTGAAAAAAACTTTTTCTGTTTAAAAATCCTTAACATTTGCTACATAACTAATACAATTTGTTGAAAAATCCTTTTGAATTCACTTGAATTGTTAATTATGGTTACAACCTTTAGGGTTGTGAGTGCTGTGCCCTTGTTTGTATCTCGAGTTTCTTGAGATACCTTTTTTTTCCAACCAGTGCCTTAGGGTCAACTTTCTGTTTTTATTTTTTAAGTAAACTTTATTGGGATGGGAGGGGGGGACTCTGCAAACCCTGCTGCCCTTTTTTCACTGTAATGCAAACTAATGGGAGACTTGGTTGACATTTTGTGTCTTCTGTAATTTTCACACAGCCGAAATTCGGTCAAATCTCCCATTCGTTTTTTTTTCTTCAGTAATATGTATGAATTCCCTTCTTTATTGATGGTATCACCTCAGCCTTTTTCTCTCCTGCATCTCTAACCTTTCCCTTTAGAAGCATGCATCCTTGTCTTCTGGATCAGAAACTCTTCTCTCGCTCTCTCTCTCACTCTTTCTCTCTGTTTCTCTGTTTCTCTGTTTCCATTATTCTTTGTCTCTCTCTTTCTTTTTATCTTTCCAATAACAACAGCTCTCGGGAAACTGTCCTCCCCCCACACAGCTATTGGAGACTAGTTGTATTTTACACTGATTTCAATAGTGTGATTGGGGCAATAGATAACCCCTTCCTTCTTGATTTGTCTGTGTCTATCTCCTCCTCTTGTCAATCGACCAGCCTCCTAAACTCCAAGTGATGGATGTTTTCCTCTGGCATATGGGCCCTCCATATTAGTTAAGAAAGAGAAGTGGGAAACTGATTTCCCCCTCTCTCCGCCCCCCCCCAACTCTGACTGGTGACAATTAACTCAAAACACTCTTGTGTTTCAAAAAAACAAGTTGTCAAATATCTCCACCACAAGACACAAAAATGCTCTATGTATAGAAAAATAGACTTTATTATGTATCATTGCATATATATATATATATATATATATATATATATATATATATATATATATATATATATATATATATATATATATATATATATATATATAAAAACACCACATATGATGAGGTCAACAAACACTAAAAATCAAACCAAAATCAAACACAGTGGGATACTTTGATAGCTGTTATGTTATTGTACTGTAATTCATCGTCAATATCATAATCAAAAATCACAGAAACTCTCAGATATCTTGCTATAACAGTTATTAAGGACAAATCTTTTTCATAGATATTTCCCAATCAGATAGCCTCATAGCAACCTGACTTGGTCTCTGATCACAGAAGAGACTTTCTAATGTATGGTCTTGTAGAGAGTCAACTTGTTTTGGACCTTATTTTCTTTTGGACACTATCTCTAGTATCTTTTTCCAAATGATTTGCTTGGCCTTCTTCAGGACAGTATCATTTCTTTTATTGATGCGTTAATTGTGTATACCCCTTTAGTATAGGATCAGTCGATACACTACTGATGACACAGAAAAAATATATTTCAGGAACATTGTTTTTGACCCATGGCGGGGATACATTTCAAATAAAATAATGTATTAACAGCATTATATTGATCATAACTTACTATTAAAAACATTTTTTTAGAAACTTTCTTTTTAAAAATGTTGTCACCAGTATTGCACTTACACAGAGGGAGGGCGTGAGCAAAGTAATATTCCAGCAGTATTTAGAAGATGGAATCTTTAGAGGTGAGAACATCTAGCTGGGTATCCTATAAATAGAAGGAGTGACTAAGTTTTATCCTCCACTTTTGACAGACAGAGAGGACCTTCTAGTGACACTCAGCCATTATTGTCGATTGGACACTATCTCTAGTATCCTTTTCTAAATTATTTGCTTGGCCTTCTTCAGGACTGGGTCATTTCATTTATTGTTGCGTTAATCTTGTATACCCCATTGCTATAGGATGAGTAGATGCTGACTCAGTCCATTGGTAGCACTATCTCAACAATCTTGATGCTGATGTGTCCCATTTGAAAATGCTCAGAAGCCCAACTCCATGCTATCAAGCTACAAAAGAAGAAAATTAAGGTATTCACCGAAGCTCTGTTGGCCTAAATAGTTTTAATGACCATATCAACAATTTAAGACCCAGCCACTAACTTTTTAAAGCAGATCTGTGGGTCCAAGGGTGAATATCAGTTTTTAAACTGTCAATCAGCCCCACACCTGTAATACACCAGAAGTAATCTAAAAAGATTGTAATAACAAGCAAATTATAAACCTTTTTGCCCAATTTTGGTATCGTGGATGGAACAGAAGGCTTATCTCCGGAAGGTCGAGGAACGTTGGTTAATTGCAACACAATGAAAATACATTTATTACTCAATGATAAAGAGGGACTGTCCAGTCAAGGTTGTATAAAAAATATTGACTTTAGTTACATCACAACAGACATTTCTAGCAACACTACGAATTACAACACAGTTTCAAGAAGGAAAAGGGAAGCACTCTGGATACTGACAAGAGGGTAGTCGGTATGGTTAATAAACACAACAGTTTAACATTTCTTGGCTTCAGCACAAAGAGAGCAATGGGTTTTAATATGTTTCTGAGGCCCTTCTGGGAAGGACAAGAGGGACAGAAACACAATGTACCTTGTGCTGTAGGTATTGTTGATGCTCAACATGGTTGAGGCAGCTTCAGGGCGCGTTGCAGGTTTCTGTGACAGATTGTGTGCAATAGCACCTGGAGCATTCCAAGTGCCGAATAGGATTACCAAATAAATGATCTCAGGCCTAAAGACTCAAAGAATATGGGAAATAACCATTTTATTCTCAATTTAATAAAGTAGGGAAATAGATTGTAGCTCACACACACTCATCTCATTTCCATTACACAAAATAATATATACTTCAATGTACGTCAGCTATGACATCATCCTACTTGGCAAACAGTAGCACATATTGGGTGGAGGGATTGGTAAGGGGAACATATATACCTATATTCTATATAAGTGTTAGTAAGCTCATTGGCTGCCCGTTATCTGGTAAACCTGCTTTAAACACCCTTTACCTACGCAAAACACAGATAATAGCATAATGCCTGCAGCAGATAGGCTTCTGCAACAATGTATAATAAACCATTACTGAGACCCTCATGATAGGTTGGCACTCTCTTTCAACCTTGGGAATTTGGCTTGTTAGCAGCATGTAAGCAACGAAACCCAGGAGCAGGGGAACAACGTCAGACAACTGCCTTTCTTAGCTAATTAGTCTACTATCTCTCATCAGTTAGGCCCTAAGCCAACTCTTCTCATTTGTAGTTGACCTTTCTGGCTGTTTTCTTCTTCTGAACTTTAAAGGGAGTGAAGTTACATTGCTATCTTCGTCTGCAGCTTAATGAATAGGCCTTGTTTTCAAGTACTGCACCACGTGTTAGGAGACCAGGATTTTGTCCATTCAAACTTTTTATTTAGTTCTATTTAATTCAATTATATTGGGTGCTTTTACTCCTCTTGGCCTTTGTAGACTTGGTTGCTCCATTTTACATGCACTTTCTGCATCTTTGATTGTCCAATACTTGCCACTCACAAATATGCACTCCTTTACTTAATCTGAAAGAAAAATGTCTTATGTACAAGGCTTATCCTCTTTGACTCCTTTCGTTCCTTGCGTTTGCTTCTTGCTATGGCATTATTGATCCTGAGCCAAGCAAATACTCTTTGTTCTCACATAAAGCTGTATTCCAGCGCCTGTCAGCTCTGCACCCTTGGTATCCCTCCTCAATATTTTTTGCTTAGTATTATACGATGCTGACGTCCATTTTCTTAAAATGGCTGCTTTACTCGTGTTATATTTCCTACTTTAGTCAGCCTCTATGTCATCTTATCTACCTTTCATTTCTGTGCGCATCAGTCATTTAATTTGCTTTATTCAGTATAGACCTTCAGCGCAATTCATTACATTAAAATCTTCTAAGACGGATCATTTTTTTCAATGTTCAGATGCACATAAAACCTTAAAAACACATAAAGATTAAAATCAAAACATATACAGTTATTACCTTTCAATCCTACTCCCCCTGTGAGGAGAGCAAACTTGCAACCTCACAATACTACCAAAATATTAGATAAAATATTGCCCATCAGCTTGCTTCTTAGTAATCAGGTATGGTGCACATATCTAGCAGAGGCAAACACCACTTTCCACTCCATTGTACAAGTTAAAAACTGCATGGCTTCTCGTGTGTTTCTGATCCTGGATTCAATCAGTAGAACTTTTAAGTGCCTTCACCTAAGGGCTAACAAGGCAGGGCAAGTTAACATAAAGTGGGTCAATGTTTCATTTGCTGACTTACAGAGGGGGCACACACCAGATCTCGAGATATTCATTTTATGGTCATAGGGTCATAAAACAAATATACCATACTGTGTGCAGTATGCCAAACCTAAATTGAATCTATAAAGAGCGTTTATACGATGGATGAATTTCTTCTTAGATGTTTTTACATTTTCCCATCATAATACAATGTAGAAATTCTGGGCTATTCTTCAGCGGGAACCTTATTGCCTCTAGCTTTACAATACATTGCTCTTTGCACTTTCTTTAAGTTCAACGTTTAGTGTTCTATGGCACTTCGGGGGATTATCCGAAAATAATTTGGCATTCAGCTTAATTATCACTTGTTTCACATGGACTACCCATCCACAGCTTTTGGCACCTTCCAAATGTAAAAAGTTCATCAGTGCCTCTCTGTAGGGAACTAGTCTCAGCGAAGACCAAAGTCTTACCTAATATAGTACTGGGTTCAGGGCAATCTGATCGGTTATAGGCCTGATTTCTGGGTCCAAAAGGACCAGTGAAGTCAGGGCATTTTTCGGTAGCAACAATAGCTTCTTTAGAAAATTGTTCTCAGTTGGAGATAGGGATGTTATATTGGTATAAATCTTTGAGCCATAAAGTGGTGCTAGAAAGGGTAGTTTTTCACTGATATTAGAGGGTACACCGGGACTGGATATGCCTCAGTCAGTCCTGATTAAATTTGTTATAGAGTGATTACATGGAAACCGGGTGTGTTTGATTTCTTATACAGAGGATCATACAATCTAAATGTAAAGAGGAACAAAAGTATTACATTTTTGCCTTTTTGTATTAGTTCATTTCAAGTAGCACTTTTATTAATAAGAATCAAGTGTGTAAAACATTCATTTTAATGGAATTTTATTTTTATTTTTAAATAATGAAAAAGTAATAAGCAAGTAGTAAAACATTGTTAAATACTGTCTGTTAAAACTACAGGTTGTTTATATAAGTAACCTGTTAGAAAAACTTTGTAAGAACCATATTTGTTAAACAGAAAAAGTGCCAGCATAGAATAGACAAATTATCAACAAAAAATGCGATCACAGTACATATACAAATACATATAAAACATTTCACGTGGTAGATCAAAGAATTTATCAATTATTAGCTTGTGTTTAAAGATGAATAGCCTAACAGGATTACTTTAGGCTAATGTTATCCCAAGATGTTTCTATTCTTCGTGTCCGTTCTCATTAGTTTCAGGAAATTCTTTAGGGGAATGTTCAATGACAGTTATTTTGTTTTTATGGTAGGGTTGCTTGACTAAATGGTGTCAATAACTCCTTTTCAAATTTCATGGTCGCCTTTATATAGAGATACAAATGAACTTGTATTAATTAGTAGTCCATTGTAGTTATGTGAAAAGATTACTTATTCACTTCATGCAAGGTATTAATCATTACATTAAACTTTCATATGTACTCACACTTACCTATTGCATTAAATAGTAGTTGAGGTAGGTGGAGAAGAATATACGTTTCTTCTTGCTTTCTCTTTCTGTTGAGATACACATGGATCTAGCCATAGTTTAGTGTCTAGTGTCCAAGGTTGCAATTTATAAATATATGTATAGAACAATAAGGAAAACCCAGGATGAGTCTGCGCCCAGTTTTTCAAAACATGGTTTAATATGGTTTAATATGTAAGTGCCCCTTCAGATGACACGTGTTTCGGTCCCCTTTAGGACCTTCTTCAAATCAGGGCTGATTAAGTATATTACTGAAAATCGTTTAAATATATTCCAACATTAACAAAATATGGTGTGTTCATTCACATATTAACAAAAGAAATGCCAGTGATATAATGATATATGTTTTGTTAACAGAAAATAATAATTATTAAATCAAAAAAACAAAATGCCAGACAAAAATGGGGTAGGGGATAGGGAAGGATAAAGAGGTTCAAAAGATAGACAGAAACAACTTAATTAGTCAGTGCCGAATATATTGTCACATTCTTATTCAAAATATAAGAGTAAAAGTTTCTGTTTTACCTTGATTTCCCCTAATTCCCCTTATTGGGTTAAGCAGACAGTATCCGCTCTTCAAATCTCGGGTTAGATCCCTTTAAGAAAATAAATCAATCAATCATGGTATCGCCTTTAGCATTTTTACGGGGTGACTTAAAAGTCTCATATCATTTGGGGGTAAATCGCATTTCATCCTTATCCAAGGGTCCATCAGATCGATTGAAATGGTACCGTTATCTTTGATGCGTATACTCTAACATTAGATCCTTAAACATGGTGCTCACTTTCAGAAGGAGTGTACGCTCTTAACATCAAGATTTCTGGCAAGAGGCTACACAGAACAATGTGTTAAAAGAGCCTTGGACAAAAGCTCTACAATAACTCAGGAACAAACGCTAACAACTAAGATTAAAGTGACAGAACAACCAACAATTAGCTTTATTACTAAATATAGCAGTGATCACAGAACCCTGTACAGAATCTTAGCTAAACATTGGTACCTTCTTAAACTTGATGAGAACACTGCGAATAATGTGGATGATAAACCAAGGATTATCTACAAGAAGACGCAAACCTTGAAGAATACATTAAGTCCCTCGAACTTACCAGATTTAATCGTGGAGGAACCATCGAACTGGTTAAATGCGCCAACTATTGGATTTAGAAAATGTGGATCATGCACAATGTGCAAATTTGCACATAACAAAACGGACTCATTTACTGGCACCAACAACAGAACCTTGAAAATTTTACAATCCATCAATTGCAGGTCAAATCACATAGTTTATGGAATCATATGGGTTTGCAATCTGGTCTACATTGGCAGTACCATCAGAAAATTAAGGATTCGGGTCAGAGAACACTTAGCCAAAATCGGCAGCCAGGATCCAAGACTACCACTGGCATGCCATTGGCAGGAAAAACATCAAATGGACAATAAAGCGGACATACGATTTATTGGCCTCCAGAAGATCACATTAGGCAAAAGAGGTGCGAACAAGGAAAATAAATTGAGACAAGCTGAAGCGAGAACAATTTGCAAACTTAATTCTACAGTTCTCGGATTGAACACGGACAACAAAATGGTGTCCTTTCTATAAAGGGACCTCATTTCTGTTTCAGATCTAAATGTAACTCATCGTACAATAATGATTTTTGTGTACATACCTAATGAAGTGAACCAACATGATTTTAATATGTTTATACTCTGGATAGGATGTAGGACGTATCTAACCTTATTAAGTTCTCATAAGGATTATTATTTTTGAACGGTGCTCACTATCTCTATTGAAATACTCATGACTTTGTAACGTTAATCTTTGCTTCCTAGAAAATAATGAATATCAATAGCATAGAATACCACTAGTGAAGTATATTTCACCCCATTAAGAATGCACCGGACGACTATCAGATACTATATTAGGCACTACGGACCAAGCGTGATTTTATACCATATCAAATGTCGTTCCGCATCAGCATATGTTAAAATTTGACACCTATAAGATTTCTTAACACTTAAGTAGCGCTGTTTGCTGGCCAGGAAAGCTGCCCCTGCTGAGGACTTCGTGGGACAGTTGCGCCTTTAATTAATTGTGGACTTTTTCTTTGGGAACTACAACAGTGACTCCGCCCCTTTTACCCAGAAGCCCTTATTTACTGATGCCTGCGCGCATCTGCACGCGCGCATCAAGTACGCGCTCTAAGTAGCGCTGTTTGCTGGCCAGGAAAGCTGCCCCTGCTGAGGACTTCGTGGGACAGTTGCGCCTTTAATTAATTGTGGACTTTTTCTCTGGGAACTACAACGGTGACTACGCCCCTTTTACCGAGAAGCCCTTATTTAATGATGCCCGCACGCATCTGCGCGCGCGCATCAAGTACACGCTCTAAGTAGCGCTGTTTGCTGGCCAGGAAAGCTGCCCCTGCTGAGGACTTCGTGGGACAGTTGCGCCTTTAATTAATTGTGGACTTTTTCTCTGGGAACTACAACGGTATTTACTTACTGCACCACAATGGAATATCTCTTACCATATATACTCTAATATATATTATACATACTCTGCATACTTATCTTTCTTTACCTTTGTTTTAGGTGACTCCACCCCTTTTACCCAGAAGCCCTTATTTACTGACGCCTGCGCGCATCAAGTACGCGCTCTAAGTAGCGCTGTTTGCTGGCCAGGAAAGCTGCCCCTGCTGAGGACTTCGTGGGAAAGTTGCGCCTTTAATTAATTGTGGACCTTTTCTCTGGGAACTACAACAGTATTTACTTACTGCACTCCAATGGAATATCCCTTACCATATATACTCTAATATATATATCATACATACTCTGCATACTTATCTATCTTTACCTTTGTTGTAGGTGACTCCGCCCCTTTTACCCAGAAGCCCTTATTTACTGACGCCTGCACGCATCTCTGCACGCACATCAAGTACGCGCTCTAAGTAGCGCTGTTTGCTGTTCGCTGGTCGCTAGTTGCTACCAACCCCCTAAAAATCGTGCATTACGATGGGAACTCGGTAAGGGAGCATCTAACCGTTGTTCATTGCCTGTTTGCCTAGTTTCATATACATTTAGCTATTTGTTTGTAGACTCTGCCACTTATATATGTGCTGTGGAACTGCTTAGCATGCACATCGCTTCCACCTAATTACTGTTAATACGTGCATAACCTAATTTCAAACGCCACTAATCATTACTATCACCTCCCTAGATCCATTACGTTGATCTGCTGTTGATATAACTATGGCAAGCGGATTGAGAAGTGTTAAGGGCAAACTACTCACCTCTCTTCCGCTTTCAGCCAGTAATATAGACTCGCTTGTATGTATTGGCAAACCGCATACACCGAACCAGTGGCTTTAGAAGCTCACACGGTGACACTCCTTAAAGAAGAGCCATCCAAGCCTTGTCCTGCTGCACATGTTGCTCAGATACATGCGCACGAAAACGTACTGATCTCCACACAACCTTTGTCTCACGAATCAGTTGAACCTCCTATTTCTCCTTCCTCCATTAGCCCCGAAGTATGCAAAGCCATTGATGATTTCAGAAGTTGTTCTGAATCACCCCTGGCACTCAAGACTGATAAAAGTCAATTTGATCTAACAATGGAGAAAATGGAGGCGTTAGACAAAGCTGTTTGTCGTTCCATCAGTACTCTGACACCAATAGTATTCAACTCAGTAAAAAAACGCATGGCTTTTCAATCGCTCTCACCACAGCGCTCTAAAAGTCTCCTGGACATGAGCACTGAACTTGTTCATAACATAAACAAAGAGGAAATTCCACCGCCAATTACCTTTTCTCCTGAACCAGTGCTAACACATGATAAAACTGCTCATCCATCACCATCTCTCAATGAGAGTCAAATTCAACATTCCCCTGGTTCCTTTCCTGTGATTATTCGAATCTTAGACATACTCGATAAAGGTCACGACTTAACTCATCTTGAATTAAAGGACATTAAATCAATGCTCTTACTTATGTCCTCAAAGATGGATCGTATTGAAGCGTTCACCATGGCAGCTGAAACATTAAAAAATCTCAATTCAGAACCCACCTCCAATCGCTCACCTGTGACTAACATGATCATGAAAAACAAAAACATCCAGTGCTGTCTTGAGCAAACTTCTATATCTCCCCCATCACCTATAGAAGCATTGTTAAATCCTGTCGCATGTAAATGTCCAAATCTTCAAAGCAAGTTAACAACAGCCATAGAAAAAATGAATTCTATCATAGCACTATGAATTCCAACAGCTACTCGTCCCAAAGATGGCTCTGATAGTCCAACTGCTATGCTTAAAGTACTTGACCAAGTGCAGTCAGATCCACAGGAACCCCCTCTCACCGAGAAGACCTCCGGTTTCATGTCTCGAAGAGCAAAAAAAACTCCACCAGAGGGCCATCAAAAGGAATGCGAAAAGAAGAAATGTTGCACAAACGAAAAGCTCCGAACCACAAACTGATCCAAGTAAACAGCTTCCATCTATTGTTGCTGAAACAGCAACAGACGAGGACCACATAGATCTTCAACAACTTTCAAAAGAAAGCCAAGAAGCCTTGATCCCTTCCACAACATCCAGACTGAAATCAACTGACGAACCAACAAATACATGGAAAACGCCTGTGCTATCTGCCAAATCAAACGCTATTAAAGTAAACAAGCCGGTTGATTCCGACAATAAATAAATGGAAACAAATCCTAATGAGTCCAACGACGCACCAATATCAACCAAACGAAGAAATAACAAAAAAAATAATGTGGCAATAAAAAACCTACCTGTATCCTTGGAACCCACCAACGAGCAGCGCTCGGCCCATCTAATGGGAGTCAAACCGACTCTGGTTAACTATTTTCCAATATGTGGGAGACCTCGTACTACCCGCCATGACGATCTTCTGCCTTTAGATCCTCCAACTACTTCAAAGATAAAAACTTACAGCAAAGCCTGCTCAAATAACTCTAACTTCACACCAATTTCCACAGGAAACATCAACCTTCCTAACATAATTGCCCTCATGACCGGAACAAACGGGCGAGATAATGAGATATCTACACCAACACTGTTACCAGTACAAACACCATCCTTATATCTGAGTATTGCAAATCCGATTGGTAACAAATTACCATCATCTGCTCCTCCTGCGCCCACAATTGAATCCAACTGCTCTACTATTGGGTCTGCTAAAATAGACCTCTCCAGTATAGCCCGACCTGAGATAGTAGTCAATGGCCTCGGAAAGGTAACATCACTCACATCATTACCTACTATGAACTTATCGCCTCCGAGTACAAATAAACTAGACCCACACATTGCACTCCTATCCTCTGCTCAGAACTGCACATTGGTGTACGGCCCCCCAGCACATAAATATATCTCAGAACCTCAAACTGCTACAACGTTGACTCATCATGATATCCTTGATATTCTGAGGAAAGAACTATATGTGAGATCCATGACAGTCAATTCTGATAATAACTCACCAAATGGAAATGTGATTAGTGCGACCAACTACGTCCCTCCTTCTGACAACGCCTCCGACCCTCACATAAAATCATTCGATCGCCCACCTGAGAAGACAGAAGGCACTATCACAGAAAAAAATCATCTTATAGGATGCGAAGGTAAGCGTGATTTACTTGGTACAAATCGTATCAATCGAGCCTTCCTTTTGACACTCTTCAGTCGAATCCCCCAACTACAGATGTTTCAATCAGAGGATATCCTGAGAGTATCATTATTTACGGAAAACAACTACCGTGCCGTGTGCTACTTGTCCTCTGAGGCAGCCAAGAAATATCTATGGTTTAACAGGGAAGGCATCAAGGAAGAAGGCCTTGCCCTAAACTCAATAGAAAATGAACAGGAAGCAATGAAATTCATTCAATATAAATCTCCACAGGCCTTTACTCTCGACTCACAACCTATCCTGCGATCCAAAACTAATGAGACTGGAAATGAAGCTATTAATGAACTTCTACTCAAAGCAGGCATCTCACATGACCTTCCGTGGCTTGCTCCAATGCTTAATTCCTTTTTCAAATCTAAGGATCTATCTTCTACATCGTAGCTCCCCTTAAAAACTTCCCTATCTTTTCAATCGTGGAACCCGTGTGGATATCTTAACCTTATGAAATGGCATTCAATGCTGGACTACCTTAATCGTCCATCAATAGTAATGATTCAAGAAACTATGAAAAACACTGCCTTTTCTTTACCTGATTACACAACGCATTGCATCCCTGTCACACACACTTCCGTTGGTCACCCCTCCGGGGGTATCTTGATAGCAGTAGATAACTCCTTAATGTTCAACACGAAAATTGTTTGGAAGGCTAACAATCTGCTTGCGATACTGCTAGAGACAAACATCCAAGAGTATCCCCACTTAATTATTATCGCAATTTATTGGAATCCCGTGCATACTTCCATTGAAGAGATGATTGAAATAGTGGGGAACTGCTTGGAATTTGTAACTCATGAATATCAGCATACTGAAATAATACTAGGTGGAGACTTGAATTGCGACTGTAGGACTAATGATGAGCTTAATAGCTCTACAAGATACACATTATCGAAACGTAGAGGCACAACATGGATGACCTTTTAAAAAGATTGGGATCTAGATATTATCCCACCCGACCAAAAATTAAATTGGACCACATGGTCAAGAGATGCCAAATGTTCAACGATTGACTTTATATTTGTCAGTCACAACCTACTTATAATATCACTACCTCTAAAAATCATTAAGATGCCATTTGGAGATCACACACAGCTATTGGGTAGTCCAAAATCCAACTTTTCCTTCACAGCTATCGATCCTTCTACTACGCTGTGCGAAATAGATCGTCCACAAACTTCTCTTAGATGGACCCAAGCCTTATGCAAACAATTCATGCAATATGTAAAGTTGGCTATTGCCAACCGCCACACCATCAAAGGAACCTCTGTGAGCGCCATCGAGCAACATTATGCTGAAATAATCAATGCGGCTTTACTACACTTTCTCCAAAAAAAAAAGTGCTGCCACCAAAAATCAGCATCTATTTGACCCTCTCTGCAAGACACAGAAGCGGGAAAAAAACAAGGCCCTAAGAGCTTTGAAAAAAAGTAATGCACTCTCCCGTGAAATGTATTTAGTTTTTAGTTTTAGTTTTAGTTTATTAGGTATACATATAACAAAACAAATGATTTATATACCGAGATTACACATTATTACAGTATTAAAATACAAGATTATATACCAATTTACTAATAACTCACATTTAAAAAACACATTTGATTTCATACGACAGTCTTGAGGTACCCTACATAATTATACAATACAATGTAATATCAATACAATTTTCTTATAAAATATCACC
Source organism: Ambystoma mexicanum (assembly GCF_040938575.1). NCBI lineage: Eukaryota > Metazoa > Chordata > Amphibia > Caudata > Ambystomatidae > Ambystoma > Ambystoma mexicanum. Next base: position 568,578,072 of record NC_090939.1, on the reverse strand, counting down.
ATAAAATAAATTAGATTTATGTCATTACCACTCATAAACAATGGCCACAGTGTCTCAATTTCGTCAGGATTAATGGTATTATTATATGACTTCATATGTTTGTATCGCAGTGCATACAGACTATCACATACAATTAGCAAATGGTGTAGTGTCTCTGTGACATTATGGCTGCACAATCGACAGAAAAGCATGTCACGAGGAATACCCATTTGTGTTCCATGTGTTTCCAATGCCTCAGAAATATTAAATTTTAGTAACAAATATTGCCGCACCGTTTGAGGGCTCGGGTATGCATTAATATAACTAGGGAGTTTGCAACGTGATGAGCGCTCATTATAATAGATTCCACTAAATGTTTTTGTGGAGAGATTTATCATCTGCTGTTCATAGCAGACTTCCTTCAGTACATGCTTTAATTTTAACTTCATGAGGGGCATACTCATCACTCTATATGGGGAATTCTGGCAATCCCATTTGCTATGAAGTTTTTGTAATTTACCCATTATTCCAAATTTAGAGTTACGCACTAAGCACAAGTAGGCAACCATATATGCACCAATGATTGTGTCTATCTGGAGATGTTTCAGCTTCTCAAAGTTAATAACACAATGGTTAACAAATACATAGGAGATTGCCACCAGATCAAGTTCAAGGTATATGTGTTCCGCACTTACACATTTGGGTAATTGTAGCAGCTTCCTAAGCAAACAAACTTCGAATTTTTCGACACGTTTAATTAAATTATGGCCCCATATAACAATAGCATACAATAGGACTGCTCTTATCTTTGCAATATAAATTGTCAGTACTGCAGATACTGAATAACCACTATTACTTCCGACGAAAATGCTCAGCGTATTGGTAGATACCATGCACCGAGCTTGAAGCATAGACCAGTGTGCCTTCCAAGTTAAGCGGTCATCTACAGTGATGCCAAGATATTTATAGGTATTTACTTGTTCTAAGATTTCACCATTCAGTGACCACACATATTTTTTTGGACACCTTTTTTTTGTGAAGACCATCACTTTACTTTTGTCTAGATTGATCTGTAAGCCGTTATCGATACAATAGCTGCTTAGAGCATCTAGCATCAACTGAAGACCAGCCGGTGTATAATCAAGCAGAATTAGGTCGTCGGCATATGCCAACCATCCAAGAATCACCTCAGTGATCTTCACTGGGTTAGCTGCTGCTTTACAGAAAGCTTTTCCCATGTCTGCAAGATACAAATTAAACAGTGTCGCCACGACCATACACCCTTGTTTGACACCACTAAAAGTCATCATAGAAGCTGACAATTTCCCCGCTGCATTCAAACGAATACGCACTGAAGTGTCGGAATGCAACAACATTAGCATCCTCAAGAGGCCAGGTGGAATGCCCCAATCAGACAGCTTTTTCCACAGTCTATTTCTCAGCACCGTATCGAACGCAGCAGAAAAATCAATAAATACACAATACACGTCAAGAAATGTATTTAACACTGCGAAATCGGATTGTGGCCTCTTATAAGCAAAATCTAAAACATATAAGGATTCTAAGAAACAATGAACTTAACTGTAATCTGATTAGAGCTATAACAGCTCATGATACACGTACAATTTGGAGAACAATTAAAACCAATAATGATCAAGTGTCGCTGTCAACACCCAATGCCATATCAGAATCCACTTGGCATTCCTATATCACGAATACATTTCGGCTGCCAGATCAATTTGTGAATACTTCCGCCACTCTGCTAATATATAAAGATCTTCCACGCTTAAATTGGACCATCGCCGATATCAAGTTGGCTATATCCAAACTTAACTATTCCCGATCGGCTGGTCCTGATGGCTTTCCTCCATGCCTGTACAAAGCAGATCCGGATCTCTGGGCAACGATTATAAACACCAAATTCCAGGCCATTCTCAACTCAGGAATCATTCCCGCTTCATGGCTATCGGCTAACATTATACCGATATTCAAAAAGGGAGACGCTGCTTTGCCACAGAATTACCGGCCTATTGCCCTAATTGATACTATAGCGAAACTATTTGCTATTCTTCTACTTTACGATCTTGAAAAACATATCGAAAAGCACAAACTTTACTCCAAATACCAAACCGGGTTCAGGAAAGGAATCAGCACATCTCTCAACGCCATGATGATGGCATTCACCATTGCAGAAGCAAAAAAAAACATCATCAAATCCTGTCTACATTGCGCTCATCGATATGTCTTCAGCCTTTGACACTGTGATATGGAACCTACTGTGGGCAAAACTAACTGAAATGGGAATTCCTCCAGTGCTAATTTATTGGTTCACAGCCCTCCACACCAATACGTCTTATAAAATAAAACTTACCTCGGAAGGGCGTACAACCAAACCTATCACCACAGAAATAGGCCTAAAGCAAGGTTGCAACTTAGCCGCTACTTTTTTCAATCTATACCTTGCAGATTTCGACAAAGAATGGGATGTAAAAAATATGTTTCTGTAAAAGTTGGCCTTATTCGTCTAAATGGCTCGCCTTTGCTGATGACATCATAATATTCGATCCGACTCCGGTAGGCCTTCAATTCAAACTACAGTTATTCGAAGAATTCACAAAAGCACACAACTTACTGCCTAATCCTGCCAAAACAGCAGTAATGAAATTTGGTGTTCAGAAGCGAACTGGAAAATTCCAATGGCATATGATGCGAACTACCATTCCCTCTATTGTACAAACGATCTACCTAGGGTATTATCTATCAGAGAAGAATTCCATCAAACTGTGGACTGACCTTCTTAACAATAAAATCAGACCACTTATATCGCAGTTAAAAATAATATATGCAAAATATTGCAAGTTCTCGCTAACTCCTCTCATTGAGTTCTTCATGTTGAAATTTGAAAGCGTTATTCTTTATTTGCTCGATATATGTCTGGGTGAAATGGTAATGATACTGGACCAATTGCAAGGAACATCTCTGAAACGAGTTATGTCCCTTCCAATGTCACTACCCAATGCAGTTCTAAGGTATGAGCTGGGCCTAGTAGCGCTATCCACTCATTGGAAATGGCGACTCTTAACAAACTTTGCCAAAATAAGCTATCCTACGACGAAACAATTGAGCTAACGCCAATGACCTCGATGGACCAATACTTGAAAAGAGTACATGTCATCCTCAATGAAATCAATATCACACTGGATGACGTTTACACTAGACCTGCATACGCTAAGAAAAAGCTGTTCGAATTCGATTGGTGCATAACCATCAATCAAATAGGAACATACAAACTTTATAAAGAATATCACCTATTCACACGAAAACTTATACCGAGATACGATCATATTGTGTTATTTCCTTGTAACTATACCCGCAAGACTTTTCTATGGTTCAAATTCAATCTGTTACATACCAAGGAAAGAATCTCAAACTGGGCTGGTTACAAGATGAATGTTGCAAATAAGCATTGCAGATTTCCCATGTGTACTGAAACTACTGAAACACTAAAGCATTTGATTTTATATTGTCCTCATTTTAAACGTTAGAGAACTGTTTTACTAAGGAAATTTGTAAACATTAATTACACTGATTGTCTAGTATTCCTCTGGGCCAGAATGATGCAGGGCAATTATAAACCTCTCATATACGCCCTAACAAGTCTATGTAAATCGATAGAAAAAGAATTAGACAAGTATGCTAACATCACTGATTGAGAGGTCAAATAGGCTAATTCCTCAAGTCAGGTGAAGTGATATACCATCGATATTACATCTCAAACCTGTGTATGTTTGTGTCTATATTTTTTTTCTATTGTATGAAGATTTTAAATTTTAAATTTAGGAATTAATCAATTTGCAATGCCTGTTATATACTCCGATTTTTACTTAAACATTTCTACTTTGTAAAGATTTTGTTACTTTGTAATAGAATCATACACAAATAACAAATACAAAAATAAAAAAAATAACACTTAAGTGTGTATAAAGTGCAAGTACCAAGATTCAAATACGCTTTGAACTATAGAGAATGGTTAATTACACCTCCTAAAAATGGCCACTCTATTATTACAAAGGAGGAGTTGCCTTTACGATGGTAAACGGACTAGTGCTCGGGTCCGTTGCCATGGCAACCGAAACACAATAATGAGGGAGAGGACGCCTACTGAAGCCCCCTCTGGACATTCGGCAGCACGCGATTGTACGCGAGACCACTGTTACTAGGTAAGAGACCGTCTCTGAAGAGCGGCGCACTGTTTTCTCTGTATACATTTCTGCCGAGAGTCTGTGTGCGCGTTTAAGAACACTTTGGGCATTACCACTATCTTGCCCAGCATGGCGTTCCGGCGCACACGAACACAATACCCTTATAAAACATTACAGATTAGACCCTCTTCCAGAACCCATAGTATTGTAAACAGGAATGAGCACTTATCTTTGAATGCATTTAAGAAAGGAAAAATAATGATTAAAAGCTCTTTTCAATATGCTATTAGAATTACATGCATTCATTTCGCCGGTTCATAGTGAAAACTGCATGCCCGCCAAAAAGGAAGGCTTATTTTTGTAGAGTAAAGAACATTTTTCAAACTTTGATGGATACTGAGCACCATGTTTAAGGATCTAATGTTAGAGTATACGCATCAAAGATAACGGTACCATTTCAATCGAACTGATGGACCCTAGGATAAGGATGAAATGCGATTTACCACCAAATGATATGAGACTTTTAAGTGACTCCGTAAAAATGCTAAAGGTGATACCATGATTGATTTATTTTTTTAAAGAGATCTAACCCGAGATTTGAAGAGCGGATACTGTCTGCTTAACCCAATAAGGGGCATTTGGCCAAATCAAGGTAAAACAGAAACATTTACTCTTATATTTTGAATAAGAATGTGACAATATATTCGGCACTGACTAATTAAGGTGTTTCTGTCTATCTTTTAACCCCCTTTATCCTTCCTTATCCCCTACCCCATTTTTGTCTGGCACTTTGGTTTTTTGATTTAATAATTATCATTTTCTGTTAACAAAACATATATATTTATATCACTAGCATTTCTTTTGTTAATATGTGAATGAACATACCATATGTTGTTAATGTTGGAATATATTTAAAAGATTTTCAGTAATATACTTAATCAACCCTGATTTGAAGAAGGTCCTAAAGGGGACCGAAACACGTGTCATCTGAAGGGGCACTTACATATTAAACCATATAAAACCATGTTTTGAAAAACTGGGCACAGTCTCATCCTGGGTTTTCCTTCTTTTTCTAAACATTTATATGTGGTCTTCTCTTGGCTAAACCACTAACCAAGTGAGACGCGACCTTTGCCAAATATTTGTGAGCAAACAGAATTTCAACAATACAAGGGAGATGTCGCAAAGTTAGACCAGACCAACATAGCCAAGATTTTGTGAAATGTTATAAATATATGTACGTGGCTTTATGCCCACTTACTTGATTGAATTTGCTTAAGCCGTTCATCTAAATGATGTAATCTTTTCTTGCAATGGTCTTCGTGGTTCTTGTCATTAATTGGTTCCCAAGGACCTAGAAGTGTAGGAAACAGCGGTCTGCAATTGAATCAAATGTATCCATACGTCTTTACTAATTAGTTGTCTCATGCCTGAGATACATATTTAAGGTGTAGATAATGTGATTAGCATTTTTAAGTCATTCAAACTTGTTCAATGTTAGCTGAAAATGGAGCTTGCTTGCAGTACACACGCAGAAAAGTGTGTGTAGAAAGATCCACCAGGTGAGGGTGTAATTCCCTTTTCTCTCATTTGCTACAAGTTTCAAACTTATTGCACTGCTGTTAAGCCAGTAAAGCCAGTTTCTCTGGATAGTTGGAGGTGCAGAGTTCTATGTATTCGTATTGGCCATGTGTTTTCGCTACATTTAAAACTCTCAATTCGATGGAAAGAGAAGTGTTAGATAATCTTACCTGGACTGGTGTTGTGCTTTGCTGCAATCCAGCGTAACACTGGATTGTGTCTATTACTGCCGGCTCAAATATACTCAAGAAGTCGGTTATATAAAGTCTCTCATTTGCTTCTATAAGCTAAAGGATGTTGCTAAATGTGGCAGCCATCTTGTAAGATCTAGTATTGGTGGCAGAACGCACTTATCTATTGGATGCACACATTGTAATACATATACTTGCAATATGTATTCAGTTTTCTGGAGAGTAAGTCATGACTCAATTTATTCTGTTGTGACACACATTTTTCTCAATACTTACCATTAGTTTGTCTCAATCATGATTTGCTGTTATGAAATTCCCAACCATGGGGGCTGTAGGAGTCTTATTTCTCATACAGCTTTTGTGTTCCCCTATGTGTGTTTTGATTTTACAATCTGTTTTCTCTATGTATATGTTCTTGCAGGTTCTTCCCTTAGTGCACTATCCATAGAGTTCAACGTGACGTGTTTTACAACACAGCAGATCTAGACATCCTGAGAAGGCCAGTCAGGAGATAATAATATTTACCATCCGTGTACATGGCACATTAACAGAGCACAGCAGACAAGGATAGAGAGGTAACATTTATTCCCGGGGATAATGTGAATAATGCGAAATATACCACAGCAGCCACATCAATAGTGTTTTTGTTTCTCTAACTCCTAGTAATGCAGACTATTCTGTTACATCATGGGATGATGTACGTATAAAATATTCAACCCCACGCACAACACAGAGATTGAAGGTGGGTGACACATAGAGTAGGTCAGTTTCAAAATGTTTTTCAAAGGGGTCAGGTTTTAAATATTTGTATGTTATTATTTTTTCTATGTAGGGTCTCTTGTGCACAACAATACGTGATTGGAGAAGACTTTGTCAATCCCATAACCTATTATCTTTTTGTGTCCTGAAGACAGATTCAAGGGTGCATTCGAAAAGGAAGTGATATGCCTACATGTGTCCCCCTTTGAATCCAGAAACCCAATTCCGTGATGAAACTCATAAGAGATTGCTATTTTTGATTGACATTGTAAATAGCTTTCTCACATGTGCTACTAACAACACTTAAAACATAACTGCTTCAAATTGTTGGAGGCAGATGACATGAAAATTCAATTTTTGGTGTTCTGTATATCTTTGATTTGATACACGGCGACCAGAGTTTTGTATTATGCATCATATCCTATTTTTAGTGTTTTTATCTTGCTTTATGAATAACATGTGTTGAAACTGTTTCTGATCCCATGGCTTTACCTAGTAAGGTTTGATAGACCTGCACTGAATATAATATAACTGTCCATGTCTTTGCGTGTAAGAGTGGGTAAGCTTTGTGGAACTTTATATTATTATGTACTTGTCCTCACCCACAAGCCCCTATAAACAAAAAAAAGAGGAACCTGTGCTCAAATAGCACCTATATATATTTTCTTGGAGGGACACCAGGTTACATAAATTACCCACATGGTGTTACAGTTAGTAAACCTCCTTTAATGTCAGGGGTCTTTCAGGCCATTATCTATTTCTGCGGTTCTGTCAGTTTGTGTGCAGCATATACAACTGCCACATGGACTGTGTCCCACTGGTGTGTTCATTCCCCATTGTTCAGTAATGGTTTTTCGTTTTGGATTTTGTTCTGAGACATCATTAAATGTTACAATTTCCTTGAGCTTCTCCGTCTTCTGTATGCACATCTAGGTATTTGTATTGGATTTGGCATTTTTAATAAGATGTGCCAGTCTCTAGTTATTATCTTTTTGATTTGATTAGTCATTGGGTTATAGGTACTCACAAACTTCAAACAATTCTATAGCCAGTGGAATTGCCCCTCTACCATGTTTCAAAAAGAAGGAATAAATACCCCCACCATGTATACTTAAGCTACTTTTGGCTTTGAGGAGTTGATCCGACCAACCACCAGATTTGTTAAATCTAATCCCCAAATAATTGCAGAAACTTAGTATGCTCCAACTTTAAGCCAACTTTAAGCCACCTACCTCTAGTACTCGGGGAAGAGCTGAGCAAAAGGTGGTTTAAAAACCATGACTTTGCTTTTGTTAGCATTCAATTCTAATCCTTGCTCCTTGAACTTTCCAATAAAAATATCAAGAGATGTTTTCAACCACTTTTGGTGCTGTTGCGAAGATCACCACATCATCTGCAAAAAAAGGGCTGGCCACCTCGCAGATGCAATCCTAGGCACATCCAAGGCACCCACCGCTAGTGCATCCACTATTCACTGGATATATATTGAAAAGAGAAGCAGTGCCAAGACGCATCCCTGGCTGACGCCCTTCTGCACATCAAAGGGTTTTGATTGTTCTATGCCAAGCCCATAGAGGACCATGTCCTGTGTATACACATATAGTAATTTTATTGCATCAACTAGTGGAACCAGTGCTTTCCTGCCTTCCATAACTTGCCACAAGGCTTCTCTTGGTACTGTATCAAAGTCAGTTTTGAGATCTAAGAAGATGGCATACATTGTTTTGAGAAATCTGGTGTATTTCTGTATTAATAATAAGCAGTGATCTACCGTACCCCTACCCCCACAAAATCGTGCCTGGGCATCGATGATAATCCCTGAGTCATATACCCACTTTTGACATTTAATTTGGTGCACTTTCCCAAATGTTTCCCTGATCTCTTTGTCCTTTTTTATACACTGGGACTATTATTGTCTCCCTTCACGGTCTAGGGACTTGCCTCAAGTAGATTGCAACATTAAAAACCCTACTCAAGACCGGGATCCAGATGTCAATTAATCTCTATAGAAATCCAGTGGTATCAAGTCCAGACCTGCTGCTTTTCCTAATTTCTGTCAGACCAAGGCCTCTTTCACATCCGCTTTAGAAATTAACAATGTATCTGCGGAGTGTGGATAAAATCATTGGTTTTATCCAGCCCATGTGTTTCCCAGGACTGCATACAGGCTGGAAAAATACATCTCCTGTGACACAACAATGGATAGTCTGCTTTCCATCCACCTCTCCCCGGGTAGCCAATTTCCAGAATTGTGTCATGTTCCTATCCTCTAAAGCCAAATAGAGCCTTCCAGGACAATTTTACATATTCCCCCTTTTTTCTTTTTTAATAGCACCCTCTATTTGGGTCTTAGATTATGAAGGGAACTTCAATTTAATGAACTTTGAGATCTTGCACATAACATTATATGCCTCTTTTCCCTATACATACATCTACCATATCTCATGTCACTTATCTTCAATGTGCATATGGTTTTCTTCATACTCACATTTCAGTTTGAGGGTACATCTGGTATGGTTGTATGAGCGCATAACGTCTGTCATACCTTCAATGTGTTATTGGGATGATACCAGGTGTTACACACAGTGCTCTCTTGCTATTATTCCAATATGACAGAGCTGAGGGGGAGGGCTCTCTAGATGACGTGTACATCTGACTCTCTACATTCCCGCCTCTGGTTGATTTCTCGACCACCTCCACAATTTTCTTTACCTTATCTTCACACTGTGGTTCTTTGGAATCCATATCTTTTTCACCCCCCTCAGGTCACCTGCATTCTTTATATGCTCATCCACACTACAGGTCATCCAGCAACACTCCACAGTCAGTTGACAGAACACCCAATGTCCCACATAGTTCTTATGATCCTTGAGATAGTAAAACCATGTTGCTGGGGGTGCCTGGGTACTTCCTTTCAGGTGCTCACGGGTGGTGTTTTTGGTCTGTGTATGCTCATCAGTCACAGCATTACATCGATCATTATCTTCATCCCAGCAGCTTTCTTTGCTGTCTTCTTGCACTGTCTTATGATTATTCTTATAATACAGAATGCTAGCAACACTAACACCAGTATTGCTCCCAATCGTTTGAAGGCATCTGCCACCCAAGTCACGAGAATATAGATGAAAACCAATCTTCATCTTCACTCTCATCTACTTCTTCCACAATTTTTGTATGCAGAGTCGACAGCATGGTTATTGCATCTGTCAGGGCTCCATTTTCTCCATCATAGGCAGGTATTTATGTGCAACAAGAAGGCCTGATCTTCGCGCACATGCCTCCTTCCATTGCTGTAGCTAAGTCCAAGGCATACTTACCTGGGGGGTCATAAATCTGATTGTGTTAAATTCTTTTATTGTGTTAATTTTCTGTAGCAGCTCCCATCTGATGAGTCATAACCACTTGGAGTTCACTGCAGTTTGTATTCCTGCCATGAATATTGCTGTAAATATCACTGCCATTCAACTGTAATATTTGTACTCATCTGGGATGTCGTGATACGCCTCTATGGATTTTGTAAAAGAATAGTTACCTCTCTTCTCTCTGATGAGGTCGGGCAACCTCTTCTTCCTTTGATGTGCATCCATTTTTGGAAAGTTGTCAATATGGAGATCACTTTGAGGGACCACTAATGCAGGAACATGTATTATCGCTATGGAGCATATTCCTCCCCAAGTATTAGGCAGCTTCATATAAGCCTTGGATCCACAGGCCTAATAGTGGTCCATTATAACGGCAGTTCCTTCATTAATTCCTGGCACATCAATTGTTAGTCTGCATCCTTTGTTTTCTCCAACTTTGGTCAGGTCGCTATTTCTGAAACACAGTGACACAGTCTTCATTGGCAGTATGGACACAGCCCTGCTTCATTTTCGAGCAATGTTAATAATTTTGAGTACTTGGCCCACCCCTCAAGGCATTCATCATTCATGGTTTGCACTATCTGTACTGGTGCTGTCATCAAAAAGTGTGCACTGAATCCCAACATTCTTTCTTCCCATCCTGTACTGGTGAATACACGTCCATGTACCAATAGTTGAGTTCCCTCTCAGCCTCCTGGCAATACTTGTGTCTCCCATGTGTTAGCACAATTCAGTCCCTTTTGGTCAACAATCCTCATCTGTTCTCCAGTCAAACCACTGAATGAGTATGATATGATATGATACAATATAATATGATATGGCATTTATAACGCAAACAGAGGGACGACAGACAACAATCCTAATAGGCCAGGTGTCATTCAGATAACGCAAGTACGTGGGAAAGGGGCAGGGACAGTGCATTACATAGGAATAAATAAAACAATAAGTAAGGTAACGGCCATCATGTGGCAGTGCATGTGTAGTTGCAGACATCAGGTGTCAAGGGCTGGTAGGGGGATTGTAGGGATACAGAAACAGTCCCCAAGTGCGTGGGTTGCCAGGTGGGCAGTGCAGGTGTTTGACGTTGGTGGGGGGGACCTGGGTCCGAGATCAGAAGGTGTCCAGGTAGCCGGTGCAGTTCTGGTAACACCCAGGACGTCAACAGAGGAGAGGAGGAGAAAAAGCAGAAGCAAAGTGAAAGGTTTTGAGGTGCTTCCAGAACCAGAGATTGTTCTCCTCAAGTTTAAGGGAGGCAGGAAGGCTATTCCAGAGGGAGGCCCCAGCCGAAGAAAGAGATCTACCACCAACTCATTGCTTAGAGAAGCGACTGACTCTGAGGGAGTTGGAGGCGGATGAGCAGAGAGCTCAAGAAGGAAGATATTTAGGGAGAGAGAGTTGAAGGTATTGAGGCCCCAGGCCCCAGAAGGCCTTGAGGACGATGCAAGGGGTTTTGAACTTAATCCTCGCATCCACTGGGAGCCAGTGAAGAGATTTCAGTCCTCGAGAGATACGATCCCTGGGCTCGAGGCCAGGAGCATTCTGCTTTTCCAATCTTCTTCGTCTCTATCTAAGCATCTTCATATGTGAAAAAAAAATTCGACCTCCATCATAGGTTTGACTATTTTCCTTCAAATTGTCTTCTTGTCATGAATGCTGCTAAATGACTGAGACACATTTCACATCATGTGTGGGTTTTTCTCTTGCTAAAAATGTTCAGGCTACGCTCATGGCATAAGGGATGAGAGAACACACGTAGCAGTTCCCATCTGATGTTCTTTTCCCAATTTCCTTTATGTGCTAATACAACATGTTATTCTTTAAATGTGCTGAGTTAACAAAATATGTATTCATGTCCTCATGATCTTCCTGAGCATCCCTCTTAAGTTGAAAAATGTGTTTAGAAATATCAGGGAAAATATCATTTGTGCTTTTGTTAGGGATAGAAATAAATGTCTTATTGATAAACACTGTATTTGTATTATAAAACATCATTTGGTGAAATGATATAATAATAAGGAAATGAAGACTGAACATTGTACAAAACTCAGCCACAATAAAGATTGCAAAAGAATTCATACATCTTACTGCATTTTGTGAATCAATACGTCTTCTTGCTAGCAATGTGTCTTTCACAAACTGGACAACTCCCATTCTCTTTCATCAATGTATAATTCCTGTTATTTTTTTAAAATAATCACACTTTTTTATAACAGAAACTGTAATATGATTGCAATGATGATCCTTTGAATAATAGGTACTGTCTTAGAACTTCCAAAAAAGATGGCAATGTCAAAGTTTCGTCTAACCAGAGCTGGATTAGATCAGAGTATATAAGTGAAAACAGCATACAAGAATGTGTGTAGAATGAGTGTAACATTATAGGCAACATAAAGTGTTGTGTGCTTTTCCTCTTTTTTAGTTTCAAAGCATAGTATCTTTAACCTATCAGGAAAAATGTTTATGAACACTGCAAATGTGTTCATTTTACTTTAAACTTGGGAGCAATCAGAAATTAAAATAGTCTTTATTTCATCTGTTCTTGTTGGCTCTTGGTAGCTGATCTAGTTATCATTCGCAGAACTTCTTTTGCTTCACTGCCAGGCACACCTTCCTTGGAGCTTCACTGCTGTGGGGATGACCCCCTGTACTTGGTACTGTCCTTCAAAGCGGGACTTATTCAAAGTGCAAACAAATCTCTTTTACAAGTACTTGGTCCCCCAAGTTCAAACTAGGTGGCTTCAACAGTTCTATTGGATTGACCGTTCAGCTGTCTTCTTCAATCTTTTTTGACCCTTCCCTCTGATTTTTGAGCTGTTTGGAAATAAAAGAAACACTAGCGGTCGTAGTTGTCAAATAATCATGCATCTCATCCCCTAATGTTTTTGTTACACTATGGGCATCAGTTTCCAGTTAAGTGGGAGGAGCAAGGGGCACTCTTATGCGGCGTCCAGTTACCAACTCATGAGGAGTCAGGTGGTGGTCTGAGCCAGGCTGGTTTCTCAAGGCATATTGAACAAGTTGTAGGCAATGTAGCCATCCTTTCTTCAAAGTCATCTTGATTCTAGCTATCCTCTCTTTACGGAGTCCTCTTATGCAGCCCTTTATCAGACCTCAGGACTTTGCATACACCCCATCTAGGAAACACCTCATGCACAAGAAACTTGGCAGTGCATGTAGCAATGGGGTGCGTGCATGGACCTGCCTCAATCCATCAGGAAAACACACTACTAAAAGCATATATCTGTAGCCATTGCATGTTTGAAACATATCCACATAATCTATTCTTAGATGCTGAAAAGGACCATTAGGGCAGGGTATTATTGCTCCTCCCAACTGTTTGCAAGGTATGCCTTGCTGTGAATTTCTAGCAGACATTGCAGTTCACAATAAACTGTGCAACGTGTTCTAATAAATTTGGTGAAAACCAGTTTTCTGTGATCGTGGTAGCAAGATTCTCTCTGGTTATATGCGCAGGATAGTGAAGCTGATCCAGCACAACTCTCAATAATTAGAGAAACATAATTGGCTTTCCAGTACAATATTGTTTCCATATAGCCTCTGTGGGGGATAAAGAACACTCCTGTCTCTTCCATCAATCATTTTCTTCCTGGAGAGCTCGACCTTGTAGCTCAATTATCTGTACAACAGATAACATGGTAAAACCTTCTTCATCATCATGCAACGTTCTGACATTTTCTTAACACTTTCTACTTCAAAGTGCACATTTTTGGAAACTATGCTGCTCTTTTTGCTTCATCTTCAGTTTTGTTATCGTGAGAAATAATGTCTGACCTCTTAGTATGAGCTGCACACTTTACAGTGGTGATAGCCAAGGGGAGCTTTAGTGGCAGAATAAGCTTGTCCAATAGTAACGCATGTTGCACTGGTGTGCCCTCTGTGGCGAGGAAGCCCCTCCTTTTTCAGCATGACAATCCTGCGTGTATGGTTGATGACACAGAGCCAGAGTCAGAGTACACTGTCACTTCCTCATCCTCATATCTCTGAATTGCAACGATAAGCACCACCAAATATGCAGCCTGTGCTGAACAATGTGAAGGCAATCTTACACTTGTCACTACTTCAAATTCACCATTCTATTTCAACTTCACTACTGCTGACCCAGTACGCCTTTCTCCTGTTGTTTGGTCAATTTTTGAAGAACCATTAATGAATAGAATTCCCCCCTCCTACTGCATTTTATTTAACATGTGGAATATCTTCATAAACCTCAGTATGTGTTGTGCAATCATGGACATAATCCTCCTTTCCTACTGGTTCTGCTATAAATGTCGTTAGATTCACTAATCGGCATCTAACAATTTTTATCACTGGGTTTGAATTGATTAGCCCATATACTGACGCTCTTTGTGTAGTGTAATCTGCATTTCAGTTTCTCCAAAATGGCAAATAAGGAATGCTCCACGAATAACGTCATCCCATTGTAATACTTGAAGCTTTTTCAATTGCAAAAGCAGCAGCAGCTAATGCTTGTTCGCAAGGGTAATGGACTCTCATTACTGGGTCTAGAATTCCACTGTAATAAGCCAATGGTTTTTGTCCATGTCCTAATGTTTTCTGTGTGAGGACTGCAGTCATTGCTACTCCATTTGTATGTGAGAATTAATAGAACTCTTCACTATAGCCTGACATCTCTAACACAGGGGCTGTACAAATTGCCTTTTTCAACTCTTTAAATCATTCTGTCATTTCATCTGTCCATACTATGTCATCTTTACCTATCTGTACCTCTCTAAGTCCTTTCAAAAGTGGTCTGATATATGTGCTGTAGTAAAAAACCCAGGCCCTACAATAATTACATAGACCTAGAAAATTCTGCATTTCCCGCACTGTTTGAGGTCTTAGAGTTTTCATGATTGCTTCCGCTCTCTCAGGTGTCACTTCTCTCCCCTCATGAGAGATTAACTGTCTTATGTACAAGACCTCTTCCTGGCAATACTGTGATTTCTCTTCGTTCACCTTGTATAATGTTTCTGCCAATACTGTCATTAGCTGGACTGAGTCTAATATGCCATCTATGTACTGAATTATTGTGCTCTCAAGTTGTACATTACTTAGAGCCGTATTTAAGATGGATGGAGACTCACCCCTGTGGAAATCTTGTATGTTTCCACCACAGGTTTCTATACAAAACAAGGTAACATATTGGGAGTCCTTTTTAAGAGGAATTGAAAAGAAAGCATTCTTTAAATGTATTACTGTAAAATATTTGGCTGTTGCTGGAATGTTACATAAAATGATAGCTGGTTTCGGAACCAGAGGAAACTCTGCTTCAACAATATTGTTTAGAGGTTGTATATCCTGAATAAATCTCAATGACTCCATCACGTTAATTTTTTAACTGGGTATATAGCTGTGTTACTTTTGGAGTCTAATGCTACTAGTATTCCCTGTTGTACTAATAGGGAAATGGTCTCAAATATACCTTAATCTGCTTCTATGGACATTGGGTACTGTTTTGCTCATGGTAGAATTGCTCCTGGGTTAAGATCTATTTTGACTGCTCCTGCTCCACTCAATTGACCCACATCATATGGGCAGGTGTGTTTTTCTCCGCTCTCTGCAAAATACTGGCTAATGGTGGAAGACTTAAACAATCCAAGAGTCTGGTTCTGAACCATAGCGCACTGCTACCAAAATGTGTAATAGCACCTGGAGTGTTCCAAGTGCCGAATGGGATTGCCAATACATGATCTCAGACCCAAATAACCAGACCGACTACAAAGAATAGGGAAAAATACTACTAAATTCTAAATTTAATAAATTAGGGAAACCTAGTGGACAAGCAGATTGTAGCTCACACATTCTCACCTCATTTCCATTGCACAAAAGACTTTATAACTCAATGTATGTCATCTATGACGTCATCCTACCTGGCAAGCAGTAAAACCTATCAGGGTGGACCGATTGGTTAGGGGAATATATATATATATATATATATATATATATATATATATATATATATATATATATATATATATATATATATTCCTATATTCTATCTAAGTTTTAGTAACATCATTGGCTGCTCCTTATCTGGTAAGCATTCCTTAAATGCCCTCTAACTACATAAATACTGGTAATAGCATAATGCCAGCAGTGGATAGGCTTCTGCAACAATTAATAATACATCATTACTGAGACCCTCATGATAGGTTGGTACTCTCTTGCAACCTTGGACATCCGGCTCATTAGCAGCATGTACGCAACGAAACCCAGGTGTAGGGGAACAACGTCAGACAACTGTCTTTCTTAGCTAATTAGCCTACCATCTCTCATTTGGCTCTTAGCCAAAGATGATTGTTTGTAGTTCACATTGCTGGCTGTTCTCTTCTTTGGAATTTTAAAAGGAGTGAAGGTACATCTTCGTCTGGAGATGTACGAATAGGCCTTATTTTCCAGTCCTGCACGTTGTCTTATGTAAGGAAGCCATAGTATCACAAGTATGAGACAGAAACAAGAGCTGCACTTTTTAAAACCTTTATAGGTTAAATAGTGACGGGTTGGAAAACTCCTGTCTGGCCCTATAACTAAAAGCGGATTATTCTTGACCGTTAACTAATAAAGACACAGTCCTAGTTAGTCTTGTCAAAGAAATATGGCCTATATTAACGAAAACCTAACCTTACCCTCATCTGCAACCAAATAATATGTAAGAAATATGTGTGAAAAAGAAAGTGTCTTTAAGAAAATGTCACAATGGCTCTTGGCCGTCTCCCTTACCCACGTTCAATAACATGGGAGGGGGAGCTTCTAAAAAAAGGTTCCACTGGATAGGTAACACACTCTGGACTCTCTGTCACACTCAGGCTTACTGACACACCTTGCGTCTAGCAGGCCGTGGCTCTTATTGTATTTCTCATATATAGTTCAAAACAGTTTGGTTCAGTTCACAAAGTTCTTTTTATCGAGTTTGAATTACTTCACATATTGACCTTTCACAGTTCAACCATAGACATCCCTCTTTTTGGCCTGAGACTGACTTTCACTTTTCCAGGGTTCGTTCCAGGGTTCTCTCACAATTCATCCACAGGCGTCCCTCAGTTAGGCCCTAAGCAAAAGTCTCTCATTTGTAGTTGACCTTGCTGGCTCTTCTCTTCTTCAGATATTTAAAGGGAGTGAAGGTACATTGCTATCTTCGTATGGAGATTCATGAATAGGGCTTGTTTTCCAGTCTTGCACCCCGCGTTATGTAAGGAAGCCATGGTATCACAAGTATGAGACAGACACAAGAGCTGCAAGTTTTAAAACCTTTATTGGTCAAATAGTGACAGGTTGGAAAACTCATGTCGGGCCCTATAACTAGAATGGGAGTATTCTTGACCATTAACTAATAAAGAAACAGTCAGTCAGTCTTGTCAAATAAAGATGGCCTATACTAAGAAAAACCTAACCTTGCCTTCATCTGCAACCCAAAGATGTGTAAGAAATATGTGTGAAAAAGAAAGTCTCTTTAAGAAAATGTCACAATGGCCCTTGGAGAGATAGGAACACAAACAACAATGAACAAATTCAGATATCCTATGGGAACAAATAAACCTCTCTGATCGATGTTCCGGCACTTATACCTTGAAAAAATAGATATAGTACGACATAATTCATCCAAAAATATATAATTTATTACAATTTAGACCCTAAACCCTTGTTGCTGTTTCTTTTCCCCTTCCTGAATCTCTTTTCAACCTTGTTTTACATTTTTCAAACTTGCCAACATATTGCTTTTTGAATATAGACCGATGTAATATGAAAAAATATGCATTTTAGAGAAAATATGTACTTTAAAAAATATGTACTATTTTGAAAACTGTATTAGAAGGAAAAGTGAACATTCAACATTTTTATTGTTGCAATCTTGTGTTGTATTGGATATGGGGCACACTAATGAATTGACATCAGAACCATGCTTTTAAGGCGAATATTTGTGGGAATTCATTTTGAAATAACTAATGTAAATAGTTGTGGGGTTCTGCATGTCTCTGCACGAAATGTCAGTGCCATTCCTTCAATACTGTACGGCATAGGGCGTCTCAAGAATCCACAATGCATTTTAAATGATATCACGCCGCCATTTCTCCTTGCAATATGGCACCGCCATGCGAGTTTCCTGAAACACGGAATTGCTTAGATGCCGGATGGTTCAGTTCTGTATTAGTGCATCTTTTGTTTCTTTCATTGTTAATGGTCATGTGACTGCGCGTGCGGCGCCCACTAATGTTAGTAAACAGGGCCACCATCTTGGGCAGCCCCGTGTATACAGCACACTAATGAGTTGTCTCTAAATTGTGCACTTTTGTGAGAAGTCATATTTGCTACAGATCATGTTTCTTTGTTTAAATACTTCTCCTTCAAATATTTGTTTCATACCTGTGATATATATAGTCAAAGGGCAGTACAAATATGTACACAGTGCATGCCAGTTCTTATATAAGCAGACTAGAGGACAATCTCTTGGTACTGTATGGTCAACTGTGAACTGAGGTACTCATTAGTGGATAAATAGATTCCACTCAACAGAAATGTATCTCAGTAATAGATCAATTTTTGTTCCAGCTTTTTAACCCTCTACTAGTAGAGGAAGACAACAACAAAGGGGCCAACAACAACAATGTTTTCAAAGATGAGGGAAATGAGGCAAAACAAGACAATGGGGCAACCACACAACACGCACCCGCCAGTGGCAAACACTACCAACGAATTGGTAGATCCCATCTTTAACCTAAGCTCACACATCCTGAGCCCCATTGAATCTAGTGTACTTAGTAAAGGTCTCTCATTGGTTCCGACCAAAAAAGCCAACAAATTCAAAACAGAAATTTATATGAAAAACTTTTTTCGTACACAGAGGCTGAAATACTTCTACCGCAATTACAGTGAAAGGATCCTCCCAAGCGATAATAAATCAGGTCTCAAACTTCCGACCTTATTTACACCAACTTCGATGATGGTTTCTCCTGAGATATTGGCCTTCGAGAATAAAATACTATGAGAGGTCAAACACTTATTTAAAACCAAAGATCATCAAAAGGCTCACTAAGGCCGATCGAACTCCCTTAAAACAGCTAGAGGAGGACTCCTCTTTTACGAAAAAAAACAGCCAACTATATATGTCATAGGTATGAAACAACAAAATAACACACATAAAATGGTAATTTCATGTCTGATAATTGAAGGAGAAGTAAATGAACAAAGAAACATGATCTGTAACAAATATGACTTCTCACAAAAGTGCACAATTAAGAGACAACCCATGTAGTGTATCCACTAATGAGTCCCTCGCTTCATAGTTGACCATACAGTACCAAGAGATTGGTAAGGAGATTAAGCCCAATTCAAAGTGGAGAACAGAAAGTGGTACACAAACTGGGACAGGGAGAACCTTCCTTCATATCATCCCTTCAAGTTTATTTAGGTCCATGTTTTCTCAATGGCTAAATATTCTTAGACCATATGTTATGGAACGTACAATGTTGCCTATATAAAATTATACCAAAGTCTGAAGTGTAAATCAGAAATAGTGTTTTTTATATATTTCATTTGTCCAGCATACTGATTCCCTTCAGCCCACAGTGCTAGTGTTCCTATTCCTTCGTCGTAATAAGGTGAACCTGAGGTATTTTATATGCAGGGTTACAGTTAGTACTGTAGAGTCAAGATGCCATCTAAAATGTGTTTACTTAAATTTACTTCTATTAGAACATAGAATACTAGACTTAGTTGGATTCATTGCAAGCCTATTTGTTTGTACATACTGTGAAACAATTGAGTAGCCTTTCAGACCTCAGAGTCCTATCTCAGAGCAACAGATCATCAGGGTACGCAACCCAAAACCAGCGCTCACCTCCCACCCTCGGAGGAATAATGAGGCTTCACCAAGAAACTTCCCCACGTATGACACGGTTTTGTATAGGCATGGAAAAGGCACTTGCCAGGCACAACCGTTGTGGTATTAACTGGCCGTTGATGGTAGCAGGTGCAAATGGTGCGAATACCTGGACATCTAATTGCAGTACCTGGCAAATGCCTAATACGTATACATTAAGCCAAAACTGTTGACTTTGTCAAGGCTTGTTTTAACAGGAATTCAGTGAAGATAGATGGATAAATACTTTATTTGGCTTTCAACCTTTACATCAAAATGTGAGACAATACAGTTTAAGAAATATCTTTGAAAGAGAGTCATCATGTTGGCCTCACGTGAAAACGATACAGTTCATAATACAGAAACGAAGCTGTTAAAATATACAATATACAACATTTGATAAAACTTAACATTTTCTTTCCATGCGTTTAAAAACTGCAGTAATATATTTAAATAAGTTGTTAATAAAAAAAACATCGACACAAGACTGTACACAATTCATGGCATCAACCACATGCCTAATATTATTAGCCCAGAAATGGCTCCTAGAAACTTTTGGCATATAAATAAAACATGAGTTAGATCGTCATCCGCCCCACTTCTGCAAGTACAGAGCTTTGTTTTGAACATCCATGTCATCCAAACCCTCATTGGCAGAACATTCAGACGTATCATCGCAATGAGGCGTCTTTGCACCGGGGAGCAAATGACAATCAGTGAAAAATTCTCGCAATAAATGGCACAAGCCCTCATCAGGTGGCCAAGAGAGACAAGATTATTCATGCGGTTTAACGCTAGATCAGATTCCCTCCTTTGGGCGTTCATAATCAAATATTGTATTATGATCTGGCAACCTATTCATTCTTCAAATACGATATCCGATTTTTTGCACAGAATTGTACACCTCTTATACCAAGGGTAGGTAGCATACGTTGCTGCCATTGCTAATTCTTCCCTTACATTTGAGATGTTGGGTTCACTGCCGAAGCAGAGTGGAGATTATGAAAATACTCTTGAAACCTGCATTCTGCCTGGACTTCAATGTTTGGAATCCCATCCTCCAGCACAAGGGGAGGTCCCAGGGTGCTGGGCAGGGTGCCCAGCAACTTCCTCAGACAGATATATAATGTACGGTCCAAAGAGGTGCAACCCACACTTCCCCAGATCTCACTGCCATACAATATGGCAGAATAAATCTTTCTGCACCTGAATATACATATTCTCTTAAAACATCCCAGCCTTGTCCCTAGGTGGTTTTCTGCTGATGCTATGAGCAGACCACAGGCAACTGCTTGAGAATGTAACACCCAAATAGCAGTATGAGTCAGCCACAGATAACCTCACCTTATCAATGCACCAGTTATAGGTGTTTTCTTTTTTTGAGCCTAAAACAACAATCTTAGTTTTCTTTAAGTTTAATTTCAGACCATTGTCTGAATAATCTGATGCATAATTAAGACTATTAAAAATTCCCTTTCCGGTCAGATTCAATAATGTAGCATCATCTGCATAAAGAAGGGTAGGGTACTTTACCCCATTTAGCGAGGGTGAGAAACAGCCTGGGATACATGAGACTGACATCAAATCTGATAAGAAAATAATAAATAGAAGCAGAGCCATGGGCAGCCCTGTTGTGCACCTTTATTAGTGGAGAACACATGCGTAGGACTGCCTCTGGGATTATCTCTTACAGTGGCACTGGTGGGAGTACAGATGCACAATTAGTTGTAATAGAGAGACAGGGACTCCAAGTCTCTTAAATTTATTCCAGAGAAGCTGGCCATCAATATAATCAAATGCTTTGGCTAGATCTAGAACATCTGCATACACCACATCTCTCCTGATCTTTACATATTTATCTAGAATGGCTCAGAGGACAAAAACATGGTTAGTTGTAGAAAACCCCCTTCTAAATCCAGCTTGGTAAATAGGAAGTATGTTATTTTCGACCGCCCAAGTCTCTAACCTAACCAGCAGAGAGTTGATATACATTTTTTAAATGCTTTCAAGTAATGAAATTGGACGACAGCAGTGCGGGTCTAGCCTCGAGCCCTTTTTAAAGATAGGTTTGATTAAACTCAGAGACCAAGACTGAGGAGTAGTCATCGAGATAGCAACTGAGTTGAAGAGTGTTAATCGAATCAGTGACCATAATTCTGGGAACCATGTATATACTTCTGGCCTGATGCCATGCGGCCCTGGTGCCTTGCCAGTCTTGGTCCCAGAAATAGCACTCTCCACTTCCACAATTGAGAACACGATGCCTGTGCCCTCATTTCCCAAAGCAGTGATTTTTACACCATCTTCAAACATAATGGCCACAAAATGCTTGGCCCATTCGAGATCTGATATTGGGCAGACCATACCCTGCTTAACCTCCCGGAAGCCATGGGACACTAGATTTCAAAAGCCCTTTGCGTCTCTGTCCTGTATGGATGCTTCCAATCTTTCCCATTGCGATTCACAAAACAATCTTTTCTTTAGCTTCAAAATCTTCTTATAATTGCACTTAGCCATAGACCTGGTCCCAGCTGTGGTATTTGTCGTTCTGGCTGCTGTCCACAGGGTAAATTTAGCTCTGCAACACTCTGCGTCAAACCATGGTGCGCCATTTCATGGCCCTGACTTTCTCCTTGATTGATCAGCTAATAAATGATTTACATAATACCTACTTCTTTTGGAGATCAAAGTCACCAGTTTCCCCCAGCTAATACACTTGTCATGGGATTCTTAGCCGATATTTGTGAGAGAAAGTCACACCTTGCCAGCTACGCATTATCCAGGATCTCTGCCAGTTTTACTTTAGACAGTTTTCTAGAGTGGTATGTTGAGAGCAGATTGTCATCCATAAGAGTGGGCTTGGCAACAGGGAGTGATGCCTCCATATTCTGCCTGATAATTATAGGACCATGGTAACTTTCTGGGTGGGGACATACCTCAAAATGCTGCACCCTCCAAAAGGAATAGCAATCGATCAAACAATAGTCAATTAGGGAGTTACTGCCAGTACGGCTAAAAGTAAACTTCGCGGGGTCATCCCCTGCAGACCTCCATTTAAATCGACCAGGGCAGTAGCATTACAGAAAGAGTCCAGTAGCGTGCCCCGTGGATCACTAGGAGTCAGATTGTTGCTCCCCCTTGGCATCCCCATGGCATCCTCTAGTAGTAGCCTCACAGAAGGTATCACCCAATCTGATAGTTTGGCATTAAAGTCACATACCATGAGCATGCTTGATTCGCATTCACTTAGCAAAAGATCTGCCAGACATCCGTTGGGAGATAGAACAATACTTATATCCTCCTTTGGGTGAAGATACATATTCTGTATAAGGAGCTTGGAGTCTGCTTTATATCCATCTGTAATGGATCTCCAAGAAATTTGGTCTGACTGTGTGGCATTATGCAAGGGCCCCCACTTCCCTGTGTGCAATAACAGCATGGCTGGGCCTTTTCAGAGCCTGCCAGCACCTGCAGGGGTAGCCAGACAAACTGTTATCCAGTAGTCCAGAAAATATTTCACCAGCAATGAGTCATCGCACAACCACGTCATCGCACAGCATGTCGACGTTTCTTAGCCAATCTAACCAATCTCAAATTCAGTGAAGGAAAAAAGCAGACATGGTAAAACATGTTTATTACACCAGTAGCGGGTTTACAACTCCAATTAAGTCATTCACTCTCAAAAGACTGCTTTGAATAAAAACTACCATGCACTTCGAGTGCAAAGTTTGATGGTAAAGCTTGATTAAAGCGAGCTCAAGGAGTTCACATGAGGAGGAGTTTTGGGTGGGGAAGGGCAAGAACTGGGTGGGAATGGCCATAGGCATTAGAATGGCCATGGACCATCTATGGGTAGGCACATGACCAAGCAACACCTACAGGCTGTGTGATCCTCCTCATATGCCATTCCTCCCTATCTGTACTGTAATGCAATAGTTTCAGCTTGTTGGTATCGCAAGCGACACCTAATAGCCCAAACTAAAAAGGGGCAGCTGAACTGCAGAGATAACATTGGACTGCATCAGCAATTAGAAGTAACATTGTCAGTAATATAACTAGCAGAAAAAAACCCATCTATGAGTAACATAAATAATTCAAAAAAACGTCATGACCAATGCTCGGAAGACTACATCAATGCTTTCTTTACTTTGAGTGTATTTGAGGAGATATGATTTAGAAATTGTCTATAGCCACTGACTAACTTGCTAACTCATCGACTCATCGTATCATGTATGTTACTTTCCAGAAACTAACAATTAACCATTTAGGCTATTGGTCAGGCATATTAATGACTGTTTCACCTAAATGGACAAACCTTTTAAGTGGTTAGCATGCGTTTGAGTCATTAATGAAAATTGACTTGAAGAATTCTCCTGAGTAAGCACAATCTCAGGTCTGTTCAGAGGACTTCTGACAAGAATAGACACAACACTGATTCCCCAAGAAAATGTAATGACAAACATGTTTGGAGGTGCTAATATGTCTTTTGAAATATTTACAGAAGGCGATGGCGGAAACAATTCTGGTAAATTTGGGGACATTACACTGAATTATAATTAGGATGCACGTGCAGATGCTGAATCCCCTCCTCTGAGCAGCCACACATATTTCTCTGCAACAGTAATGTGTGCACCTCTGATAAACCACAACAACTTTAGAAGCAGCAGCAGCCCAGGTGTTACAGACTGCTCTCTTCAAGTAAACTGGCTTAAAAGCTTAGAAGCTAATACTGTAATCTCCCGTCCAAATGCCCATCATTCGATAAAGAATGAATGCATTTTAATTCTGCAGGTGCAGACGACTTTTGTTTTTTGACATGAGTTTGAGGGATTCACATTATTTTTTATCAGTAGCTGAAAATGAGACCCATGGAAGTATATTAAGTATAATGCTGATCTAATCACCTCATAAGTAATTGTTGGCATTGCGTGCTGCGTGTGCCTGCATTTGAAGTCACTGTACCAGAGACAGCCTCATCCATGCATCAGTTAATCCCAAAGGTGGTTAGGGGCAGGTGTCACAAGATACACAGACTTTTTAATCCTTACAGTTAGATTCTTTTTTGTCAGCGACATGTTCTGTGGAACTATTAATGCAATATTGTGGTTGCTCAACAATATTAAATGTCATTCAAATTTTCAAATATAGTTCTGAAAGACAGACTTCGGATTTTCACATCTTTTAAAATAGATCAGTCCTGCCTGTCGGATGACTTGGAGAATTATGTCAAATATATATGTACAAACAGTTGCACAGAAATTTCTATATATTCTGTAATATGACAGGGAAACCATTTTGGTGAAATTGATGGTGAGGATAAGAAGTAAAATGCCTCAAAAGTTTCTATTAGATGGACACATATTCGTTCTTTAATATTTAGCGGGGGACATCTGCCTCATAAGTGAGATTTTATCTCTGTTATTATCTGTCTTAGTATTAGTGCCCACATTATAATTGTAATTTCTTTATGTGGGCATGTTCCCCTCAAACTAAGGAGTATAGCATGCAGTGAAAACACTTTGTTAAAGGGACGTTATGGTTACTTTGCACTAATAAAGGCCTATCCAAACCAGTGGAGAAAGTGTGTAGAAAGGATATTATGGCTACAAATAAAAACAATTTAAAAAAAAAAATCCCCAGTTATGGTAGGCTAAGCAGCCATAACTCACGCTACCATCGTGCACTGCTAAGACTAACACCCATGACATCAAAGATGACATCACAAATGTCATTGATGACATCACATGTCTGACTCCCTCTTTTTTGTTCACTGACATATCTAGGCAAAGTGCTTTTCTTCACCGACAGTCAGGAACTGAAAATTCAAAAGGTACTATATTTGTAGACATTACCCTTCTCATATATTCTTACACTACTTTCCTTAGGGTTCATGTGCATCATATGATGTATATATATATGTAGAGGAAAAAGCAGGCCTCGAACACAACAATCATTTCTGTGCATGAAGATAATCAGTTAGGTTACGAATAGTTTCTGATAATATTGCTGCTTGCTTCCTTACTTTACTTTCCCTGTGTATGCTCCATATTCATATGCACAGTGGTCTCTTTATGTTCTGTGTGTAGTAGTACTAGTATGTAGTAAATGAGGCATTCTCAGCTACTTATGACGTGTTTCACAGTATGCAAAACTCTGTAAGATTGTGTGACTGTCCGCGGACCTCAGGCAGTATCCACAGTGCGCAAAAGCTATGGGGTTGTCTTACATTGTCATAGCATGCATTAAAGAAACTGAACATGTGAAAAGAGCAACACATAAGTGTATTATAAGGAAACATGAAGTATGTCTACAAACTCTATACTTATGGAAGCAGCAGTGCAATTATATAGGATGTGCAACATATTGGAATGCGCCAAGCAGGAAAATAACTTGTGCATCCAACAGTATTATATCAGTGCTGCTTTGCATACACACTGAGAAGCAACTGCCAATGGGAGAAGTGCACCGTAGTAACAGCAGAACCATACTAGAAAGTGGTAAGTACACTGTATTTCTTCATGTAACTGTGCAGTTTGATCTGTGTACATAACTAGTAAAACACATATTTTTTCTTTACACAGAAATGGCAAGCACCTTGGAGTGGCTTGAGGAGAATTTCCCTCTTGATGAAATGTGTGACGATAGTAACTCTAATGGTACACAGAGCAATTTGAAAAGTAGGAAAATGAATGCACATTGCTTCACATGTGACTGAAACATGTCTTTTTTTTAACAGTGCATACTGCAAATGAAGTGAATGGCCCGGAAGCACGAGCTGCTCCACAAGTGGATGTGCATATACAAGCTCAAACTGACAGTGTGGGAAATAAACTAGTGATCATGGAAAAAAATGGACCAATTGAACAACAGTACCCCTTGCCCCTATCCCAGCCAACCATCCCCAGAAATTCCCTGCAGTCAAAGATGCAAAGACGAGATCTCCATACCTTCCTCCCTGGATAACCAGCCTGTGAAAAACCCCACTTCCTTTGTGTACGTTTCCCATGCTGCTACCCCTTCCCTTTCCTAATGAAATGTTTTTGATCAGTCTCACTTCATTTGTATGTGGTTCCTGTTGCTGTGTGCATGTTTTTAAAAAAAAGAGCCGTAATCAAAATGGCAGAGTCCTTTGGACACCGCACCTGTCCAGGCTGTCTGCAATCAAAATTGAGATGTCCTACCGACAGCGCGCCTGTCCGGACATGTCTGCAAAATGATGATGCACCTTTATATGGTTCGGAGGCCATGTCCCTGTCCTATGGACACCTGAGCACATATGCATCTGATCTCCTGTGCCCTCTGAACACTGTGTGTGTCTGCAAAAGTCTGTAAAGTTTTGTCACACTTTTAATTAGTTGGGGGATCCCGCCCGTGCCCTATGGACACCTGGGCACATGTGCATCTATTGCCCTGTGCCCTCCGGACAACACACCTGTCCGCAGATGTCTGCAGAAGCGTGACGTAGTTTGATTAGTTCGAGGATCCCGCCCCTGCCCTTTGAGCACATGGACGCATGCGTATGTTATGTTATGTTATGAAATTTGTAATGCGCACCTGGTACCCGAAGGCTGATGGGCGCAGACTAACAAACACACAGCAAAACTAAATACACAGCAGAACTAAGAGCTGTCAGTTGTTACTTCTAGCACGGCTCTAAGCAAAGAGCAATGTTTTCAGCTTTTTAAAAAAAGTTCTGTTGAGACCAACGTGCTTATTGAAGTTGGGAGGGCATTCCAGGCAGTGGGGGCTGCTACTTCAAAAGACCCTTGCCTTGTCTTGTTGGTCTTTTGCCGGGGAACAATGAGTATATTAGAGTTGTCTGATCTCAGTGACTTTCCCTTGTCTTTCACGATTATGGCTTTCTTCAGATATGATGGCATTGGACCAACAATACATTTGTGGGTGATCAGAAGGAGCCTGAACCAAATTCTCTCTCCATCCGGTAACCAGTGAAGGCTCCTTCTGGCCTCAGAGATATGGTCTCTTTTTCTCAGGCTCTTCACTACTCTTACTGCCCCATTTTGGATTAACTGGAGACGATGGATCCCCGTCTGGGGGATACCCACCAAGAGACTGCAGCCATAATCTAATTTTGAGCCAATGATGGCTCTCACCAGTGTTTCTGAATTTTTTTCAGAGATGAACAGGCGAAGATGGCGGAAAAGTTTAAGAAAATAGGAGGCTGATGAGACAAGGCTATTCACCTGTGCCTTCATGTTTAGATGTCTGTCCAGACATACGCCCAAAGTCTTAACCTTGGACAGAGTTTTAATAACATTAATATTAATATTCTTATATTCCGCTCCTAGTTTATCCAATTTGCTTGGAGAACCTACAAGGAGGAGCTCAGTTTTGGCCCTATTCAGGGCCAAACCGTTGGGCACCATCCAATTTTGAATCTTCGAATAGATTGCATTAATGAAACCTTCATCTTTTTGATATATTCCTGAGATAGGTAGGATGCATTGCGTGTCATCCGCGTAATTGACAAACACGATCCCTTCCTCTTCCAGCATCTGGAAGAAGGGGATCATGAAGATGTTATAAAAACACGGAGACACACATGCTCCCTGGGGGACTCCATATAATAAGAGCATAGGATCAGCTTCTGCTAATTCACTGGCAACTCTGATTTGCCTATCCTTTAGGAAGGAAGATATCCATTGAATGGCCTCTTCATAAAAAGACGCATTCTCTCTTAACCTGGTGGACAGAATCGAATGGTCCACCAGGTCAAATGCCGCAGAAAGATCCAAAATCATCAACAAGGCAATCTGACCTTTATCCATACCCTGGATAAGATGGGATTTAAGGGCGAGAAGCGCTGTTTCCATGCCATGATTGGCACGGAACTCTGATTGATAGTTATGTAGAATTTGGTTCTGTTCCAGAAATAATGAGATCTGATTGTATGCCACCCGATCTAGTATCTTGAGGAGAAATGCAGTATTGGTAATAGGTCTGTAGCTAGCAGGGGTAAGCGGACATAGATTGGGCTTTTTTAATAAAGGTGTAATCCATGCATTTTTCAGATTAGCAGGCACTACCTTTGACTCAAATGAGGCATTAACAAATTTAGTAAGAGCTGATATTAAGGTGGGTAGGCATTCCTTAATTATGATGGCCGAACAGGGATCGCCTTTACAATTTGTGCTCTTAAATTCACTAATAGTTTTTGCCAATTCCGCTTCCGATATGGGCAAAAAACTAAATATAGGTTGATTTTTATCTTTAGCTGTGGAGTGTATGATCTTCTCCTGCTGCTCTGATATATTCAGGGAGAGTTTTTTAGTCTCTATAGTTTCTTTGATCTTGTCTAATTTGTTAGACATAGCTGATTGAATTTCTGTACACCAAGCCTTATTTTTAATAATAGGGGCTGGAGTGGGTCCTGACGTGTGTGTTTGTTCTTTTAATATTTTGAACAGCTCCTTGCAGTCTGATTTGGCATTAGTGATCCTCTCATTTAGTGCCTCCTTTTTGGCTGTTATAATCTCTTTTTTAAAGTTTATAGCACTATTTTTATATAATTTTAAATTACTGGAGGATTTATCATTTCTCCACGCGTGATAGAGTTTGTTTTTCTTGGATTTTAATTCTGATAACTCCTTAGAGAACCAGTTATTAGTATGAACAGTTCGCTTCATTTTATTTTTGATGGGGGCGAGCTTATCGGTCACTGTTTTCAGTGAATTTGTAAGCATGTCTGACATAGCATCTAAATCCTCCAGTTTACCTATATCGGTATTCATGGATTGAGCCCAGGGAAGTAACGCCTCTTTATTCAAACTTTTTCAATTTCTGCTGGTAAAGAATGATTTGGGGGGTGAAGATTTGGTCCTAAAGGAATCCACTTTGGATTGGAAACTAATACTGAAGTGGTCTGACCACGGACAGGGTTGTACATCTATATTAGTTATGGAAACATTAAGGGTGGATAACCAATCCAGTGTGTGACCCGTCATGTGTGTGGCAGTTCTGACATGATGGACAAAACCTAAAGCATCAAGGGTATTCTCCATTGTCTTTGCTGATTTGTCCACGTCGCTACCCAGCCAAAGGTTGAAATCTCCTAGCAGAATCAGTTTGGTATTGGGCTTCAAAAAGGAGAGTAGTAAAATATTTAAAGCAGTGGGGAAGGAGGGGTCTGTTTAAGGGGATCTATAAAGTAAAAGAACATTCAGAGTGGTTTCTGCACTAATAGCAATTTTAATAAATAGAATTTATGAACCTGGGATAGAATCAATCTTAGTTTCCCACATTTTCAGAGAGCCTTTAATAATAAACGCTACCCCTCCACCCCCTATTCTGGGTTCTATCTTGACTGATCATGTAATAACCTTCCGGAATGGCAAGTGACAAAGTGGGATCAGCAGCTTCATGACTCCAAGTTTCCGTCAGGGCACAAATATCAAGATTATATTCTTCTATGATCGAAGCTACCTCTGTAGCATGTTTGTGGAGTGACCTAGTATTAAGTAACAGATATTTGAGAGAGCATAGCGGGGTACTAGGGTTAGAACTAGTCATACGGTTACCTGTAGTTTTGGTAGAGTTTATATTAATTTGGTCAACTTTGGTGGAAATGGGCATCCCACACGCAACCAATGGGACATTATGTGTCTCATTACTCAAATGGGAGATCCCTTGCGTAATTCGTACTAAATCCTCTTTGAATTCTGAGTTAGGTACGTCCGACGAGAAACCTGGCAGAATATTGGATAGAATTAGTGGTGTCTTAACAACCTCAGCCTGTAGCATTGCTATGGCCTGAGGCTTACAGGAGTCAGAGACAGGCATGAATGTAGTACTCTCATGATAGCCTTGTGGTGTCTTAAATTGAATAAGGTTGTCTGATGCCCCAATATATTCCCTAGAAGGTTTCTCTGAGAAGAATGGCTGTGAAGGGGCGGTGCTGAGTACCTCTGTTTGAGTGGCTCGTGTGATATGTTGTGATGGTGTACTAAGATATCTCCGAGAGTCAATCTTTTCTCTTGCAACCCAGATGGCTTCCAATGCTTCTTTAATCCCCATATTGGATACTCACAGATTCCTGCAAGAGGGTGGCCCTTCACCCTACTCCCGTAGCGAACCGGAGAAAACCGGCTATGACGAGCTGGCACTAATGCGCCTGACGTCGTCTCAAAAAGCCCAAAGGACTACAAAAATTCTGGGATTTGTAGTTCCTTAGTATCAAAACCCTCTTACGGCGGTCGAAGCAGCTTACTCACACCACTAATTCAAAACAAGCTATGCAAATGTTGTTAAACAGTTTTGCTAATGTTGTTTAGGCCGGATTATGCGCTAAAAATAAATTAAACAATTCTGCAGTACAATGAGTTAAAAGTTATATATAAAGCCTAAGAACTAGCGACCAGTACTAAAACACCATTTCCACTTTAAATGTTACAAAAAGCAGTCTATTCAGCTAGCAATTTTAAAAGCACAATCTGATCCACAGTGCCCTGCGAACACCGCGCCCATCCGTAAAGTTGTGGTGTACTTTTAATTATTTTGAGGATCCCTTCCCTGTCCTACGGACACCTCAGTGCATGCGCTTCTGCTCCCCTGTGCCCTCCGAAACACTGTGCCTATCCGGATCTGTCTGCCAAACGTGGCGCACATCTAATTAGTCCATGGATCCCGGCCCAGTCCTACAGACACTTCGCTGCATGCGCACACCACATCCTGTGCAATATGTGTCCTACGGACAGCTGTCTCATTTGTGAAGCAAGATAACATGAAGCAACACAGGTTCGATCCCCGGGTCCGGGCTTAGAAACCTTTAGGTATTAAGCACGTTATAAATAACCTATCATATCATATCATATCACGTGACCGCACCCACGATGAGCATTGGTCCTTATTCTGTCTGGGCCCCTGGATACCAAAAAGGTGATTTTTTAGCAATCCAAGGTGTTTTGAGCTACAACGTCAACCTTGTAGAGGTCCTAGACCATGCCCTGGTCCATCAAGAGACTTTTTGGAACTTTTTGAACCCAGCTTGGGGTTTGAAATGTTCGCAGTGTGCACAACTGTTCGTGGAGTGCTCCCCAGCATCCCTATAAAATGCCAAACCCCAGTGTTGCTCCTCATTCTGTTTTTAGTTACCCAGGAGAGAGCACTGAGCCCGACTGCTGCTTGCTGGTTTCCTGGTTTGCTGCATTGCAAATGTTCTTGAGGAATGGCATCCATTGCGGCATCTGCTGCTGCTGGCTCTTCAGCACCACCTCCACCCTCACCACCACCATCAGCATTTTCTGGAGGGAATGGGGAGGGGAAGAGGCGTGCTGATGCAGAGGGGGAGAAAGAAGAGAATGAGGTAGTGGAAGTCCCCACTACCAGCTGCCAACGTGAGTCATGGGTGTGGAGGCTATTTACCACCGTTGGGGGGTAGCCAAAGCCCTGGCAGCAGTTCGGAGGGTCGTCCCCTTGGAACAGGGTAGTAGGCTGAGTTCCTCTGCATCATCCTCGACATCTGCTGCTGTCACCACAAGTGACACTCCTGTGGGACAGCGAATTCCTGAACCAGCCTAGCAGCCATATGCACCGCAGCAGACCCTTACCTTTCAAAGGTCACTGTATTGTGTATGTACTGCGACGTGGTACTCTGCAGGGGTGAGCAATTCCACAGTGCTTTTCAGGTTACAGTCCGGGAGCATGAGGGAAAGTGCTGACAACCTCCATGTGGCCCATCCAACATGTTCCTCTCTCCACCTTCCTCTTCATCCCTGTGGTGGTTTAAAAATATAAGTGCCAATGAATTGGTGCAGACCCCTGCGCAGTCCGCAAAGTCCTAAGACAGCACAGTAGTCTGCAGACTTCTAATAAATGTAGGGGGTGGTGCCATCAAAAACATTGCATTCTTTTCCATGGGAAATTGGTGGCTCTGAAAAGAGCCTTTCTGTTTTTTTTTGTTGTTTTTGGAAGGTTTGAAGTGGCCAACACCAACTGCACAAATGCTTGTTATACTTGGAAAAAGGGCTGCAAAGCATTTTGGATAGTTCGCAAAATAAAGATGATTGCCAGCATCAGTAAGATGGACATCATCTCTGCGAAAAATGTTGGTGCTACGAAATGTAATGTTTTCATTGTGGAAGGAGAACATGCCAATATCTAGCAAAAATGCGCAAACAGCCTTGTTGACCTTGCGCCTGGCTTTCTCCATTTGCGGACCAAATGAAGAAGAGCGCAGCTACATCTGTCTCTGTGTAGTGCGGAAAAAAATTACTCAGGAGTTTGGAAACATGTCCATGACTTTCACAAGTGCCTCCTTCATCGCACACTGAAGAGAGATTCCAGTAAAGTGGCGTAAACTTTTCCCTCCACAATGAACAATAATAATGGCAGGATGATGCTGCATCACCAAAGTGGCACAAAAAAGAACCAAATCCAGCCACTTCATGCCATGCACTTCATGCCAGTGCACATCCACATGAGGGAATCCAAGATGTGCGCCACTCCACAGCTCTCTGCATACACCTGCAACCAATGTATCTAAGAGTCCCCCAAAATCCAGACACTCTGCCTCCTAAAACACACAGCCATAGCCATAGCCGACTGAACTCCTCTCAGCAAACAGAGCCTCTGCCACACTCTCTCCTTGCACACCTCACCCAGAAAATCATATTGGCCAATCCCCTGGCCTCGACAGTCCCATTTCCATCCCTACCATCCTCAAAAGTCCTGGATGAGGCATGTGTGATCCACGAACTACTGCAGCGTTCATGGATAAAGCGGCCAATTCAAGGCGGTGGGGAGAGAAATGTAACCCACGGTAGGAGATTTCCTCTGTAGTGGTCACTCTGAAAAGAGCCTTTTTTAAAAAAAAAGATTTCTTTAGGTGCTAGTTAACACATACCTTTCGTTTTCTACTTTTTCCCATGTTTTTTATCTTCTTTTCCTCCTTACTGCCTTACATCAGCCTCTGCACAGCATCCCGTAAATTACAAGGAAAAAATAGCATTTCTAAGGACGGACAACTAAATGCCATCTGCAGTGAAATAATGCAGTCTCAGAGAATCAATGTTCTTATTAGGGAAACCGAACATCTGAGCATGTCAAAAACATACTACCATGACTCTATTAATGGCGCACCGTCCAGCATTTTGCTGGGGACAAAGAACATTGGGATTGTTCCATTGTGCTCAAGGTGGTATTTTGGAAAAAAACACCTTTGTGTCGGAAAAAGCAGCATCAGTTCTTCCACTAATAACTTCAGTACAGAAACCAAACTTGGAGCACTGATGTAGCCCAAATGCTCTCCTCCAAGATGTATGCTTCCAGATTAATCCACCTCTTCATCCATCAACACAAACTAAATGTATACATATATTTTGTAGAGTTCATTTGCAACTCTGTTACAAATGCATGTCAACAGGCTGCCTGCCACTTACCCTGCATAACCTAACAAATAATTGTACTCTCATTGTCCCTCTCCTGGCATTAAGTGGCAGTTAATTACAATGCTGTGTGCTTTCAAAGTTGTATTTTAATGCCCAATTGCATAACAGCTGCAAACCACTTATTTCAATTGTATCACCACTCTCTCTGTTGTTATAAAACAAAAAAAGAAAACCACATTGGGAACATTTGCACAGCAAATTCAAATGGTAGATCCTATGTTAAATGCCCAGAATGCACACAGAAAAGGGAAACTGCATGCATGTTAGCAAAGCAAGGCAAGTACTTACATTGCAAAATTACCAAAATGCATCATTGGAAGGAAAGCAAAGAAATGCATGTGTACATTGACAACCGTGCTATCTGTAAATTTGAATAAATAAAT
This sequence comes from Ambystoma mexicanum, assembly GCF_040938575.1. NCBI lineage: Eukaryota > Metazoa > Chordata > Amphibia > Caudata > Ambystomatidae > Ambystoma > Ambystoma mexicanum. The sequence continues at coordinate 568,543,333 of NC_090939.1, read as the reverse complement.
GCAAGAACAGGAAAGGATTTCTGCACTCATGAAGCAAGCATCTATGTGTGGGAAAGTTAATAAAATTCCACACACAGTAACATTCTCCTTTCTAATCTGTACATCTTTCTGGCCCTTTTTCTCCCCCTACTAGGACTTTCACTAATCCATTTCCAAAGCAAGTAGTGCAACAGCATCTTGCAAACTTGCAAAAAGTCAGCCCCATAAGGCACACTTATCACTACACCACTGTCCCCATAGCAATGATGCTGATGCTCCCAGTCCCCACTCCTATGCAGTGATGTACAATAGGACACGCACACTAACTCTCCCTGCCAACAAATCCTCATACAATTTAAAATGTATTTCCTAGTGCAATTACTGTGTCATTAACACACATACCCACTAACTTCCTTCTTTCACAATTGCAATGAAGAACAGCCTCACAAAAGCCAGTGACGTCTCTACTAGAAGATAGACGGAAGACTGGACGTTCAAACAAAACAGCTAATACACTCACTGAGCAAAATTGAACCAGCTAGCAGGAAAGAAATTGTGACCCCTCTTACAAAATGTAAATGTATTAAGAAGAATGCAACTACTAGCACTGCTAACACTGCATATACCAATGTTAACGTAGCCACAGGTAAGCATTCCAAAAAATGTACTTTTTCAAAATTGAAAAAATTGCCAGATTTCAATGAAGAGGCATACAAACAAGAGCAAACAAACCTAATTGCCATACATAGCAGTAGCCAAGGGCATGAAATGGTAGACAAAACCATCATGGCAGAGGAAATCCTCATTAAAACAATATCCCCAACAAACCTATCATCAACTCTCCATTACATGGTACCAATCCGTCCCATCTACAAATGGCTGTGCACCTCGATGTGTAACATACAAAAACAATCCTTCAAATCTGTACAGCAATTCCTCAATCAGTATGTGAAAGCCAAAGAGAAAATGAGAATGAAAATGTTGCAAACCTTGGACTCATGACCAGTGTGCAAATACACAGGACTGCGAGGACATCCATTAGCCTTCGTTTCCTGGACTGATTGCAAAAGTGTCTTCCACCACATCAAAATGTTAGCAAAACACCATTCCACTGTACGGAATCTCATCCAGAGACTGTACTATGGAAAAAGTCCTGATTTAGAACTGGAGCATTTAAATCACATCTCCTACATGGCGCAGCCAAAGAACTCCTGGAAGAAATAGACCACATCCAAAGCAAATATTTTGGAAGTGAAGAGCACTTAAAAAATCACATACAAACAAAAAAACACACATACAAAAAAGAAATAGCAAAGTTTAAAAGCACATCTGCTGAAGTACCAAAGCAGGTATGTGTGTGTTGTTGCAGAACGTTTTATACAAAGAGCACCAAAACTGCAGATATAGCGTACAAAATAGAAAAAAATGAGGAATCCCAATGGTTCCAATTAGCTGTATACCTTATAGCAGAAAACAAATATGAAATTACTAAACCCTCAATACTTTGCACATACTGCACTGCAAAGCTTCATTATAATCAAATTCCTTCACGGGCTATCAGTAATTACTTGCAACTATTTCCACTTCCAAAACCGCTCCAACTGCTAAATTTGTATGAGTACATCATAATCCAAACAGTACACCCATTTCAAGCTATAACACGCCTTCAACGTAAAACGGTCAAGTTTCCTTCTTCTGAATTGCTAAAGGCATTTGTGGCAAAGTAGTTTATTTGCCATTGGATCTTGAAGAAAATGAGGACACTCTAGAAGTGCAACGGGCAATAGGTCAATCTTTGATTGTCATAGTGAATGGTGTACCCACAAAAGACAAAATAATTTGGCAGCAACCAGTAGACTTAAACACAGTTAGAGAAGCCCTACAATATCTTGAAGAGAACAATGAATACTACAAAGAAATAAACATTGAAGAAAACCTGAGAGAAACCACAGAAATTATTCAGGATTCCTCATCAACTGGCTAATTTGAACTTGTAGATCCTATTACAGCATCCAATACTTTACACCAGTATGCAATTCACCCACTGCATTCCAAAGACAGCATAGACGATGCACTAGACCCATATCAAATGCAGCAAGCCAGAGGATCTCTAATCAGCATATGGGAAAAAAGTGTAGAAGAACAAGCCTTTCCTCTCCTCTTTCCTACCGGAAAAGGGGGAAGGTATGATGAAAGATGCACACAAATATCAGCATCAGAATACCGCTCTTTACAAATTTATTCTGAAGACCCCAGATTCAGACAAAACATTGAATACATATTCCACCTCCTGTTTCAAAGTGAACTAGCAACTCTATGTTACGGAGTTGCACACACATTGAAAACAGGTTCCAATTTTTTAAAAATGTCAGCTATGCAACTACTTCAAAAGGTGCAAGACAAAGATGAAGTTTTGCAGTCAAGTATCACACATCTCTTTGCAAACATGCATGACACGAAAGAATATTGGTTATGACAGAACGCAGATGTACGGTGTCTGCTACGCAACCTTAGCCCACCCATATGGTTTGTCACTTTAAGTTGTGCAGAGTATGCATGTGAAGACTTGCACAACTTCCTGCACATAGCAAATTAAAACAATACCGGGATAGACACGAAAACACCCGGAAAACTCTGCTCTCTTGACCCTGTGAATGTGTCAAGGTACTTCCATCACTGCTTCATTGCCATGCTGCACTTCATCTGGAATAAAAGAATTCCTCCCCTCAGGGAAGTACAACAATTCTATGGAGAAAAGAATATCAATAAACAGGAGCACCAGACCTCCACATGCTTTTGTGGATAAAAGATGCTCCTAAATTTGGTCAGCACAGTGATGACACTATTTTGCAGTTCATTCACAAATATGTCACGTGAAATCCCTTCTGAAAGCACACCTAGTGAGCGACATGTACAAATTTTGCGATTTCAAAGTCATACATTTGGCAAGTGCTGTTGATGCAGATATAAAAACAAAGGCAAATACTACACCAAATGCTGCTTTAGTTTCCATAGACCAGTTTCAGCAAAAGGTTTGACACGGTATGACAATGCCTGTGTATCAACAAACCACAGAGCAACTAAATAGCTTAGAACATTCTATCTCCAACACAGCTGATTTGGAGAAAATAATTGCTAAAAAAGTAACCTTGACGTAGAGCAAGGTTTTACTTAATGGAGCACTTGGTACAGTTGTTGGCTTCCAGACATATCCATGAGACAACAACATTCAGTTTGTCAACATCCACTTTGACAAACTTTCTGAAGTTGAAAGGTTAGCACGCTCATCAGGCTGATTTATTCTTTTTAAAGACATGTATTTACACAGAGAACACTTTTCTCTGTCTCTTGCATATGCAGTCACTGTTCATAAATCGCAAGGTCTATCCCTAGATCAGGCATTGATTGACATTGCCAGCACAATCTTTAAAGAAGGTATGAGTTACGCAGCACTGTCATGGCTATGTGCACTTGAAGGACTCTTTCTAGTCAATGTAGATGCAAACAAAGTCAAAGCTGACATTTCTTGCATCGTAGAGTACAACAGACTACGTGCACTCTACACGCCCCATCTCGATAACTAGCCGGTTCCTCAAAAAGGAAAACTTGTTAAAAGACAATGAATGCAAACAGAACTTATAAGAGATCGCCCAACAGTACCACCAGTACCACCAAAGAAATTGAAAACAGCTGCTACGCCATCAAATAGCAAAACCACAAAACAATGTAGTGGGACCACAAATGCACATCCAACAGCACAACCAAAGAGAAGTATGTCTTAAAAAAACAAGTGGAGCTCCAGTAAATGACTCAAACACAGAACTGTCAGGTCCATTAAAATTTCCCAACACAACTGGTGTTAATTGCTATGCAAATGTAGCAATCAATATTCTGTTGCAATTGCCACCAATTGTGGAAAACATTTAGTTGAACGGCACAGACCAGTTGTGTTTGCAAATGCTACTCCTTCATAGAAATGCAACAAACAATCCTGACAACACTTACAGTGTCTCAGGAATAAGGCAGGAATTGGACTAATGAGCGGGAATGGTGAGATTCGCCATAAACACATTTCTAATGTACAGGAAATCATGGCATAATATGCACTGTTTGCAATTCAGACAATCGTTCCAACTTATACAGAAACTCACATAGCCAATATGTCATAGTAATTCTTTTAAGATACAATGCAGATGGTACCAAAAACAACTGCAAGCTTACTAGCTTCACACGGGCAAGTATCACTTGGCAAGAAAACCTTCACAACAGTAGGCATAATCTACCACACGGGTGCCACAACCAGTGCAGGTCACTATACTGCATACATTTAAAAGAAATGTGGGTGGTTTGAATGCAATGATACTTCCTATTACTCTGAGGCAGAGATTACCAGCAAATCTAGGAAATTCCTACTTAATATTCCTAAAACCAGAATGTAATCACTGACCTATAGAAATAGCATAGCCTACTGCCTGATATCCACTGACAGCTATGTAATTGCAAAGCAAAAATACCCGTCTACCTTGTGAAACTGTAACAATTTAGCATACACCAACTGGCCCATTAGAACATCAGTTTCACTGCTGTACAGTTTTCTCCCCAATGATTATACACTCCAGAACAACAACTGTAGAAAACACACACTAATATTGTTTCACCCATAGTACTTAAAACGTACTGAGTATGAGGGTCTACAAACTGTGCTCACTCGCCTTTAACACTATCAACTGTTACAATAAACCAACTGCTCTCTAACTGTGCCCATACCACTTCAATGAATATGGTAAACTTCCATCTCACTGCACCCATAATACTACAATGTCACTTGGCAGTAGTGGAAAATTCAATCCACCAATTGGAATGAAGGTGCTTCAAAACATAATCTACACAACTGTGAAAATGTGAACAGTTAGAAAACGCCAACTGGTATCTAACTACAACCGTAATACTGAAATACTACTTCCCATTACTACAAAAGTTAAAATCCACCTGCAAAAATGAAATTTCTTCTGAAGATGCCCTTCAAGACTCATAAAGTATCAACAAGCAGAATACACCAATTCACACACCAGCAAGAGTACCGTAGAGTACCAGACTGCAGACCTGCCGGTTACTACGTACTCCCGGACTTGAATGCTGTTCCAAACTGCTGAAAATCGAATCTCACCATCAAAAGGTTCTCCTTAGCTAAAGACTTTATTGGACTACATATACAAAGGACTTCTATTGCTCCAACTAACCAGTTAACGTTTGTATTTTCCTTTACTTCCTCAGTTTACTCTGACCACGTCCACTTCCCAGCAATCCTCTACAAAATCTCACTGGCATGCGCACCGGCATGAGTACTGTAAAGTACCAGACTGCAGAACATCAGTTCTGCAGGTCGGCACGTGGTCTCGGTACTCTAACCACAGTAGATAATTAGCTCAGACACCTCTCCTAACTCCCTAGCCTGCTTTCTCGTACCCGCTGGTTGCCTCCTATTCTATATGCCTCCATGTCCTTATTCAAGCTTACGAAGGCAATGTCTTTCCCTCCGCACCTTGATATGTTCAGCATATCGATTTCAGAGTCTCCCATTTTGGAAACTGAAATGCCGAGGACGGCCCAAAACCCAATCCAGCCGGGAGACAGACTTGAGTTGTCTCTGCCATTCAATTTGACACAAGACCTGTGCCTCCGTCCAGGTGCAATGTGCTGACTTTGGATGAAGCTTCACTGAAATTCCACCCACTCGCGACGTATGCTAGTTTAACAATGAAAATTCAACAGCTACTTTCAGACCGCACTATGCAAAAATGTTACTTTACAGATGCAGATAATACTCCCGCAGACACTTACTACACACCCCCCACTGTGCTTTCAAATCATCAGAATGTCTAGTTCCGGTAGTTGTTCATAGAACAGATTAATCTCTTGTCCCATCTATCTCACAAATACTACAACAGGGGCTAACGTCAACTCTGCTTCCCGACGCTAATACTGAGCACAAACCCTTGAAACTTCCCATGTAAATGGATGCTTAGGTGATCCAACAAAAAATAGACCTAAAAACCATCTGCCTTACCTACAAAGCTCTCAATCCCCTAGCCCCGCCTTATCTAACCAATAAATTCACATTTAGATAGAATACTAGAACCACTAGATCCTCTAATACATTGCAACTGACTGTGCCCAAATATTCCCTCAAAAGAGCCGGTGGATCCAGCTTCCCAGTTCTAGCCTCTGAACTGTGGAACTCCATTCCACTGGCTATCAAATGCACCCCCACCTTCCAACCATTCAGAACTAAGGTTATCACTTGGTTACTCAGTAAATAACCAACTATGTATGTGTGCCTCATGTATGAATGCATGAATGTATCCTTTACTATGTCTGCTTGCCACCATATCTGTAATGACTGCGTTCTTGCCAATTTTACATATGATGTACAACTATACTAATGTTCCTTACCTTTGCCTGTAACCAGATGTTTAAGCGCCCATATACCCCTGGGTCAGGAGCGCTATACAAATAAATAAACAAACAAATAAAACAAACAAACCTCGGTCTCCAACCCCAAGTAAAAGTAATCCAGGGAGAGTAGAGTACTAGGAAATCTGCTCCTATTTGATTTTCGACCTCTAGAAAGATTGGAACTGATCAGGTAGCTAACCACCATTGGGTCAGAGAAAGACACCACTACACAATCCCCTTCCAAATGCTTGTTCTTTGTACCGACCCAACCTACCCTTCTTGTCACAAGAATAATGCCTGGGTCAACTTTGGGGCCAATCAGATTGGTATTAATCCAGTGCGTAGCTTTGTTTATTAGGAAGGCGGTTGACTCAAAGCCCCCCTTTGGAAGCCCAGATAGACCTGTTATTATCTCTACAAAAGGGACAGCTGCAGGGGGCAAATTTAGGGTAGTTTGATCCCACACCCCAGGAAAAGAATTTGTCCATGTAGCTCCCAATCCACGCCTTGAGACTTGCTCATTCCTACTTCCCCTCCATGGGGTGGTGTTTACGGGAACCTCAGTTCATTTTGCAGCACACTCGATTGCACAACAGCTGACAATGGCTGCTAAATCTCTTCCTTGACCACAGCTCACTTTGGGACCATCCCTTATCCCCACCCTACTGGGCCCGGTTTCCACCTCCTCTACAACCCTGTCCATGGTCAAATCTGCTACCTTGTTTGACAAAGCTCTAATAGTCATCCATAATTGCCAGTTTGCTCAATACCCCAGCCTTAAGTGCCTGTAAAGATTGGGGAACCAACTGGAGGGGCTTACGTTTTGCATCTAGCAGTGTTTCTAACCAGAGCCTTATAATCATCTCTGTTAGATGAGGAATCCAGGTCAGTGCCACATTTTCTTCGCCAACACTCACATATAGGACTGCCGACCTGGGACCCTCCCAATGTGTTTTCTTCCTTCCACCCCAGGACCAAATCCTCCAACACTGTTAGCCCCTCCCTGGCCACTTCCTGACCTACACTTTGGTCTGGGGCAGTGCTCACTTCCCGTGACATGGTTCCCACCAAAACCACCCAGTTCACCATCACTGGCAGACCTACGGCTCCCTCCATGGTCAGGGACAACCTCCCTTGCAAACTTTTCTGCCGCATTCATGCAGCTCACTATTTTACATGCCATTACGTTTATATGATTTAATTTGATTTTGATTTGATTTTTTACATTTGTAAAGCGCACCAAACGAAATTAACCGTATATCGGCGCAGATGACACAACTTATGGGAATCCAGAGACCTTTGTATTGGATTGGGTTTAGGTTTCACCAGCTCTCTCCCTGATTTTACTGGTTTGCCAGGTTTGGATTTCTTGGCACACTTTCCCACTTCCCCCAATCTCCACTCATTCCCAGCTTTCCTTTTCCCCATACTATCAAATGATAGTAAATACTAGTGTGCAAATTTAGCAAAATTAAACACTGAACACAATGAATCCAGTTACAACTAATTAAGACAGCACAATCTAAGGCTGTAAAACAATAGAAATCCTGAAAGACACTCGGGGGGGGGTCATTACGACCCCGGCGCTAAGTGGTTAACGGCGCCGTAAAAGGCTGCGGCGCCGTTAACCACTTAGCGCCTAATTACGAGGTCCCTTTGCGGGACCCCACCTTAACGGCTGGTGTAGACCAGCCGTTTAACTAGGGACCCGCAAAGGGACCTTGGTGCTAATTACGGTACCGCAATTTGCGGTACCGTAATTAGCGCCTTCCCCATTCCCATTATGCCCTATGGGGCAAAAATGGGAATGGGGAAGGGCCATGGGGAAATACCGCCCCGCCAAACTTGGAATGGGGCGATATTTCCCCATTTCACCATGGCGGACACGTTACGATACTGGCACCAACCATGGTGCTAATAGCGCCATGGTTTAGCACTGATATCGTAATGAGGGCCTCGGTCAGGATCCACTAAGTATCTAGTAGTTTCTTGTTAAATGAAACACAGTTTTCTTAGAAGGAAATCTCATGTATTTTAAAATGCAAGAGATTAGGGGGCTGATTCATGGAATTATTTGCGCTGAAAAACAGGGATTTGTGCGCCATTCTGCCCGCAATTCCCTGTTTAGCAAATGGAGATTTGCGGGCAGAATGGCGCACAAATCCCCATTTTTCGGCGCAAATAATTCCATGAATCAGCCCCTATATGTTTTAAGAACTGATCTACCTGAGACGTCAAAAGATGTTATGACTTCTAGGATTAATAACGTGTAACATCAGCCCTCCTCTCTCACAGCGAGTAGTGACATTGATGAATGATTATTAAAAGCTGACTGATCTTGACTGATGTTTCATTGGACCTCTTTTGAACATTTAATTCCTCTAATTGAAAGCTAAATTGATCTAAATGACCAAAAATGTTTACTAAAAGGGTTTTCTGAAAATATGTACAACTTTGAGATATACTCCCTGAAATGTAGTGATTCTTATTTTTTGTTTAATGCAGTGGGTTTTGGAAAGTTTCAACATTGTTGCTCCCAATGTAGGGATTGTAACCCGAAAAAGCATTGAGCTGGACAAGCTGAATTAATATATGAGCTGGATAAGCTGAATAAAAATATTATATTTTTCTTGAAGATTGACCATCAATATTTAATCAATGCCTTATGGTAGTCCCATCACTTATTCCCTAAAAAACTCGTAACAAGTGTACATCTTTTGTCATCTTAAATTACTGTAACTTATTTTGACGTTCACATTTTTTTAAAATCTTTCTTATTTATCAGGCAATGCCAGCCCTGGATAGTGTGTAGGGGATGGGAGTATACTTTACAATAGGATGCCCTCTTCTTGTCATTTTGTACTTACACTATTTGTGCCAGGTTTGTTATTTTCTTTCCTGCACTTCTACACTATTAAATTCCGTTCTGCCGTTCTTAAGCAACATAAAATACTTTTATACTATTGGCGTGCAATTGGGAAAGCTTTGTTTCTAGCATTACTGTTCCCCCTTTTTTTTAGGAAGTGGCACATTTTTCAATTAGCACCTGTTTACTCCATTATCACAAAGAATGTCCTTTTCCAAGATACATGCAATTACGACTATACATTCTGCAGCATTAGCCTTCAGTGATGCAGCAACATGCAAACGTTCATTAATTACAGACATACTCAAGAATAATACCACACAATAAACCCAGAACTCATATGGAAAGACTGATTAAGTGAGCAATTTCAGAGAAACTGCATACCTCAGCACTTGCACAATATTACAATATTACAAATCACAAAGAATCCCTGAAGGTCTGAGTGTATATTTGAGCCCACATTATGCAAAGATAATTCAGAATTTGTCAAAAAGTAGGAAAACATCTTGAATAAGTGTTCTCTTGACCTTATCCACCTTACAATCGAAGAACTTGCAAAATCCCTTTCACAAAAAGATCATTTGATTACAGAATTTAAACAGATATTATCCTCTTTTCCATCAGGTGAACAATTACTAAATCTTCTAGGGGATAATATTGGTAGACTAGACTCCTACCGGAGAGATTTTGAACAGCCAAATATTAGAAAATTGAGGAGGGACACCATAGATTACTCACAAGACATAGTTTACATTTGGTGGACATTATACCATCAAAATAGGTCTATATAAAGCAAGAAAATCCACAACCACAAACCCAAAAAAACAGCAAATAAAGTAGTGATACGTCCAGCAGTGGAGGTGAACCACAACCTCAAACATACTCCAATAAACCAACACGGACCCCTATACCACCCAGGGTTGATACTCTGTTAGAACACACTATTCCTACAACTTCCTCATCTAATGCAACTTCAGTTAGATGCGAGAAGACCCGAAGGGGCAGAAGAAATCTAGGACACAAAAACAAAAATTCAATCAGTTAGTCTTGAATATCTCAAGCAAACATCTCAATGGTACACAATTGGGCATTCTTTATTTGGTTCTTTTGTTTACCCCCACCAAGAATACCACTTTATTTGAAGGACATATCAATTTCTCTAGATTGATTCACAAGATGGGAATGAAAATCCTCTTTGGCATGTAATCAATGTAAGAGGAGAGGCCAGTTTCTTTTGATTATTTTGAGATGAAACCCATAAGCAATTATAATCCTCAGTTTCACAATCCAGCAATTGAAATGTTTGAAAGCACGATGATTAAGGATTTACATGTTATAAAATACCAGGGTCACAGGGTCATAGACATTAGAAAACATCAATCTCGACTTATCAAAGAGATGGTAGATGATTGCTCTATAACACTCAAACCGGCAGGTAAGGGTGGCATGATTGTTATCATGGGTACTAACTCTTAAATCAAGAGCTGTCTGTAAGTTCTCAAAGACACCACTATGTACATTGAACTTGATCACGATCCAACAAGTTCCATAAAGTATCTGATACAGAGTGCATTTGAAAATGCCCTGGAGCATGGTTGGATTACACCAAGAACCAAAGATTTTCTGTCACAAATATCCCCCATTACTCCAGTATTCTACGAGCTGCGGACAATACTTACAAATCCAACAAAACCGCCATTTAAACCTATAGTGGTGGGTACACATAGTATTTTTGACCCATTGGTTAATTATTTTGATAAGGTCCTAAAACCTCTTGTACAAAATGTATCCATGTACTTGGTATGTCTAATTTCCTGAATGTAAGGTCCCAGCTCACTGTTCCTGCATGAGCAGACGATGAATCCACCATAACCCTTCGTATGGCCTTTCCAGCAATCTTTAAGTTACAATTGATGAGTTGGCCACCAAGGGGGAAAGGGGAAGTGGATAAAACAACAAAGATCATGTCCCTGCTAGTAGCCCTCTATCTTCTGGACTCTTGCTCATGACCTGGAGATCTGCAATTAGATACATTTCATTATTACTATTTCCTTCAGAAGCTTCTGCTCTCTCAGTAATAATTACACCTCCACCCTTCTTTACGCAATTGCCTCTGTCAAAGCTTGGGGGATCACTAATTAAATGTAATGTACTGTGTCTCTGTGTTCTCCTGATCCAGAGGGATTTCCATGTCTGTGCTTTTATTTCTCACCCACAATGTCTCTGCTTTATTTCTCTCTCACAATGCCTGTGCTTTTATTCCTCACTCATAATGTATGTGCTTTATTTCTCTTTCACAATGTGTGTGCTTTAATTTCTCGCTCATAGGACCTCATTACGGGTTTGGCGGTAGCCATGCCCTTAACAAGGGCATGGCTGCCTCCAAAACCGTGTCCCGGTTCCCTGAATGGGGAATTACTGGGCCATTCCGAGTATGGAGGGCCCAGTAATTCCTCCTTCAGGGAACCCGGGCCCGGACCTTCCGCACTCCCATTGAGCTCCTATAGGGCTCAATGGGAATGGGAGCGGGAGCTAACAACAGGCCGATTACGGCCAGCCCATTGTTAGCTCCCTGGTCCCCTCACGGGACCTGGTAGGGATGCTTAGTTTTACCAGGCGTCCTTACTTGGTCCCGCGAGGGGACCTCATAATATTGCGGAATGGTGTTAATGGGCCCGCCACCATTAGCGGAGCACGTTAACCCATTCCGCAATTCTAGTAATGAGGCCCCAAATGTCTTTCCCCACCCCCTTAAGCACTCTCTTGTGTACCCCCTTCTAAAGAAGCCCTTGGCAGATCCTTCTTCTCCGGCTAACTATTGCCCGATCTCCATCACTCCTTTCCTGGGCAAACTCTTGGAAAAGCTGGCTATCTCCCAGCTTAATCTACATACTCAATCTGTTGGTTGCTCCATGACCACTAGTCTGGCTTCAGAGCTGCCAGAAGCACAGAAACTACTCTCCTGAACACCTGTGAAGACTTGCTCTGCAATCTTGACCCTAGTCTCCCTTCTGTCCTCATTCTCCTTGATCTATCCTCTCCTTTCGACACAGTCAACCATGCCACCCTGCTCAATCGTCTCTGGGACAACCTTGGTATTACTGATCAGGTCCTGGCCTGGTTGATCTCCTTTCTCACCGACCGACACTCTCAGGTCCATCTGGGGTCTTTCATCTCTTCTATCTCTTTCTCTGCTTGTGGTGTTCCCCAGGGGTCTAACCTCTCTCCCTGGCTCTTCAACCACTAACTTGCACCTCTTGCGCACCACATTGCTACTTTCTGCTCTGATTGTCAATGTTATGCTGTTGACACTCGGCTCTCTTTCAGGCTCACCTCAGCCACCTCCGCTTCTTCTCTCATACCAGACAGTCTGGCCGCAATTCAGAAATGGTGTGCCACCACTGATCTCTGCCTTAATGCCAGTAAGACTGAGATCCTCCTCATTGAGACACCCGCTCCTTCCTTTCCCTCTCTCTCTCTGGCCACCCACTCCGGTCCCTCTTCCTGCTCTTTCCTGTGAGGCTAAGAACCTTGGTGTCATCTTTGACTGCACCCTCTCCTTCTCTCCTCACATCTCTGATGTCTCTAAGAAGTCAAACTATCAGCTGCACCTCCTCAGAGGTATTCTTCCTTTTCTCAATTTCCCCCAGAAGCTCACTGTCTCCATTGCGCTGGTCCCCTCTATGCTGGACTATTGCAACAGCTTCTTTCTAAATCTTCCTGCCTCTACTCTTCGACCTTTACAACTTGTCCTGAACAGGACTGCAAGACTTGTCCGCAAGTCCAAGGATCGCATCTCTTCAGCTCTGAAATCTCTTCACTGGCTCCCAGTGGCTGCAAGGATCAACTTCAAGACCCTCTGCATTGTCCACAAGGCTTTCTCCAGCCTTGGACCTTTCTACCTCCAACTTCCTCTTCCAAAACATCATCCTTTTCGAGCTCTTCTCTCATTCACCTCCAACTCTCTAAGGATCACACGCTTCTTCAAGCAGATAGTTGGGGGCAGATCTATCTCCTCGGCTGGGGTCTCCTTATGGAACAGCCTCCCTGCCTCTCTCAAACTTGAAAAGAACCCCCTCTGGTTCCAGAAGCAGCTGAAGATCTTCCTTTTTGCTTCGCTTTCTCACTTCCTTTCCCCTGCTAATGCACCAGACTGCTAAGCTCACTGTTCACCTCGTCACCTTCTGAACTTGGGCCCGTCCTCCTGCATGTCCAGTTAACCTCACACTACCTCTGGGCTCCCCAGCACTTAAGGGTCTGTATCTGCACCCCTACAGTCCCTTCTCTCTCGACTTATGAGCCACCCGCTGGCTGAACTTGTGAGTTAAATGCACTTCCCCCTCCCCCCTGCCACTTCTCCCCTTCCCTCTTCTGCACAATTGAGCAATCTGAATGACACAAGTCCTAGTAAGACTGTTATTTTGTCCTCCCTTGTTTCCCCCTTCTTGTCTTGTTGCGCCTAGAAACTCTTGTGTACAGGTGCATAATAAATGCCACATCATATCATAATTTTCTCATTGAGTGCCACTTCCCCACTATAAAGCCCTTCTCAGACGCTTGTTGATGCCTGAAATCAGATTCTCGCTGTTTCTGCACCTGCGCTAAATAACCCCTTCTCTGGTGCTTTGTAAAGTTCACTACAGTATATCAAGATTAGGAGCCAGCAATATATTCTTAGGTTTTTTTATTGGTTAAGAACGGGTATTAAATCAGTTCACGTACGAGAGGTAAGGCATCCACCAGCCCCGGTGGTGAGCTGGCCCCAACTCTCACACTTAACTACATGGAATGTATATTGACAGTAAACATTCCAAATGATGACATCACAGCCTTGCTACATACACACCCTGCTAAGCCAAGCCAGATCACCACACGCTTGTTGTGACTCATAGTAGTTCCTCGCTGTCATTGCGTGTACCTAACTCACAGCTGAAACAGCGGATCTGTTCCGCTTTTTCCAGAATGCTCGCCACACATGCACACGCAACAGAGTCCTTTCCTTGAAATCGTTCATGATAGTTCCCTTTATACGCATGCATTCAGTACCAGGGAAGATACGTGCCGTAATCCGTGTGCTCACCAGACCGCTGCACGCCATACATTTAAACAATTTACTAAAACTGACTGTTCACTGCTTCTAATACGTTACACACGTGTTTTTTTCAATATAACTTTAAAGTACTGTAGGTTGCAAATAACTTGTTAACTATTACACGTTGCAACTATTTATATTGAAATGAAAACCTGTGCTTATCTTGTCCTTCTAGTAATCTTCTGGAGTCTTGCTGATTTGTAACTCTTGAGTTTCAGTCTCTCAAAGATGATTTACTCTGCTTTTCTCAGTTTCTGTGACATTATCTGTTCATAGTTTGAATGAAGGGCTGTTTGGAATCTTTTTCAAGATTCCAAACGACCTCACTGTCACTCTTCAGCCAATCAACACTGACTGTCATCCCCACCATCTTGGATAGGGACTTCACCGGACTCCTGCATAGCTAAAATTAAGGGAAAACATATTTTTGCCAATCACCTCAATCTCCACAACAGGCTTTGACCCTTGCACCTCTCCTCTTAGCCAGAATGCTCAGTGAGAACCTAACACTTAGTACTCTTAATGAACTCCATAGCATACAAACAGACCAGATCCTTTTTAGTGTGGATTGCTACGTGTCGCTCGCGACAAATATAATGCCCAAACTATTGCATTCAAATACAGATTCATGTATACCTAGGGAGGAACAGCATCTGACGAGAGCCATAGACGAATGACTTTTGAGGAGGGATACACAGTGTATTAGGTGTTGTTTGGTTATAAACCCTCTCATTCCCTGCCCCCAACCATGCTAATCACTATGACTAACCCAAAAGTAATCTGCATCGGGACTCTTTGAGTTCCTGTGTAAGGCACAGACTGCTTGCTACTGTGAGGATGAGCCGAGGCAGGCAGCAGCGTACCCCATCCCTCCCCTAGTTGAGACTGGAGAGCACCAGGGCTGGCCGGGCAAACAGGTGACAAGAGTTGAGGCTGGAGAGCACCCTTGCAGCCAGGTGAGCAGTTCATAAGAGTTTAGGCTGGAGAGCACCAGCGCTGGCTGGGCAACCAGCTGACAAATGTATGTTTTTTGCAGTCTGTCATGTCTTTATATGGCTGAAGTGAGTGGGCGAGTCTTTGTGGGCCATGTTGTGTGCGTACGTGGTAGATCTACTTTCCTTTTTGTTTGCAAAGAGCACAGTCTTTAGCAATAGGGTATTCTCCCCGGATAGGTTTCATCCTCATTGTTTGCTGATTTACCATGCATTTTGAGTGCACATCATTTGTGCCTTTGCTCGCTGGCGGGAAATCTAATGAGGCCAAAGTATTAAGTGGGCAGGATTTGAAATAAGTATTTTTCTTTCTCTGTGCTGCAAACCGAAAGCACATTCGTTGCTGGCACGTGTAATGTGTGCACATTGTGTCTTGGTGTCTGCTACTTCATGCAAACCCATGTCTGTTAGTGAGAAACGAAATTTGAAATGTATTAAGCGCTGGAAGCGCGGCAGTGTAGGCTGTGGATCTTTGCACAGCTGCTTCTCCACATTAAGCTAAGCCTTAGCGGCCTTCAAACTGCGGGGCGCGTCCCAACTGGGGGCTGCGGCCGCCTTCCAGGGGGGGGGGGAGTTAACATTTTCTACTGGACTGGCAGTGCCTGATGATCCAGTCTACAGTTTGACGATCCATTATCATTGCCAGGGTGGCATTCATCCTTTGACCTGATGGGTGCATCTTCCCAGGCGTCCTGATTGGTCCCAAGGAATTGACGGATTTTGTTGATCAGTGAATATGCCTCTCCTGTGAGCATTGTAGGGCAGCTAGTTTCACCCTCAGTGACAGAACCAGCATTATCAATGCCCCGTTGGAGGAGTCCAATGGCTTTTCTCCATTTAAATCTTAGCATCTTGTGACTCTCTAATGAAACTCTCTAATGAACTGTCTTGCATCGTGAACAATAAAACGAGTTAAACGAGGCTTAAAAGGGATGGCTTAGCTTAATAAGCACACAATAGGCTAGAAAATCACAAACTTCAGGTGGCTAAACCCCCGTTCGTTCGGTCTATTCGATCTATTAATCCTCAGCCTTTCATCTTAGTCGGGCTGACACAGAGTTTCAAGAGGTTGAAGCAGGGCTTTAAGTGGGGTAAGAAATCGAGGAGGGGCCATCATTTGGGGGCGTGGCTTGTAGGATGGGCATGTCCTAAAAAAGTATGCAAACCATAAGGTATGTATTAATGTACGTACCTTACTATGGTTTGTGTACTATGCAAGCCATCTTTTATAAACACAGAAATATATAACATATTTCTATGTTTATAAAAGATGGATTGAAAAGTACACAAACCATAGTAAGGTGCACACATAAACATGTAAATGCTTACTTTTATATATTTGTTTGCGTGCCTTACTATGGTTTGTGCACTTCAGTATGGCTTGCAAAGTACACGAACCATAGTAAGGTACGCACACAAATATATAACATTTATAAATATGTGTGTCCATACCTTATGGTTTGCGTACTTTTCAAGGCATCTTTTAAAAACATTTCTATGTTTATAAAAGATGGCTTGAAAAGTACACAATTCAATCCATCTTTTATAAAGCTTTGCTGATGGACAAAGCTCGAGGCGTCTTTATCTATCGGCAAAGCTTTATAAAAGATGGCTTGAATTGTGTACTTTTCAAACCATCTTTCATAAACCTCGAAATACGTCAAGGCGTCCCCAGGATTGCCGAGGGTTAAAGACACCTCGGCGACCTGGGGAGTGGGTGGGGAAACAAAGGACTGTAACTTCCTCTGGTGAACCCATTGAGTGGCTGGCTGGCACTTCTGTCAGCTTGCCTGACTTAATGGCGGGCGCATCTCCCGTTGCGGCTGCGGCATCGGCGGGATAATGTGTCCTGCCAATGTTGCGTTGGGACTGGGGTGCCCCGGCAGGGCCCTGGCTCAGCCCCACTTTTTGGAGACTGCTGGGGCCTGCCCCCAGCTGGCTCCATCCCAAATAAAGCACTGGGTTCAAGTCGAAGTTTAAATGGTGCATTGTCACCCCCTCCTTACCTGGCTGCTTACTGACCCAGACTAACAGGAGTCTCTCGGTGCACAATGTCTTCTCTCTTAGCAAAATCACCTGAGCCCTTGACCCCAGCGGGTTTCCCCCTAATGGGTGAAGCAGGTCCTTTTCATTGCAGAGTAGGTGAAGGCTGGTGGGCAGGCTTTGGCAGCAAAGGTTGCTCCTCCTGTTCCCGGGCCCAGCGGGCAACAATCACCCAAACACTTGACCCCCACTGGCTTATAATAATAGCTTAAATGGACTCTGGGTTTCACCTGTTGACTCTTAGAGCTGTCAAACAAAGGCACACATTTCCAATTGTGTTCACGTGAATCCCTTCAGATGCTAAGACATAGTAAGTATCACAGCGTGCATGCGTAACTAACCATGCCAGAGTACGGCAGCAGTATGTACATCGCAATTAGTGAAACATTTGAAGAAGTCCAGGGAGTACAATGAATTTAGTGACCTACTTCAAAAAAAGTGAACTGTAGTTCCAGATATGAAATAATTTTGCTTAGATTCTGTACAATTAATTGAAGGTTAGTGAAATTAATACAAATATTTGCAAATGCAAAATTCAGTGGTATTTTATCAACCTACTGCCTATTATGTTATGAACATTTGCTGTGATTAAGCTTTGTAGCATTATCCTGGTGTATTTGTCTGTGCAATTGTGGTAGAAGGTGACAGAAATGGGTCTTTGTGTCAATCAAAGAAGCCACAGTTTGGTGAATGCCTCTGCAGTTGACTGCGCCAAAAATCATCTTGCAATTGCAGTTTGCATTCTGTGCTTCTCATGGATTGTACACATTATACACAAGCCAATCTAAAGGCCTCTTGGAACAGCGGGGGTATGCAGGAGTGCAGACCAAAGGTGTCAAATCAAAGGTTAACAAATGTGAGAATAATGAAGGGATGCAGGCAGGTAATAGCAATTGTGCAGGTAAGAGGTGGTGGACCCAGACAACCATCTACCGTAGGGCATTTGGTTGAAGATTTTGCTTTTCTGAGGGTCAGAGGATGGGGATATCTCACTGCTTGTACCTTGCTAAGCAGTGAACTGGATAGGAGTAGGGCAAAGGCAACCGTTGATAAATAGGGACTAATATCAATGTAGTTAGGAAGGAAATGTAGTAAGTATCTTGTTCACAAATGCCTGAACTGTTGGCATTGCCAATACTTGTTTCTCTAGATGTTCAAAGTATGTATAGCTCGATTCCACATGAGAAGGGAATAGAAGCACTCAAATATTTGCTTCTCCAACAAGATACTTTTCAAGTGAACAACGTTTTTACCTTAGAGTTCATCAAAATCACTCACTGTAATAATTTGTTTCACTTCTGCAAAAACATACTACCTGCACCTCAATGGGTTCTGTGAAGGCACTAGCCTATCCAAACCTATTTATGTATCATTTAGAAACAACATTGATATTTGGACATGAAAGATGGTCCACTAAATGTGTTCACTAGAACAGATATATTGATATGTTTGGGTATTTGGTGTGGAAATGAAGTGGAATTGCTGCAGTTTGTAGAAAGTTTTGACACATCTCATCCACGCATCACATTTTCCCTTGAGATAGTTAAACCTGAACTGCGCTTTTTGGATGTGGATATCACACTGAGAAATCGTGAATTGTCTCCCACTATTTTCAGAAAGCCCACAGATATTCTTCGTTATTTTAGTTTTCATCCTCAGCATCTCAAAAATAGTCTGCCTTACAGTCACCTTTGAGACTTAGAAGGATTATCTCAGATACCTGTACCTTAGAGAATGAAAACCTGATTTAAAATGAATGGTTCTCACTTAGAGGATACCTAGCTTCAATACTTAAAACAACCATTGATAAAAATGTCACAGAGATCAAGAGATCAACTTATGGTACTTAAACCAAAAACTGATCTATTCCCATTCTTACATACCATGAAATACTCCACTCAGAGATACCAAATATCAAGAACCATCAAAATGAATTGGAGACCTATACAGTTAGACCCTCAGCTGGCACACCTTTTTCCAAAACCACTGATCATAGCCTTTAAATGCAGGAGAAACCTCAAAGACCAATTGGTCAAGGGAGAAAGAAATACTCAAGATGTGCAGCAATTCCTTCATAAACAGAAAAGGGGATCATTCCCATGTTTAAACTGTCTGAATTGTAATAAGATCATGAGAGGTGACTCTATGAGGCATCCAAACAAAGGACGCAAGATCAAACTTCAACACTTTGCAACATGTGGCAATGCCATCTATGGACTTTGCAGCACATGCAGGAAATAATATATGGGTTAAACATGAAAAGTGAAAGAATGTTGGATGGAACATAAGTCCAGTATACGTATGGCCAATGGCAAATCCCCAGGGTATATGCACTTTCATGAGAATATACATACCATATCACAATTGAGATGTGTTGTTTTGGAGATTGTACACACTGCCCCAAGGGGATGATATTTTAATACGAGACTGCCCCAGAGGGAATTATATTGGATACATAAACGTGATTCAGTTTACCCACTTGGGATATGATATGATATGATATGGCATTTATAACGCGCCTATACACAAGTGTTTCAAGGCGGATAAATGAAGAGTTCAACTTTGGTGTATTCCTATACAAGATTTACCTTAAAATTGTGTTAGAGACATTCACTCACAAATACAGCATCTTCAAGTATGAAGGACATCCACAAATTGATGTCTGTGAAATATTGTTGGGATTTATATTACCAGTTGTATACCTAGTTCGAGCTTGGATGGATGTTTTTCTTTATTATGTATTGTTATATCACATACCATGAAGGTTAAGTTATGTTCTTCTGTACTTATTCTCTTGATTCACCTTGCAGATGATATGTGCTTGTTAGATCAATTTGCCCTTTCTTGGCGTACATACTACATTTCTAATTACTTATTACCAAATTTTGACATATACTCCATCTCCAATTTCTTGCAGTCATAGATATGTTTGTTCTATGTTTCTTTCATTTTTCATAAAAAAATCTATTTCTTCAATTATTTAGATTGTTGCTCATCTTTAGATCTATGACAATAGTTTGCAATATGATGCATAAACTGACTCTAAGTGTTTCACCTACACCTTTCTATCATCATATTTAGAGGTCTGACATACTTTAAACATTTCCAATAGCTGTCTTTGCTATCCCTAAATATTGAAATCCCGCACAGTAATATTTACTAACACACAGCATCATGAGGGAAAACGCTGTTATGTTGTCATGATGTTGTCACGTTATACACCATACGATGTCATTATATTATTAACACCCATTTTTTTGCTACTTTGACAGGGATGTTTCACCGCTCTACGTGTAACCTTTTACTATCTAGTGACCTTAGCATTATTTTGGTAAGATATCCACACATTGATGTACACTTAACGGTTATTCTCTTATTTGACATTGATACACAATCTTCTACTCAAAAGACGTATTGCAACCTCATGGTATGCTTCAAGTAATCCTTTTTGAATGTCACCACTCTCTGTGAGAGAGGTAAGCTGATGTTACACATTATTAATCTTAGAAGTCATAATTTTTGTGGATGATTCTTATAGATCGTTTCTCAAAACATATATTCTCTTGCACTACAGAATGCATGGGTCTTCCTTATAGGAAAACCTTGTTTAATTTAATGAGGAACTACTAGATTCTTAGTGGACCCTGACTAATGTTTCATTTGACCATCTTTTGAACATTTCATTCCTCAAATTAAAAGGGAATATTGATCTAAATGACCATGCAAGTTGTACTAAAAACTATTTGCTGACATTATGTACAATATTGATATATATTCTCTGAATGTAGTGATTCTTATTTTTATGTTTAATAGAGTGGATATTGGAAAGCTTGAATATTGATGCTCATGGTGAAGGGACTGTATCCCAAAATGTGTTGAGCTGGACAAGTTGAATTAAAAATTGTTTTTTTCTTGAAAATTGGTGATCAATATTTATTCAATGCCTTAAGGCAGTCCAATGACAAGTTACCTAAAAAAAGTTTAACAAGTGTACATCTTGTGTCATCTTAAATTAGAGTAACTTATTTCTGATTTTCACATGTTTTCAAATGTATCATAAAGTAGTATAATCTTTCTTAAATATCAGGCAATACCAGCCCTGTACAGGGATGCCATTCACCGAAAATCCAGGGATAGCGCAAGTGACATCACACAGCCCTTGACCTCTGATGACATCACAGAAAGTGATGTCATTTGACCCTACCCTGAAGTGACATCACAGGAAGCAATGGAACACAACCTTTCACCCCTTGACAAAACGGGAAGTGGCATCACATAGCATTTATTCCTAAGTACACTACGACAAATATAGGTACAATATCACTGTAATGTGATATACATTTCATACAACGATGGATTACCATATGTATCGTTAATATCAGTGTGTATAGGCCCATGGTACAAAATTACTGTGAATGCAAGCAGACATCCAAGGCCAAATGATAATGATGTGTTATTATATAGCACTTACACGCTTTATATAGAACCAATATACACACAATATCACCCAACCTGAGTTGGTACTCATTTATCAACCTCGGAAGGATAAATGGCTGAGTTGGCCTGGCTGGGATTCAGGCCTGCAACCTGCCGATCACACACGCATCGCTGAAGCGAGCACTCAACTCACTTAGCTGTCTTCCCAGCTATAGCTAGCTACCTGGCTATAGTAAAATGAGCAATTACATGTCTGAATGTTCTCAATGTCAGAAAGCAAATTACACTCTGTAGTGGATACCATTAAACTGGTAACAGATTTAACAGCAGGCAGTTCATCTGCAGGTCTGGTGCAAAGTTGGCCAAATGCCAAGCCTTCGTGAATCTACTTTTCCTGCTTCAAAGGTTGGCCTCACACTGCATCCCAAACTCTGGGCACTTGTTACCTCATACATGCAAAAAAACATCCTGAACAGCATGCCATGGAGATAAGAAAGATATGCACATTACAACAAGGCATCAATTTTTGGCACAATGAAATCAATGACCACTTTATGTGCTATGGTCAAACATTTCTACACTGTACACCGGCTTTTAAGCACAATGATTTTGTCAAGTGACCAAGGAAACCGAGATGGAATGTCTTGTGATGATCATAACAGAGTCAACAGCAGGAAAAAAAAACATGCTATAACTGCAACTTGCAAAAAGCAAAATACATAGTCCGAAATGGATGCTTATTCTGCTCTAAATGCTTTCTGGAGGATTTTGTCTGCATTGTGAATTTGAGGTGTTTTAGAACAGACTAAATCAGTGACTCACCCCTGAAGTATCCCTGAAATAAACCTTGAAAGTGTATAGCAATTATTGAATAGAATTCCAGAAAGACAAAGGGCCTCATTACGAGTTTGGAGGTAGCCATGGTGCTATTAGCGCCAAGGCTGCCTCCAATCTCGGGTCCGGGTCCGGGTTCCTTGAATGAGGAATTACCAGGTCATTCCAAACTTGGAGGACCCGGTAATTCCTCATTCAAAAAACCCATCCCCATTCCCATTCGAGCCGCCATAGGGCTCAATGGGAATGGGGAGGGAGCTAATAACGGGCCCATTAACAACGGGCCTGTTATTACCTCTCTGGTCCCCTTGCGGGACCCGCAAAGGACATCTGGTCTGACCAGAACCTTGTAATAGGGCAGAATGGGTTTACGGGCACCAGAAGCATTGCCGGTGCCATTAAACCCATTCCGCCCACCTCGTAATGAGGCCCAAAGTATTTGCTACTGTTATTCTTTCTTATTTAGGGTCATGGCTCAAAGTGGTACACTTGTGGAATCCCCTGTTTTTTAAGAGGCCTGAACAGGAAAGCCAGCCACTCCAGAAACAAAGAGCAACATGGTGCTGGCCCCACCCCAGGAACTTCCATAAAAAAATAATGCAAAGCAAATATATATTTTCTTTTTTTTAGGGGTAGCAAGAGTGACCACAGGGGTAGCAAGTGAGACCTTACAGGTTGCATGTGCGAGCCCTGTTTACCCCTAAATGATGTCCCTAGCCCTGGGTAGTGGCAAGGGGATAGGAGTATCCTTCAATTTAGCCTACCCTTTTCTTGCTGTTGCGTAGAGACACACAGGGCCCGATTCATGCAAATGTGTGCACAAGGGCCACTTCCGAGAAGGACACTTTGCGATCCTGCTTGCAGAAAGAAAAATGCGCGCCCCACATATTCATGGAATTTACAGCACAAAGTAACCATATTCGCAAGTCGCACCCGGAACGCCCCGAGTCACGTGCACACGCATAGCATAAACAGCCACAACAGCTACTGTTGCGTGCTCCCTGGGCCGCAAATACACACACCCTTCAAACAGTGCGTGGGGTACCCCGCATGCAGGCCTACGACTCTGGGAGCCTGGGCGGGGTCCCCCGTAACTGTAGCTGGCACCCCGATAACATGCATATAAAAAAGCATAACTCTTCAATATCTCTGGAAATCTGCATGCGAACCCCCATAAAACGTTCCTGCACACCACTACACTGCATACGCGCACCGCTACATTACATTGGAACCGCGATTTGGTACACACACACAAAAATCCGACATGCAAGCCCACCTCTGTGCTGTAAATCCTTTGCACAAGTGTGCTTACACCTGCCTTTGGGTGGCAGATCGTATGAAGGACTTGCATGACCATTTCCAGGCCGAGACGTTGCTCGATGGAATCCATGAATAAGTCTAGTGCCGTGCAATTGTGGGCGTGCGAGAGACTGCCTGCAGGCCATCCCTTGGAACAGCCACTTTTTTGCAAGTTCTTCCCCCTTTCCAGCCCCCTGCGGAAGCCAAGTCTACACTCTGCTTGGAGTCCCATGCAAGGTCCCAGACCGCTCTCAGAGACATGCCAATCCAGTGCGAACTCCACGCAAGTCTAGGAAAAGTACTGCATATTCGATGCCATGAATTGATGAAGGCGGATTTGCGTGCAGTTGCGCGCGTAAGTACTTTATTTTCTGTGCAGATAATTCCATGAATCAGGCCCACAGACAGCAACAGCTGTATTACCAGGCATTTAATTGCAGTGCACACATGCTTCCCTAAGCTAGGTTCACACTCAATAAAATCCAAATAATATTAAAAACATTAAATTAACTAAGCATTGTTACCAATTTAATGTATCAATCTCTTATAACATGCTGAATACTGGGGACCATTCTCTAATCATGGGACTGGCATTGAAACCTGTGTTGTCTGTGTTGTCTTGCTTCCAAGACAAACATGTTGGCGCTAAGTGATCCTCCTGGTATTTTTGCAACTAACCACCCCAGCGTAATGCCCAGATGGGGCAATTTCACTTTCAAATCTTGTTTAACTGAAAACAAATTTACCAATGGGAGAACACATTGGCAGCCATGGAAACAATGTAACTCTTTCAAAAAATGGACACAACCGCTTTTTATTTGTATTGTTGGGCAATTGTGTGTCAAACATTTATCAGAGTATGATCCGAGTAATGTGATTGGCTGCAGCGGACCTCAAAGTTAGGTTATCAATTACAATCACAAGAGGCTGAATACATTAGAGAAATGTGGCTGGTACATTGTGCGGCCTGTCTGCTGCAGCTGGAGGTTTTGTAAGTTTGTAACTCCTCTTCATCATCGGTGTGGACAGCAATTCCCATTGCTGTCAATTTCCTGAATGAAAACTTCACAGGGAGATTTTACAAAGCGAAGCATATTATTTGAGTTTTAATAAATCGAAAGCAACAGTGCTTATGCTCTTCATTGTGTTTTCGAAACTTGGCTTCGCGTTTAATGTGTCTCAAAAGCATGAGAGGTGAAATCGCTGTCATGTTTCCAAACACATGGTGTTAATTTAGAAAGCTGAGGTGAAAAGTGTCACCAAGAGGTTTCCAGTAGATGGCAGTTAACATAAATCTTTCAAAAAAACTAGTTTGTAATTGCTGTGCTGTTTGAAACGCCAGAGATCTGGGATTGCTTTGAAGGACACAGGTGCCACAGCCAACTCGATCCAAATGCTGGCCCTAATTGGGCAATTCAGGGGGGAAAGGGATGCTGGATGGCTTGCGAGCGCCTCTTCAAAGACAGCGGGGAATCCGGGGCTTCATTAGTCAGTCCCCTTCTGGCCATTTTCATTGAAACAGCTGCAGAAAGAACTTCATGCAAAAGGGAAATTGTGAACATGACACTGTAAAATGATATGTCAGCTGGGGAGAAATGGCACTTCATTAAAGCGATTCTCGTGTTAAGCAAACATGTTATATATTTATTTTTTACAAATATAAAGAATGGATAGTCAAGAAAAAGACAAGGTCATTACTTTTAATTGCAGTATTTCTTTTTCATTCGCAGATGGCAAAGCTTTAAACATAAAGAATCTTGGGCTCAGCGGAACAGCCGAAGTCATCTCTTTTATTATGGATATGGTTTAAAATGTCTATTCATCTGTTTCCCTCTCCTTGGAGAGAAAGGTATGATGTATGATGTGTGATCCTGTTGACTCAGCGAACGGCAAAATTGAAAACTGATGTTCCATGGGGAGTCAAATTGAATGTATCCAGAATGTACTGACCAAAATGTACAAAAGTGGCACATCATTGACAACACTGACTTGATTTAAAAGCTCTGGAAAATGTTTTAAAACAACCTTGCTTGAAAATTCATAGAGTACCAAAACAAGCTTATTCCGTATATGATACATTTTCCATATGTACATGCAGTCTAAACCTTGCGAGAAAGTGAAACCACGACAGAAACTTGTTGCGGACCAAGGTCTCATTGTTTGGAACAACATAGCAGGGGGAAGGAACTCAAACGTCAGGGTTATCATAGAACATTCAACACAAGACCAACCTCTTTCTTAATGAGAGTATTGTCGTTTATTTAGCTCTTCTCTTTATATGATTGCAATTCTCTCTCTCTCTCTCCTGACTTTGCTTGTACCTGACACTTCTGTGTGGTCTCTGAATGCTCGAATGTTCCCAGAATGATGGCCCTCCGGTACTTCTGTTTATGGTGTTGTGCACTCCATTACATGCAGCCTGTAACCTTCCTCCCTGAACTGTACCTGTATGTCACACTTTACAGATCATAAAAATATCTAAAATAAACACCAGATTTTCTGTCATATTTTGCATTGAACAAAACGAATGTATTTTTATGGTAGTGCACCGGAATGGCTAGTAACTATTTGTGAACGTGTTTAATAAACACAACATCAGAGCACAGAGAGTAGTTGTTTAAACAATTAATTTTAACACACACACACACACTTTTATGCATGAAAACCTATTAAATAATAAAACAGTCTGATTAAAAAGATGCCTACCCACAGCTTCTCTTTTTAAATGAATCTGGCACCCACACAGCACACATCCCCACACAACATGCAAGAAAATGCTGCATACTGAGAGGAATTGCCATCTGGCAAGGGTGTAGCAGCGCTGGCTTTTTTGAGTTTTATTAAATAATAAAATGATGCAGGTAATTCCTTTTCTGAAAGTGAAATCTGCTGACCAGATTCCCCTTTCATAGGCTCCATGCCAAAAGCATAGTGTGTCCTTGTGCCCTGCTGCATCAGTATCCTGATTTGCAGCACCTGTTCTACCAGTGACACGGAGCATGTTCAGAGGTCGCAGGCACTCTCTTGATAGCTATGGGGACAGTCACGTCTCTACAGCGCAGGGTCTGCGTTTAAGATAGGCACCCCTGTACCAAAAACTGCATAACTCTCAGGATCCTGTGCTGGTGGCACTGTAAACTGTAAATAGAAGCCATATCTGAGTTATGGTATGGTGGCCGGCATCCCCAATAGTTATCCTAACCACATTAAAGTGATAACACACATGTGTCAGCCCTGTGGGCTCAGTTTGCTGTGGAGTTGTTATGTGTATTCATTCCAGATAAGGTTCCCACTGCCCAATGGGAGGACTATAGCGTTGGGGGATTGCCTCTCTGTGTTCCTTTGTAAGGGCAGGTAAAACTATTTCCCCAGAGACAGCCGCTCCACTGGAAGCTGGCCTAGGAACAGGAATCAAACAGCACACCGATTTATAAAGAGCTAAGCATCACAACATGGTGCTGCATTTCTAAAGGGCCTTTGATTCTATTGAGAAGAGGAGGGGGCGTTGTTAGTGTAACCAAAGGGAGTTTTATCCAGGTTTTGAAACTTCTGCCATCTTGTTTCTCTCTGCCTCTCTTTCTCTTTCCTCTCCCCTCCACTTCCTGGGTGTAATGTTAGAAGGGAAAAGTCCAGTCATTTCAAGAGCATGAATTGGGCCCCTAAAATAGGATAGCTTTAGTCCAATTACCTGTGAACTTTTACCTTTAAAAGAAGGAATCTCACACCTCTTATTTGAATCATCCTTTGGAATCCAATCCTGAAAGAAGATTTCTTTGTACCCTGCCGGCAAAGAAGTCCTTTCCAGGGTCTTCCAGTTGTGAGGTGAAGGCAGAGGCAAGCTCTGTCCCCTAACTATCAACAGGGACCATTGGGGGTGGCCTGTGCTGCTGGACCAAGACTGCATCTCTGCCAGTTACCCTGCTGCCTGAGATCTCACTGTGTTGCAGGAATCCGGAAGGTATGTGGCAGCTACCCCGTCGAGAAGAAACTAACCTTAGCCCTTGAGACCCGGGAGAGGGACTCACAGCACCTGGAAGCCAAAACAGATGTGACCCCTGTTGTTGACATTGACCAACTACGAGCCGTGATTCGACATATTCAACACAGAGCAAACTATCAGTATCCTTCAACACTGGTTTTGGTATTTATTGGTCTTTGAACGGCTATTGCCAGTTATACTCATTCTCCATCCACACCATGCCCGCTGATGCACGTCGTTGCCTCAGCTTGAACCAACAAAGCACTGCTGCCTTGCAATGCTTGAGTCTCCATCCAGAGCATCAGTCTTGTCACCGGCTCTCCTGTACATAGATTGGCCTCACCCTGGTGCCTCCTGCACCACAATCTCTGAGCACTGCATAGAATCAACTCACCTGCACATCTCAACCCAACTCAACCGCTGTCAATCCTTGACAGCCAAAATGAATCTGGCGACTGCCTGATCATACAGTTTGAGTAAATGATTTGCGACTGCAGCTACGTTTCCATATGATCCTGACTCAATGCCAGCTTGAGACTGGAACACCACAATGGCTGTATCTTTGAACCAAAGAGAAACCGCTATCTGCACCAAGAAGCCTTGGTCAAAGCCTTTTGGAATCTGCCCTCCTGGTCCATCTTTAGGCACTAGATACTGGCTATGGCATTTTAATTCATTTTTGCAAGCTCAAAACATATCATTTGAACACTCTGGTCTTTTATTCCA
The DNA here is from genome assembly GCF_040938575.1 of Ambystoma mexicanum. Lineage (NCBI taxonomy): Eukaryota > Metazoa > Chordata > Amphibia > Caudata > Ambystomatidae > Ambystoma > Ambystoma mexicanum. The sequence continues at coordinate 568,514,630 of NC_090939.1, read as the reverse complement.
TTTTCTCCCCATGTACTATTACCCAGAGTGCTACATCTTGTCTATATTTGTATTTGTATTGTATTTATTATGTTTATATAGCGCTTTCATCCAAAGCACTTTACATTATAACAAGAGAATACATAGAACATTATAACAGAAGAAGCAAATTACAATGAATCAAACCAATAAAAACAGTAAGCACAGCAATTCATCAGTGAAGGAGAAGGGGAGAGGAGGGGAAGGGGCGAGGGGGGAACAGAAGGTATATAAGGGTGAAGTGAGGGAGGATAAGGCGAAGGGGGAGGGAGGAGAGGATCATAGGGAGGATTCGAGGGAAGGTGAGAGGATGAGAGGTGGGGAAGGTTTCAAGGCGGGGAATGGAGAAGGAGAGATTTCAGGGAAATGCGAAAGGAGGAAAAGGTAGGTGTGGATTGGATCGAGAGAGGTAAGGAGTTCCAGTGGAGGAGGGCTAGGAGCTGAAAGGAGCGGAAACGGGAGGAGGCACATGGGGAAGGGGGAATGGTGAAAAGGAAGTGGTCGGCTGACCGGAGGGAGCGGGAGGGATTATAGAAAGAGAGGAGAGAGGAGAGATAAGGGGGAGCCAGGTCATGGAGAGATTTAAAGACTAGACAGAGGCGATTAAATTTAAGTTGGGAGTGAAAGGGAAGCTAGCCAAGAGAAAAGAGCGAAGAGGAAATTCAGTCATGCGTGGCAAGGAGACAGAGGGTACGGATAGCTGAGTGGTAGATAGATTTGAGGGGAGCAATATGAGAGGTAATTAGTCCAAAGAGTAGGGAAGATCAGTAGAAGAGGCAAGAGAAGATGAGGGAGGAGATTAGAAGTTTTGTTGCATGGAAGGTAAGAGAGGAGCAGACTTTGCGAATATTGAAGAGGTGGTAGCGACAAGCACGGGAGGTAAGATAAATATCATGGGCAAAGGAGAGGGAAGAATCAAAGTGAATGCCTAGATTGTGAGCGTGGGCAGAGATACGAAGATTGAAGGGGGGAAAGTGAATGAAAGGTGGAGGAGAGGGAGGGGGAAGAGTATTGGAGGGAAAGAACAAGACTTCAGTCTTATCAGTATTGAGAGAAAGAAAACAGGATGACATCCAGTTTTTAATGGCAGTAAGACAGGAGGAGAGTTTAAGATGGAGGTCAGAGGAGAAGGAAGATAAAGAGAGGAAGAGTTGGGTGTCATCAGCATAGAAATGGTGAGAGATAACACATGAAGAGATAACAGGGGCAAGGAGAGGGGTGTAGAGAGAGAATATATTTGTATATTATGTGTTCTTTCTACTGGTGTTGGTTGTTACAATGTGTTTATTATTATACATGGTGTATTCCTTTATTCCTTTATTTTGAAGGTTGGTACTGAACCGCATTCACACCCCTCTTGAGAGAATAGCTTTCCCTCGGCCCATATTACCACAATAGGCAAAGGAGTTATATCTCTTGATTGTGTCTGTTTTACCTTCATGATTGTGTTGGCCCTTGGTTTTTAGTATGATCTTAGTGTATGCATTAGCCTCAACATAGCCTTGTACTCCTGCAGAGCAGAAGTCAATTTGTCACAAATGCACCACAGTCTGGTCGCACACACTTCATCACCTTCAAATAGAAGTAACAAACACCACATTTACCTGACCAACACCCTAGAGAAAGGCATATCAAAACAAACTCAAAAGACATTGCACAAGTCACACATGCACTCGGCCCAAGGACACTCTATATACTCAACTGATAAGTGTAAAACTATTGGGAGGACTCACATCTGACTGGACCTGCACATGAACCTTAACAACAGAGATGAATGAGGACTAATGTCATACTAGTTATGAACTTTTCAACACGTGGGCAGGGTTGAGAAAATTACTAGACTGAATGAAGTATGCAGAAAGAGCAAGCTGGTTCTTGCTCTGCAAAGAGCACTGGAATGAGGAGACAGTTGCTCGGCTATCCTACTGTTACAACTTACTTGATATGACAGTGGGAATTTAAATAAAAAACTGAGAGGAGGAAATTGTCAAAGGAATAAAGGTGAAGGTCACAGTTTTGCAGATGGCGCTATAATTGATACATGTCTCAGGAGGATAGCTCAGGAGAAATGTGCTCGCCTCGGAAGCAAGGCGTCACGGAGCACTACAGATTCGCAGATTCGGCCCGGGTCCGCGCTTAGAAGCCTCTGGGTATTAAACGTGTTATAAATAACCTTTCATGTCATGTCATGTCATATTGAATGAAGAGCCTAAAAGACACAAATACTTTGCAAGAAATTAAACCTTGTTTGTTGTGAAAATGTAAGTTACCTTGAGACTCAGACTGAATACCCTATTCTTCAAGGGACACATTGCAGGCGGTTGAATCCAGGTTATATTTCTCCCACCCCACTGTCCTCTTTGCTTATTTTTGCTCCCCTTTTCTTTCAGTATTCTTCCCTACTTTCATTAAAAAAACTCTGTTTCCTTCTGACAAGGCTTAGGCTCGCATGTAGAGTAATCACAAACCTATATTACAGCAGTTTGCTGTTACAAAGTAGACCAGCATCTGGTTACATTCATGACCCTTCACACAAGTAACATACAATCCAATAATACATTTCATAATTTCATACAACAAATGCATTAAAATCCAGTAAAATACAATAAAATGAACGTCAAATTAGTCAAGTAGCTTAAAATGAATCCGCTTCAAAATTAAAAAAAGAAAATCTTTATTACTCAAATGACAATTTACTGGCTGCCAACTGCCATACATGTAAGGTCGCTGAAGTAATCACCAGAGATTCTGCACTGAAAATTGTGCTTCACACTTAAAGTCACTTCCACAAAGACTGTGTCTGGCTTATTCTTTCAAGCCACTCGAGGTTCTAGGGCCACAGCCAAAAAGAACCAAACAACTGGCTCCACACTCAGCGCACCGGAGCACAGGAACACAGTAACATACTCCTACATCACTCTGACATGCTTGAATATGCTCCACGTCAGGTAGGGAGTTTTTATGTTTTAGCTCCTCCCAGGTGAAACAAACAATGAAGCCAGACTCTTGTACAGAAGTTCTCAGCAGGCAACAGGGAAAACCAGACTGTTTTGAAGATAGTCGCAGCTGAGGAAAGCAACCCATAAAACCTGACTGTTTTGCCGCACTACACACAGTAACACACTTCTACAATACTCCACAATAGCTCCTCTCAGGTGAAACAAACAATGAAGCCAGACTGTTGTGCATAAGTTCGCAGCAAGTAACCAGTAAAACCAGACTGTTTTGCAGATAGTCACGGTAACACACTCCTATACTCTGCTCTATGAACAAAGAGAGAGCAAAGGTGGTATCTGTGTGAGGGGAAAGTGCCTCCAAACTCACTGGTACTCTTGATGATATTTAGGAAATGCAATAAAAAAGATATAAGCCAGGAAAGAAATGGAGTGGAAAAGAAATCAATGAGAAGGTTCTAAGGCAAACCAGCACTGGAATTCTGGAACTGGAACACAGGTAACTAATCAAAGGCACGCGGTTACCTCTGTGTGACTCTCACTATAAATGACAAGCAAATGCCATCAGGGTCACTCATTGGAGCAGGGTTGACATAAGTTGATTGAATTGCTTGCATGATAGTCATGTGATAACTGGAAGTGTTGGAACTGATGATGGGAATTATGGTGATGGGGTGTTGGAGGGGAGGCTGCTGAGGGGCATAGTGGAAAAGCTTGAGAGGGAGGCAGTGTTGAGGAGAAGCCTGAGTGAAAGAGCACAGACAGCTCATACAGTAGAGTTCAGGTGAAACAGGGCCTAGTACAGTGTGAAGTTGGCTCAAGAGTCCATGCATATGGGCAAAGAGTGCAAAGAAAGGCACTTTCTAGGCTTTCAGTGTTTTTAGACTCAGCCAATTTCAATGTGCTTGAGTCTGCATGGTGGTGTACGCTGAAGGCCAGGCAACCATCAGCAGTAGCAAGCACTCCGTCTAGGATTCATGGGGTAGCATGGCATGCTTGACACCCTCCGATTCTGGCATCAGTGCGTGCATGATGCTTTCTTCTGTCTTGATACCCAAACCTCAGATCCTACCAGAGATAGTGCGGATGTTGTTGTTTCGAGTACCTCACAGAGTTGCCATTGTAAGCAGAACTATACCGCATGGCAAACACTGTTTGACTGTACTCCACAAAGTAGTCCCCACCCACACACACGTATTCCTACTGTGCAAGTTCTACCTCAGAGAGTTACTGCTCCTAGAAAACAATGTTGTCTCTAAAGCTTGACTGTGCTCCAGGCAAAAGCTCCTAACATTTCTACTGTGTGAATGATACCTCCAGGAGTCAAGGTACCACAGAAATAGCTGTTTCTCCTCAGGTTTGACTCTACACCCCATCCCATGAAAGCCAGAACCAAAGGTACACACAGATGTCACTGAGGATGGGATTTGATACATATGTTTTCATAATTAAGATTGAACAACAGTATTTTCAGCAAAGTTAAGGTTTTGGATAACCTGTCTCTTTAGACTTTATCCTTGTAGAATTTCACTTAAGTATTGAATAGATATCACTTTATATTTTCAGTAATGCCCATGCTTGTGACTAGAATGTTATCATTTACAAAGCCCTTTTCATCTGAATGAATGGCATAACATGCTTAGCTCTAACCATTTAGTATCTCTGTAATCGTTTCATGAGGCAGCACACCATTATCGCATGATCATCATTGGAAATGTCCTATAACTAGGTAGAGATCATTTTCATATATAACCTTTGTTAATAAGCACTCATGATTTAACTAATAGGTCAGGGGCTTCATTTGGGGGTTGCCAGGGGTTGCAGATGCGAACCCTGAGATCCCCATTGCAATGTGGGGTGACATATAGCCCCTGAATGCCAGAAATAAAGAGGCCAGAGTGATTTGGGAAGTCCCGCTGAAGTATAAGGACAGCACAGAAATGTTGATGTCAGCATGAGACCTATTGAACCAAAAACAAGCCTAAATCTCAAAGAAAAGAAAGTGGGCTTGAATCTCAAAAGTGTGAAGATATGCGCAATGCATTTCCATTGCTTAAAAATATAGAAAGATTTACCCTGCCAAGATTGATCCCACTGTGGAAACAGATAAGGCCATGACTCTCCTTTCAGCAGAAGTGACCTTGAGATCACAATTCCAATAAAATGTTCATTAGAGTTGTAGGCTTTGAAGGGAGAGGTGAAGATAAACATGAGCCAGCTTCTGGCTGATCACATGCTCAAGAGAAAATGAAACTGAAAGCGAATAAAAAAAAAAAAACTGGAGCTAGAAAAATACATATTATTGTATACAAGGGGCAGCGTATATGCCACAACGGTGATTCCCGACTTTTATTAAAGGTGACAGTGCTAAATTTTGAACCATGCTAAAACAAGTTTTGTGTGGTAAACATAAATAAAGTTAACGACTTTACTGCTGTGTTCACACTCTCTGCCACTGGCCTTCAATTCAGAGGGGTCAAGTCTAATTGATGTTTGGTGGGTGGGGGTTGCTGGGAGAAAAAAGTATTATAACCAAATCAGCAATCACTGTTTCTTGAATTGTTCTTTTTCTGTATTGGTGGGTGATTTGAAAAGGAAGCTGTGGGAAATTGTGACTGCATATCTCATTATTATCTCTGTGATGGTGCCATTACGGAAGTCAGTTTTGTTTTACTATTGTCACAGCATTGTTGGCTGACGTTAGTCTTTTTGTCAAATTTGGTTTAAATAATTTAATAAAACTATATTCTTACTACACGCCAACCTGGTTCCTTGTCCGTTGAGGCATCAGGTATGTGTTGGGGTTTGAGCGAGACGGGTTGGAGGCTTTGCCAAAGTGAACTTTAACAAACCATTGTGAGTTATTGTTCTCCACATTCATTTTGGGGAAAGGAACTCCCTGAGTTGAGTGTGAAAGCATAATATACTACGATAGCTCCACCAGAGGTCTCCCTTGCTACCCTGTGGTCTCCCTTGCTACCTCTAAAAAAAGGAAAAAAAGATATGTTTTCTTTTTTTAATAAATGTAATCTCCTGGGCTGTGGCCGGCACTATGTGGCTCTTTTTTTCTGGAGTGGCTACCTTTCTTGTTCAGGCCCCTCATAACAACAGGGGGATCTACAACTGTAACACAGCAGTGAGCCTAAATAAGAAAGAATAAGAATAACAAATCATTTGTTGTTGTGGAATTCTATTCAATAATTGATAGACTCATTAAAGGTTTATTTCAGGCACACTTCAGGGGGTGAGTCACTGATTTAATCTGTTCCTAAGCACCTCAACACAGCCTTTCATCCTTCTGAGGTCGATAGACGAGTACCAACGAAAGATTGGGTGAAATTGTATGTATATTTGTTCTATCTATAGCTTTTAAGCGTACGTGCTATATAATAACACATCAGTATCATTTGGCCTTGGAAGTCTTCTTGCATTCACAGTAATTTTGTAATATGGGCCTATACATACTGATATTAATGATACATATGGTGATCCATTTTTGTATGAAATGCATATCACATTATAGTGATATCATAACCATATTTTATGTGATGTCACTTCCTGTTTTATCAAGGGGTGAAAGGTCATGCTCCATCACTTCCCATGATGTCACTTCCTGGTGGGGTCAAATGACATCACTTCCTGTCACCAGAGGTTAAGGTTCATGTGATGTCACTTCAGCTAACCCTGGCATTTCGGTGAAATTAGATCCCTGGAATAGGTAGCTCTTCGCTCGACATACTACTCCTTTCATTTGTGGATCCAATGCAAACAGATGTAATTGAAGAAGAGCTAATAACTCTCTAACTCTAATTTCAGGGCTAACATAGACTCTCTGATATGTTGGACTGACTGCTACCCTGAAAATGAACATCATTTTCAAGTCTACCCCTCAACACCATCTTTTTAATGTGACTATTTCAAGCTATTTGAGAGGGCATCAAACAGCAGAGGTGGTGTTTTGAGACAAGAAAGTTCCTGATGTCATTTGAGAAGGGTAAGCTTAGTGTTTCTCAAGCCATACATAGGGTTCCTTCTCTTCTCTACCATCTACTGTGCTTGCCCTGGGATCTTCCCAACAGTGTTTCACTGCCATCCCAAATTAGAGGATTCTAGTTCCAGTGATAGGGTCATATGTTATGTAATGTTATGCTATCCCATATTTGTATTGCATCTCTGACCATATGTAATTTTGTCAAACACTGTATGAAGCATGACCTTTTAGCAGATTGTTGTCTGAAAAGACAGGAGAGATGAGCAATGCAATATATGCAACAGAAGTTGTAGTGCTGGCACTGTACAAAAAGCAGAAATGTCTAGTGTGGAGACATTCAAAGCCAACAAGTGGATATAGAAGTGGCAAAGAATGCATTGTAGTTGATATCTGACAGCAGGACCACATTTATTTCATGGGCCTCAGCTGTACAGCTATGAGGCAAAGTGCTACTGGAGAAAAGTAGTGCGAATGACAAGTATGAACTCCTACAGAAACCATGTACAGTTGAGGACTTTCCTATACTTTACATGCAATATTCTTGCATACAGTGAAGACTATTTGACATCTATTTGACATCTGGACATTGTGGGATGCAGCTGTGTGCTCAGGGGCGCCGTGCTATATGCAGTGTATGTGCACAGTGAATGATATGCCGTCACATGCAAGCAATATTGAGCAGATATTTTACTTAAATGCAACAGTCCTACCGCCATACTGATCCTGCCACTTCACTGCACTCACAGATGCAACATCTGTGACAGACAGAGCCATAGGCACTGCATCCCACTAGGGTGAGGCTTGCCTAGTGTGACTACCTTTGAATAATCATGAATCTCACTGTAAATAAACCACCTCAAGGGGATGTTTTAGTATTTGGAGAGATCTGAGCTGATTTGATTTGCAGAAAAGAGAAATTCAAATATACCTCCTATGTTCCAGTACCAAATAAATAAAGCTGAATGGTAAACAGAGGTGTTGCATACTCTTATCTGCAAACTGTAGATCACGGATTGAAATTCAGGCATGGATTTCTCAGCTCTACGTATTTGACTTTAGAACTGTCGAAGGCTGAGTACCCACTCCCCATATTTGGTTCTGTGATCTATGGGTTACTCAGATATGTTTGTGGGCGGTCAGATATTCCACTTATCTGTTTTACCAAAGAGTAATAGGAAAGAAGGCCATATTCATTTGTATATCAGGAAAGCAGTGGAATGCTACGTTCCACTGCGCTTGGGTATTGCTCTCATTTGGAGTAGGCTTGCTCCAGTAGGTGCCTAAAGGTATCCCCATACCTTGTAATTGACACATATTTAAGCAATACGTGGGTTTGGATATGTTTTCTAAATAATGTATGGACCTCAATACTTTATGAGGGAGGATGCAGATTATCTACTGCTACCGACAAAGCATGGACACCGGATCTGATTTTGTTGGTCCTGGGAATAATCAGACTCTGATCATCCATTGAATGCAGTGTTCTCATGAGAGTGTAGAGGTGAAATTGTTCAGCAAGTTTGTGAGTGCCCGGATTGTGTATTGCTTGATGAACCACACACAACACATTGAAACCTACATAGTCTGTGTTACTCATAGCCAGTGTAATGATGGTAAAGTATGGGACATCCTGTAAAATGTACTTGGGTGCAGAAAAAGATGAGCGGGCTGAGTTCTGAACACATTGAATGTATTGATCTGATACATTGGCAGGGCCAAGAAGACATCTTCAGTTTAGTGTAGATGTGATAAGACCAGGGGGATTATCGACTATATTCTATGGGGGAAGTAAAAAAAAGAAAGCATATGTGGAAGCATCTTGTCCTCACCTCTGAAGACGTATACATATTCACTGAAAAAACTTTGTTAAACGGAAGTTATGGTTCAGTTGCACTAATAAAAACCTATAATCTGTAGTGGGGCAATTGTTGGCTAGGAAGCAGGTGCCCCCCTGCATTCCCCAGAAAACACGGAATTGCAGCTGGCACAAAGAATAGTTAGTGTCACTACACAAGTAGGGACAGAGGTGGCATTAGCTTGCACAATTGGTTTGTCTTTTTAAATAGAATAGACTAGGTGGCAGGTAAGCGTGTACCAAGGATGAGGGACTCACTACACGAGTAGGGCAGCATTTCTACAGGTAGGGATGAGGTTTCAACGTACCCATAAGTAGAAATGTTATGTGCCAGGCATACACCAGGCCTCAGTAGGCAGCAAATAAATGCAGAGCAAATGTGTCCTGCAGAGGAACCGAATTTGCCATTTTAAATTGCACCAGCAGCAGAGAATTGAGCGCTGCTGCTTTAAGAAAAGCCCAGTTAAGCATGATTGAACTAATCAGGGAAAATGCTGTAGCCGGCTAGATGGTAGCTACATTAAAATCAATGTCAACAGCCCAAGGACTTTGGAACAAGAAATGATTGTGTGCGGTCAGCTGTCAAATAAATTGAGTTGTGGAGGCACGGCAAACCGTGTCAAGTTTATGGGACGAACTAAGCATCCCAGAAAGTTAGGAGGAGTTGGCAGATTAATGTCTCTGCAGTCGGCTAGGCATGACAGAAGGAGCAAGAAGTGACTAAAGGAGAAACAACTAATGACAGTGATACGATCTTAGCAGGGTAAAAGCAGGATGACTCACAAAATAATTATTCAAAAATATGTCAAAAGCAGGATGGCGATCACAGATTGTGAACAAGGCCTTGAGCCTGAACGACTCATGGCATGGAATCTAACATGGGCTATTTGATTTAATTAAAATAAGGCAATGCACTTTTCTCTCTCGCTCTCTCACCTACATAAATGTGTCATCATGCAGCCAGTTCATGGATAGTGTGACCACATTCTGACAGATGAAGCACATGATTCTTTTTTCACTGCAGAAGTAATTTAGGGCCTACCAATTAATTTCCAGTTATGATGAGGTAGCACTTTTTTAGGGGAAGGTCCATGGGTGGGATTTTAGATAAATATTGTCCAATCCAATGGGTTTTCATAACTGTGACATCACAATGACTTATTTGTACTATATAACCTCCTGTTTTCTTTTCAAACATTGGAAAATGTTGGAGTGAGAGGTTGGCTTTTATCTTGCTTTTTCCCCAGTCTATTGCAGTAAACTGCTTACCTTGCATTTGGCATACCACAATCACTCTGTGTTGTCACTTTTTTGACAAATACCAGTTGGAGGGCTCTGGTTTCAAATCCAATAAAGAAAACTTGTTAAAGGGACAATATGGTTAGAAAAATAAACAAAACCCTCCAGAAATTTACCAGTTATGTTAAGGTAAGCAACCATAACTCGCCCCACCACCTTGCACTGCTAAGACTAACACACAGGACATCAAAGATGACACCATAAATGTGCACCATAACATCCCTTTAACAACATTGTTTTTAAAGTGAATTTCATGGCTTTTTACCAGTGCACCCTAATTTGCTACTCCTTCCTAATTTCATACTTACCCCAATATAGCAGTATTGCTGTCCAATATAAAAAGTTTCACCTTAAAACTCTGCCATTCCCCATATTCTAGCATCTTTTTTTAACACTTCTGTACACTTTTTCCCACTTTTTCATCTGTTTTTGTGTTTGCTGATGTTCGCGAACGTCTGGCGTCACTGCAGACTTCTTGGACAGTGTCAAGTAACCTTGCGAGTGCGACATGATGATGTGTTCGTGAACATGTCTGTGCTTCGCCAACAGTTCGGAACTGCATTTTCAACTGATCTAGGAACTTTGAAGCTCAAAATGTACCCTTGCACAGCACCTATACCTATTCTTACTCATTATCATTTACAATCTAGCACACCACACACACTTGGAAGAATATTAGCAAAACTGCTATTTATCTTAAAGAATGGCATTGTCTATTGCCATCCCTCTTCCCCAAGAGCCACCCCCACCAGCTGGAGAACCGACACAACAAAATAAGTGCAATGCTTTCAAAGGCAATAGAGAGGACCAGGACAATGAGATAAAGGAAGTGCCTACCTTTAGCACCCACAGAGAATCATGGGTGTGGCAGTTCTTTGTGACTGTTGGGTATATACCAAAGGCTAAAGCTACCAAAGTGAAATGCACTGAGTGCAACACTGTACTCAGTCATGGCCAAACTGGCCAGTACTCCTACGGGACCACCTCCATGCACCGCCACACCAAATCCAACCACTGCAGTGCTCTGAGAAAGGATGTTCCTTTCTCAGGAAGTAGTAGTCTGTCTTCCTCTACCTCTACCTGATCCTCCTCAACAAATACTGTAACCACACAGCCTACTTCTCTGGGACACAAAATCACAAGGCTACCTTGTGAGCGATAAAAGAGGCTGTTGATCCATATCTTTCGAAAACAACAGTCCTCTGTATATATTGCAAAACATCACCCTTTGGGGGAACAATTTTAAAGTGCTTTTGAAGCTGTAATCAAGGAACTTGAGAAACACTGCACCCTACCTTAGATTTAACACACGTGCAACATCTTCCCCTGAGCACCACCCCGGCCCTCTTCTGCAAATAAAAATACAAACCCCTCGGCAAACATTTTAAAAAGGTTCCTTAGGAATCACCTTTCTCAGTTAGAAAATACAACTAAAAAAATAAGCTTATAGACACCATCTACTTTTCCTTTTTCAGTGAAGTAGTTAGATTCAATAAAATTTTCCAACATTCTGATTAGCAGTCTCTACTATGCTAATGTAATGGACAATTGTATACTAAAGAAAACCAAAAAAGCACAGAAACAATTTCCTGTCTGAAATTCTTCTCTCTAGTATACAATAAAGACCATTTCCATTTATGATTATCCACAGTCTCTGAATTCCCCTTTCTAGCCCATGCCTTAGCAAAAAACCTGGAGTGCACATGTGCACCATCACACAAAAGAGCCCTTCTACTCTTTGTACTGTTATGTTTGTAATACTCCCTCATTGCCTGCTTTTAACCATTCACACATATATCCACCAATCAGTTAAGAAAACTCTACATATAGCCTAGCAACACCATCTTTTGCATCTGCATTTCCTATATTTATACCAGAAAATATACATAGTGCTCCCATAAATGCACATATGCATTGTGCAGTGAGAGAAGTTCATGAATAAAAGGGACAGCCCATGAGGGAAGTGGCAATAGGCTTTTATAAGTGAACATTTTTCATAATGTTACATTACTGTATATAACTTATTAATAATTCCTCTTTTAATATATATCAAAGAACTATAAAGCTCTTTTAACAAACATATGTTTTGCAATGCATACTTACGTTTGTCATTATTAGCCGTGCATGCTGGGGATACAAGTCATTGTTTAATTGCCAAGGGCATGAGACTCGATAACGACCCCAGCCCCACCAAACCACCCATGTTATCCACTGCACCTACCCAGCATCCTAGTTCAGTGTCCCCTATTCCCTCATAATGTGACCAATGGCCAGTGCTCATAGCTTGCATGGCCAATCTCCACAATCCATGTGGCCTGGGCTTCGACCATGCCTCATAACACAATAGGCAAATCAGAGTACACATTTTTCCTTGCCGAGGGGCACGTACACTGCCCACAGCAACAAACTTATATCAATATTTTTTGTACTTATATTTCGAAACTTACAAAAAAGAAAAACACGGGACTGATTTGCAAAAGCATGCTTTCAGAATCAAATTACACATTTGTCTTTGCTCAGGACCAGGCCCATTGCTCAGGCCCCAAAGTTATATCAAAATCTGTTGTACTTACATTTTCACATGTTAGAAAAAAAATAAAACACAGGACAGATTTGCAAACCATGCTTTCAGGTCCTTGCTAATACTCCTCGCAAATGTTTGCTGCAACACTGTCAAAAACTTCAGGCTGTAGCCACGAGCAGAATTGTATTCCCATTCAAACCTATCCCGATTACAAAAAACTTTACCACATAGCCGATCATTGGTGGCCATACCCACTTTAACCCCATTGCCAGTGCATTGCAGTCATGGCCAGCAGCCAGAGTGTGACAGCCATAGCCTTTGGTCATGACTCGAACAATCTGGCCACTGCCCATGGCCACCTGCTGTACCTCACTCAGCAAAGGTATATAACTCCTTTTTTGTACCTACATTATGACACTTTTCCAAAAATAAAACACAGACAAAACCATGCTTTCACTTCTTTGCAAATGCTCCTTGCACAGGTTTGCTGCAAATCCATCCATATTTTATTTTTTGAAAAGTGTCAAAATGTATGTTAATCTTAATGTTAAAGGATATTTGTACCGCGCACTATCACCACCGAAGTGGTCCCCTGGCGCTCTGGCGGCTCTGAAAAAGGAGAGGGGAGGGGGTGGGTTAGTGGGAATGAGCTGGAAAAGTGCAAGAGAGCAGTGATGTGCTGTTGGCAGCCTCAGCCCGGTGGGTCCGTTGGCTGGGCTTGGGGTGTTTTATGGTCCGTAGTCGTCGTGTGCTGTTGTGCAAGTCTATGTGTGGTTTGTTTTGTTGTTGCATTGTTGTGAAGTTTGTGCGGATTGCTGCGTTTAAGGCTTGTGGTTGTGTTTGGTTATAGTTTGAGAGGTGTATGCAGAGGGATGGAATTGTTAGTTGGTTGGTTAGTTGGCATTGCTGTCTTTGCAATTGTGGGATTCCATCTAGGTCCAGTACATGCTAACAGTCACATTTCTATCTGGATGCCGCGCAAGCTAGGTTCATAATTCTAAATGTGGTGCATGCTAAGAATCACATATGCTAACAATCACATTTCTGAAATTCCATCTAGGTGTGGTATTTGCTAACAATCATATTTCTATCTAGATGCAACTTGGGCCAAGCTTGAGAATTCCGTCTAAGTGTGGCACATGCCAACAATCACACTTCTGCCTAGATTTGGCGCAAAGCTTGAGAATTCCATCTAAGTGTGGCATATGCTAACAGTCACATTACTGTCTGGATTTGGCGCAGACTAAACTTGAGAAATTCCATCTAAGTGTGGCATATGCTAACAATCATGTTTCTATCTAGATGCGACGCGGGCCAAGCCTGAGAATTCCATTTAAGTGTGGCACATGCCAACAATCACACTTCTGCCTAGACTTGTTGCAAACTAAGCTTGAGAATTTCATGTAAGTGTGGCATATGCTAACAATCACATTTCTGTCTAGATTTGGCGCAGGCTAAGCTTGAGAATTCATCTAAGTGTGGCATATGCTAACAATCACATTTCTGAAATTCCATCTGAGTGTGGCATATGCTAAGAATCACATTTCTGAAATTCCATTTAAGTGTGGTATATGTGCATACAATAGTCATATAATTTAGCACCAACTTGATAAAATCCATTCAGACTTTGCAGAAAATTCAAGGTTGGGTGTATGCAAATTCTAACACCTCTTGTGCACATTTGTCAAATGGCAACAAAGTTATAAGCCATCTAAAAATATTGAGACCCTCTGTAATTTTCCCCCTCTTGATAAAATCCCACCAAACTTTGCAAAAATATTCAAATCTTGGTCTTAAATCTTTTTGCAAATTTGTGTGCACATTCGTAAAATGGCAGCAAATGTATAAGCCTTTCAAATATTTTGGGACCCCCCTCTAATTTTGTTCCCTCTTGGCAAAATAGCACCAAACTGTATAGAACCATTCAAAGCCAAGTAAGTCTAGAATAAAATCATAAAGTTTCATGCAGTTTCATTGAATAGGGACAACGTTATCAGCCATCAAAAAACTGCTTTTCACCAACCCTGTGATACAAAAATATGCATCGATGTACCCGAACATCTGACATGTTCGCGGACCTCGTTGAAGAATAACACCAATAAAACCAGATGGTTAATAGCGACGGCTAAACTTTTGACATAGCTATGGACAAGGTAAAACCATCTTGGATCCCTCTGCAATTTCCACCTGAAAACATATTTGTATAGAAGACTTTTTCGTTTGTCTTGCGCGTTTTTTCCTTTCCAGTCTTGAACATTAGACACTGCTCTACTACACGATTTTGTTCTTTCCTGTTCAAAACATTCTTGTAAAAATCGTATATGATTAAATGCAAGTAAAAAAAAAAACAAAAAAAAAACAATTTTGTGGCTTTGTATGGCCATATCGCATCCCATCTTCATAACCCCTCACCTCTCCAGATATTGTTTCATTAGTTTGACAAGTGCAATGTTGTATATTTTAATATGTATTTGCAGCAATATCTGCAGAGTATAGGCGCTGTTGGAGAATCCAAAATGGTGTCCGTTTCAAATTATCTGACGCTCCTCACGTTTTTCAACATCCAATCAGCGCACGTGTCCACTGTCTGCGGACATCACGCCAGACCCACACGGCATTAATGAAGAAATCAACTTTCTCTGTTATATCTAGGGTTTACTAATCAGAGTGCAGCCTCCCCTTGTGTGCATTTATGGAGACAGCACTAGTGCACCATTCTTTTATCTGGAATTGTACTTTGCTCTTAGAAAAACTGTTTACCAGGGAACAGTTGACAGGCAACCCCAATCAATAAGCATTAATGGAGTATATTACTATCTGCTTAATACATATCTATGTATAGTTTAATCACACATGTATTATCTCTAAAAAGATACCAACAACAACATTTTTGTCGATTACGACAAACAACAGCAATTGGGTGTGAGGATTTGATTTGCAATCTCGAATTGATTTCAACACACATCCCATAAGTGGTTTGCAACATGTGACATAATCCTACTAATTAGATCTATAGTCCTCACCCAATGTATGGAATTGTGGGTTATGAATCGTTTCGCATCCCTGTATTAACATCAATATGCACCACTGAGAAATACCTCACACAGAATCTTGATTCATAACAACAAGCCCACAGTGCACGTTGGCATCTTCCTGCGCATTGCACCCGCACGCCACCTCACCCTATCACATTTCCATTCTATTAATTAGTATGACATTAATATGTGTGGGCTCCGCCTGTATCATCAACCTTTAGCTCCTGCACTTTTGGGAATCTTTCACCCCTCTGTACTTACCCCTTAAAAAATGTGCATGTCTATCTGGGACTGCACAGTACTAATCAGATTTCACACATAAGGATCATGGTGAATGAACGTTCTGATCTCTACCTCTCGCCTTTCTGTGAAATGCTTTGCTTTTAGCAGCCATTCTTAAACACATACGTGTGCCTGCTTCTAAATCAGTATTCTCACATTATGGTAACATTGTGAGAACCACTTCTTGTGAAATGCTTGCTGTTCAGCTGCGATTCTTGAAGAAAAACATGTGTTTGCTTCATTACGAGTAATCACATATTCACTTTACGGCGTTCTGCACGTCCCAATCTCTGCCTATGGCTGAGACTGGGACATGAGGCGCCTGGACCTGTGACACACCCCTGGCTGTGCCGTCTCTAGGCGTCTTTTCAAACACCATGGCAATGGTACAAAAACATCTGACAGAGCACTGCATGCGCAGAAAGCCACATCAAGGATACCCAGCAGAAGGCAACAGGAAAGATGGCAGCGCTGTACCCACTCCTGAAGACCAAGTCCATGCCCCCCCAGACAAAGATCAACGTCTACAAGGTGATCATCAGACCAACGCTGACGTATGCCTACCAGCATGGATGACCTGCCATGAGCGACACCGGAAGAGTCTTTAGGTAGTCCAGAACAATATCATCTGGAGCTCCTATCTTCACAAGGAAAGCAGACCTTCACAGAGACCTGGACATCAAGATGTTGGACGAACATCTAGCAAAGCTGAGTAAGAACTTCTGCCAAGGACTGGATCAGAACCCGAACCCTCTGATCAGAAGACTCACTGCCACCACTGCAAACCCCTTTGACCGCTACCCACGGCCCATCACTGTGAAGACCCTGTGAAACCAGCCCTACTGTGACAAGACCACAAAGACCAAGAAGAATACAAACCCACAACTACATACTCAACCCGAGAAGATGGAGTAATGAGGCTCAAGCCTCTGTATCCAAAAATCACCGCTGATGGATACAAATCTATCAGCAAGAAGAAGAAGAAGAAGCGCTGCATGCGCGCTCTCCATGCTCCCATAGCTACGCGACTCAGCAAAGGTTTTCACAAGAAAGGTAAGTGCAGAGCCCACGTATTTCTGCATTAGATTGCAGAATACTCAAACTCCTTAACGAAAACAATGACACAATGCCCTTTATCTCTTGAATTATATAGCCCTACGTTCCAGCCGTGAGTGGGAGATAGTTCAGTTACAGTGAATGCACTATTTAAAAGCACGCATGAGCTCAGTAAGTGAATACCCTTTCATTCCACTGCGCCGTTAACTATGAACGTGAGCATTTATATTTACAGCAATCTGGACTTTTTGCCTTCAGGTTACTGAACAGAGAGCTTTTCATACCTGCAAAGATGATTTGCTTTTAGTTCTTTTGAACAACGTGGCAAACCCAGGAGGTAACTGTTTACAAGAACACATGTTTCATACATAAACCGGCCAAATATTGTATAATTATCTGAAGGCTAAAACAAATGTTTTCTTTTCTTTTCTCTTCCTTCCCTTTTTTAACGCCATTTTTGTAAACCCCTCTTGGTATGTATATGTCATCTTTATTTTATGATCTGTGTGTTTTTCATGTAGGTTTTTTTTAATCATTTTTCACATACGTAATCTACACCTAAATATGACTGTTCATATAATAGAGGGCCTGGCCCTGATGAAGGAGTTTGAAAACTCCGAAATGCATTGGCATTAGAGCTCTCATATTTACTTTTGGGCCACACCTGGCCTTTGCTTTTGTTCAGATATTAAACTACTTACCTTATCTTGGAGTACTTTTTGAATACTTTCAATGAGTCAAACTGGAGAAGATACATTAGATGCACTTTACTCATACCATTGTCAAGTTTCCAGTAACACCGTTAGGGGTACAGCACAAGATCAACTGTTTAGCTGGCTGTTCCAGTCAGTTTTTTTTGTTAGTAGTTGTTTGGAGCAATTCCAAGTAAAGGGGTTTAGAGCCTGGGTCAAAATAAATAAATAGTTTGGTGTCGCCAGCATAATTATATACCGATACAGCCATGCTTCCTATTAGTCTAATGTGCAGGGGTAGGTAGACTTCAAATAAGATATGGGAGGCAGAGTGCTTTAACACCCCACAAGGCATTGGGAAAGCTTTTGAGGTAAATTGGTGGACAGGATACCTTCTGAATGCGATCAAATTTCACACCAATTAAATGCACCATCAATTTCAAAACGACCCTCTTACATGCCCCGAGCAGTAAATAGGTGTAAAGACTGACTCAGTGTTTTTGCACCCCGTTTTTATACATATTTTTCCACACCGCAGGTTTGAACAGGATCAGCGTACTGCATTGTAAGAATGGTCAAGAGGCGTTGCTAGGGTGGGCTGAGGAGGCTATAGCCCCGGGTCTTTTGGTTGTAGCCCCGGATAGCAGCTCAGGTGCTACAACCGAAATGCTATGTAGCCCTGAGTCCCGCCCATCCCAACATTCGCTTAGCCCCTGATCTTTTCCAGGCCTAGCAATTATGGTCCATTTACAACATCTGCAGGACCTGTATGGCCTGCTTCCCTGGAAGCACTCAAGGAATCACCTGCTGATAGGGTTGCTCTACATATACTCTACCATTAGCTCTACACATACTCTACCATTAGCTCTGCATATACTCTACCTTTGTTCGTGCAGGAAGGATTGCGGCTCGGTTAATTAATCACAGAAAGTGTTAAACGCATTTCAAATGTATACATTATTGAAACTCCCGCATGATTTGAAAGATGAATCTTGGAGTCAGAGAAGAGGGATGGAGGATATTTGTCAGCACACATCACATTGATGATTTGATCTGCAATGCTGAAAACTTGTTTCCTCAACTCTCTGGACTTAAATATGAAACTCACGAAACAAAAGCTATTTGGCAGAAGTGCTGCAAACCGCTGGATATGATGAAGTGGGGCTGTAGTGTTGATGACTTATGCTGGCACGAGGTAAGGGAAATGACACTATGCTTCATTTGCTGTGGGAGTGAAAAGGAGTGACTGTTATTTTGGAAGAGCCTTTTTGGCGGGTGAATGAATGGGCCACCCGTCTTTTGCAGATTCTGTGAGCTACTTGCGATTCCTGAGCTGTGCCAGAGACTTCTGAGGCACGCCCGCAAAATATAGTTGTGTGACTTGTGATTATATCGAACAACACACGTAGACTGTAATGCAAAGATTGTAAAGGTCGTCATGGGAGCCTGCTGTATCCAGCATACGAAATGTTACATTATCGTAAAAAGTAGCAGTAAATCAGTTACTAATTGGGGCACATGAAAAGCGAATAACTTGGGTCTGTAGAAACAGGAGACGAATATTATTTCCCGCCTATTGATCGAAGTCCTGCACGGACTGTTGAGGTTTTAGTGGGGTGCAGGTGTTGCGAAATGGCTTTTACTGCTGGCCAGAACACTGCACCAACACCAGTTGCAAATGACGTGGCTAACTACGCATGCACTCTGAGTAGTTAGCAGGAGTCTGTAACACTCGCACAGGTCTCATTAACCATGAGCGGGATGACCTCCCGGATGCCAGCCTTACGTCATAGAGGCCCAGCTGTGGAGAACGTGTTCTGCAGTAAAACGCTTGACTGGCAATTTCTGAACATTTTCTATGCACATTAAAATAAATGGAAACACATTGAGAATGTATTAAATAAAAGAGACTCGCGCAATGGGCAGCGAAGTCAAGACAGAAATGCTTTCATGAACTCATTGTCTTTGCCATCTAGTGTACGGCCACGGCAGGTTCTGCATGTACTAGACATTTCCGAGTGCATGAAGAAGTCAGTACCTCAAATGTGATATATTTTCTTCACCGTTTCTTATAACACTTCATTTTAAAACTCACATTGATGCTGTCTTGTAATATTCCGTTCTGAACCCGTAGGCCCTTTAAGACGAGGTAACAGTATCTGAGATGGATGGGGATGCAGATTTTACTCATACATCAATAATCAGACCGACTCAGGAAGTTGGCAAAAACACAACTGTTATAATTGCAATTGTCTAAAACAGGGAGTAGAACGGACACTGCACAAGCATTCTCAAATATGTTACATAAAAAAACACAGCTTTATACAACAAATGTGTCATCACTGACATCATACTACGTGACAAAATAAGAAAACCTACTTGGGGATGTGATAGGTTTAAAGAAAACATCTATATATACTATGGGGGACTGGACTGTCATTGGGTCTCTAAGGTCAGGTGGACAGCTATGCCCACCCCTAGTGCAAGTCATCTTCTGTGTCATACTAATACACAACGTTTTATTGGCTTCTCAAATTATAGGGATCTTTGCTATGTGGCCCTCTAGGATTGGTTGGCACGCTTGTACCCTTCTGGAATATTCCACTCGCTAGCAGCATGCAAGCTGTTACCCCAGGTGATGGACGGGTTGGCCTGACCATCCCTCCCCATCCAATTAGCCCAACATCGTCATCACATCTGCGGTCTGCCATTCAATTAGTTCTTTGAACTCAGCCTTGCAAAGGATCACTGTGCCTGAGAATAAAAGGGAGTGGGAGCATGGCCTTATCTTCTGGTTTCGGTGTAGCTCACCCAAAGTCTATTTTCATCTGACCATGTGACAGGAGACCACCTTTTGAGCTCCTTCGTTGTATTTAATACCATTAAATGAATAAAATATGGACCTTCTAGTGTTTTTCCGTTACATCTCAAACTGGAGCTCGACTCGCTTCTGACGTTCATTGTATCTTCTTGATTAGAAAACCAAGTTCTTGGCGGCCCCAACTCTTGACACTGGGCCAGGAAAGCCTTCTTGATTCTTCCTTCACTATCAGCTGTTTTATTCTACTGTGCCACACTTACAGCCCTTCTATTCATGGGGTCCAGGTTTGCTCAAATGCGTCGTGGAACATCCAGATTCTATACACTTATATATAAATTGGCAGCACCGCCTGCAGACTATTCACTAAGTATATCCAGCCTTTTTGCATCACTGCATCTTTACAATTATAAAACGGCTTTGCATTTTCTTCTGTGATTCACCGCACATGCAATCTTCATTTTGCTCCCAAAATGTTCTTCGATCCTTTACTTCGCCATCAGATTCTGTAAGATCGATGTACTCTCTTCATTGGCCTCTTTTCTAAGTGCATCATTTCTGCTTCATGTGATGTCACCAATCTTCTCTTTCATTCATCTTCACACTTCTTCCAGAACTTCCTTCAGAAGACTGTAATTCTTTGCAGATACATCATGTAGGGTTTTCTCAATGGAAACCTTGCTTCAAGGACTTTTCTCGGTATAGGTACTATCACTGGTGTTGTGCATGTCGCAATTTCCGGCTGCCAACATATAGGCAAAATGGAGGCGAGACTTCCGGTAGAGTCAAGTGGCTCCTCCTCTACACTCCCCCCTCTGGTTGATTCATCAACCACTCTCCTATCAGTCTTCACATCTAGACATCCTCGTCTGAAGAAGTGCTTCTTTGTAGTCCATATCTTTATTACTCCTTTCAGAGATCCTGCTGATTTTACATGCTCATCAATACTCCAGGTCATGAGACTACATTGTCCATTCTCGGATGCAGTAAATCCATCTTCCCACATACGTCTTGTGGTTTCTCGGATACAAGAACTTCGTTCCTTCAGGTGCATGAATACTGGCCTTCATATAGTCTCTAATTTGTTCATCTGTCAGCTCTTTGGGTCCAAACCTTGACTCAACATCGATCATGATCTTCATCCCTGTTGCTTTCTTTGCTGTCTTCTTGCACTGTGTGATTATTATTCTGATCACACAGAATCTAAACATGATCATCACCAACAAGGCCCCAAGGAACTTGAAGATGTTCGCCATCCATTGTGGAACCCGTGAGAAGATTGATGCAAACCAGCTGTCATCTGCAATGTCTTCCACTTCACCTTCCATCTTGATGTGCAATTTCATCAGCATCATTATGGCCTCTGTCAAGGTCCCATTCTCTTCATCATGAGAAGGCATGAATGTGCAACATGATTCTCTGATTTTGGCTTAAACACCTCCACCAATAGCTGTAATCATATCCAGGACATATCTGTTCTGAAGAGTCTTCAGTCTTATGGCTCTCAGCACTTCCTTGATAGCAAGACATCTGTAACCATCTGGCATTCACCATTATCAGTATCCCTGGCATAAAGATTGTTGTGAATAACGCTGAAGTCTGGCTGAACAATGTCTATTCGTATGGAATGTCATTGAAAGCTTCTATGGATTTAGCTGAAAAGTAGTTCTCTCTTTTTATTCGATTGAGGAATCCAACTGACCTCCTCTTTCTCAGGTGAGCATCTGCTTTTGTAAATTCTCCAATGTTCAGTACACTCTTCGGAATCACCAACGCTGGAACATCGACAAATACTATAGAACACAGCCCTCCGCAGTCCCTGGGAAGTTTCATGTATGCTCTGGATCTACAGGCCCAGTAGCGATCCATTTCCACCATTGGTCCATCTTTCATTCCTGGTACATCAAAGATTTGACCGCACTACTGGTTCTCTCCAACTTTTCTTGTGCCATTGTTTCTGAAGCATAGCTCTGATTTAGCCAGAGGCACTATCGTCAATGGGCCTTCTTTGTCTTTGACCCACATCAGCAACTTTACAATCTTTGGCCAGAGAGGTTTGCATCCCTTTTTCACACAATCTATAACTGGTTTGTGATGCCCTGTTACTGCCACAACTCTACATACAACTATGCCTTCTTCCCATCCATCTGGAGAAAGCACTGTTCCCCAGATTTCCAGCTGGCCTCACTCCTTGCATCTTTGTATTTCTTCATTATTCTTTCCTTGGCAATTGAGCTTTTCATTTATTTCCCATCTGATTCCTGCTCCCTTCATTCCAGGATGTTAGTATCTTATCACGTGATCTCTGGTGTGTGTTCTTGCTCTTGTCTTCAAATCTTGAACACAATCACCTTGTTCTGGAGCTGACCATTCAGTCACCCATACCAAGGATGCTGTTCGACCCTGGAACCAACTTCTTGCATGGCAGAGTGCAAGGTGAGTCAAGCAGTGATCTATCTGGGCTTATATTTCTATAGCTATGAATATCTTGGACTTCCCTGTAGCATAAGGTCGGAGAGCACAAACATAGCAACCCTCCTCAGAGGTTCTTCTTCCCATGTCTTCCATGTTCTGATACCACATGTTGTTCCCCAAATGTGCTGTACTGTCTAGATAATTATTTAACTCATAATCATCTTCCCTTGCACTTCTTTTAGGTCTCTTTCATGTCAAATGAGCTTGTGCATAATGATCAGGGATTATATAAAAAACAGACCATCCTACAGGGGGAATCATAGGAACACTTGTGAGCGAAATGGGTGACTTCACATATGTCACTGGTGTAGGGATAATCACGTATGGCCTTTGACTTTTTGACACAGATAATTCTCCATAGGTCACTGGTGTGGGAAGAATAAAGGGGACTCCTACCTTTTTGGACCAATAAAATAAGCAGTGTGGATTAACAAAATCAGAAAAACAATAATAAATGATGAGCATGCATATATTATGCATCAATACATCAGTCCCCACCACTTCCGATTCTCCAAAAGTCATTGAGTTTGCTCATTTTCTGGAACCGCATTATTCTCAACAGTTCACATTGTGCCTGTGTACTACTTTGATGGAAGGAAAAAACCTTTTTAATCAGGCAGCCTCGTTAAATGGTCAGGTAGCTGCCAAATCTGCTAATTTATCTTCATAAGTAACTTTCTAATTGCAGGGCGATTCTTAGGATCTTGCAGAAACACACACA
The DNA here is from genome assembly GCF_040938575.1 of Ambystoma mexicanum. Lineage (NCBI taxonomy): Eukaryota > Metazoa > Chordata > Amphibia > Caudata > Ambystomatidae > Ambystoma > Ambystoma mexicanum. Next base: position 568,490,910 of record NC_090939.1, on the reverse strand, counting down.
TGTTAGGATTACGCCAAACAAGATAAGGATGGGCGTGGAGTATGTATACAAAGATAGCAATAAGTTGTCTATGGGCATCGGCATTAGATAGAACCATGCGTCTAACCAAAGAGAAACTCAGTTAGGAATGAATCAGGAAACTGCTCCCTTTTCCAGTCCTCAAACTCAAAGTCGAGATATGGCAATGCTTTCTGAAGTCCAATTCAAGAATACCTGCGGCTCAGGAACATTTGCTTTTGCACTCCTGCTAAACTATCTATAAAGAGTGTACGGTGTGCGCCATAGTTCAAATGCACACTTGCATTTATTTAATCAGCAATCTTAGCGTCATTCTTCTTTGTCATCGATCGAGTCCGCACGTGCTGAACTACTTCTTCTTGTCTTGCTTCTGAATCAATGGAGGTGCATCGGTCTCACCAGGATACAGCTTCATGTCCCCCAAGTGTATCCAGGCATGCCTTTCTTGGACATTTACTACTGAGGGAATGACATTTTCAACTACAAAGTGTCCACTAAATCTGGGCTTGTGCCACGTCCTTGTGAAGTTGCACACTAGGACTGGATCTATAATCAATATTTTGGGCACAGGTAGTAGTTCTTTATATCCGGTTGCTAGATGGTCTTCATCTGTGTCCTGAGATTGACACCCCTTACACTTGAGTTGATCTGAAATGACAGAGATACTAGTGGTCATACATGTCAAATATGTACGTAACTCATTTCCTAACAATTCTGCAGTTGTCTGGGCATCACTTCTGCTCCTCGATGGAGGAGACTAGGAGACAAGGGTGTTCTCATTTGTCTTCCTGTCACTTACTCAAGGCGTATAAGGTGGTGGTCCGACCCATGCTGATTCCTTAATGCATATAATGCAAGGGGCAGGCAATACGGCCATACCTTTTTCAATGCCAATTTGAGTTTAGCGATTGTTTCTTTGAGAAGACCATTGAGTTTTTCACATAATCCATTCGCTTGTGGGTGATGAACAGAAAAAAAACTTGTGTTTTCTGCTAAGCAATAAGCTAATCTTTTCAAATACTTCATTAACAGAATGGGGACCATTGTGGGATCTAAGCACCTCACATACTCCCCATCAAGGAAAGGCTTTTCAGGCTAAAAACTTTGTTGCACAAGTGGCATCAGGGTGTGTACATGGACCAGCTTCAATCCATCTTGAAAAGGGGCACACCACCACTATCATACACCTATTTCCACTACATACTTGCACCATATCAACATAGTCAATATGCAAATGCTGAAATGGACCGTTTGGTCAAGGAATCACTCCTCTGATTGTTCGCAGTGTGTACCCAGCAGTAAACTTTTGACATACGATGCAATTTACTACATAAAATGCAACGTGTTCTAACAGGTTCAGTACAAACCAGTCCTCTGCAATAGCTGCTGCAAGGCTTTCCATAGTTACATGCACAGGGATGGTGCAGCTGTTCAAGCGCTACCCTTAATAAGGCTACAGGCATCACTGGTTTACCAGTGCTGTCCTGTCACCACACTGCTTCAGAGGAGGATAAAGTGCACCCCCTGTGTTTCCACAATTTTTGCTCTTTCTGTGGAGCACTGCCTTGAACCTCCATTAAATGTGTCCTGGACAAGTGATTAAACCCTTTGTTTACAATCATAATTCTGACCACTTTTTTCTTTACATCTGGAGTATCAAAACTAAAAATATCTGGTGAATGTGCAACCCTCTTCAGCTGCAGCTTGGTTTACGTGTGAGATAAAGTCTGTTCTCTTAGTATGTGTTACGTATTTAGCTATTTATTTATTGTATTTATATAGCGCACCTAACCCTGAGGCATCTGGGCGCTTGAATTTAGGAATATGGTTACAATTGAGATACTTGGTTTTACTAAACAGTTACTTAGTTATACAATACAGTAATGCAGTACAGTTACAAAGTAGAATACAGGTTAGCAAACAGATGCAGGATAACAGGTTACCAGGCCCAGGGGCAAGCCTAAGGAGGTTGATGTTTGATATCCTGTTTGAAAAGCCAGGTTTTTAGTTTTTTGCGAAAGGACCATAATGAGAGGTCAGTCCTTTTTAATTAGGCATAATAATAGGGAAGCTGGAGCCACCTGCTTTTTGTCTTTTGTATCTTTGTGTAGTCAGTTGCCCTAGGTAGGCTGAGCGGGTAGGTCTGGATGTTGGGTTTTAGAGATCAGGCTTGACCGGTAGCGAGGAACAGTGTTAGATAGGCATTTGTAGGTGAGTGAGAGTACTTTAAATTTATGCGGGTCTCTAACAGGTAACCAGTGAATATTTCTTCTGAATGTAGTTATGTGTTCTGACTTCGGAATATTGAGTGCTGCTCTGGTAGAGTTATTTTGTACAATCAGGAGTTTCTTAATGTTTTTTGAGGAGGAATCTATGAAGATGGTATTGTAACTATTGCAGTGGCTACTGGGAGTTGTATAGCCTTAATAATCCTGTCCAATAATGATGCATGCTGCACTGGAGTGCCATTCACTAGGGGGTAGCCCCTCCTTTTTCAATGTGCTAACCCTGCATGCACAGTTGACGTCACATAGGAGGAGTCACAGTACACCGTTACTTCTGGCCCTGCATGCTTCTCGGATGCGACAATAAGCGCCACTAATTCTGCTACTTGTGCCGAAAAGTGAGACAGTAGTCTTGTACTCACTACCACTTCAAATTCCCTATTTGCTCTGTGCCTGACCACATCTGAACCTGAATGCCTTTGCCCATTAGTTTGATCAATTTGTGAAGACCCATCAATAAAGAGAACCTCCCGCCCTGCTAGAGCATTCTCCTTTAGCCTTGGGATATCATCGTAGAACTTCTCGTAATTTGAGCAATCATGCACTTGCTCACCCTTTGTCACAGGTTCGGCTACAAACGTTCATATTTTATACCTGACTATTTTGATTGCTGGATTCGATATGACTACCTCATATGCAGAAGCCCTCTGAGATGTCAACATACCCTTAGGTTTCTCCAAAATGGCAAACAATGCATGTGCAAAAAACAATGCCATGGAACACCCCATCACAATGCTGGTAGCCTTCTCAACGGCCAACACTGCTGCTGCCATCGATTGTTCGCAAAGAAAGTGTCCTCTCATAACTGGATCTCAAATCACACTATAATATGCCAGAGGTTTGTACCCTAGTGTAGTCCTCTGTGTAAGTACTGCTGTCATACCTGTCCCATTTGTGTGCAAAAATAAGAAAAAACTCCTTAGAATAATTGGGAATTCCTAAAACTTGAGCTGTACAAATTTAATTCTTCAAATCCTCCATTCATTTCCTCAGTCCATTCTATTTTTTTCTCGTTCACTTAGGCTTTCTTCAGAGCCTGCAATCGGGGTTAAGTGTACAAGCTATAATAAAATACCCATGCTCTAACATAGTTGCACAATCCCAAGAGAATCTTCGTCATCTTTCATCGTATATGCCATAATTGCACCCATTTCTGATGTATCAACATACTGTATACTGAGTGCCCTGCAGACATTTGCTCTGAAATTATTAAATGTTGCTCTGTCATGAGCTGTGTTCTGTGCCCTGACATTTGAAAGCCTATTCTTGTCCAAATGTCATCAGCCCTTTCACCAAGAATGACTGCTAGGAGACCCTTAATGTCTCCTATAGCCAGAGTATTTCCTCCTGTCATCTTTTCTAGCTCATAAATCAATTTTCCTGCACCCACCGTTAAACTAGGAAGTTTACATCTTAAATTATCCTTGTCCATTTGGGGCCAGGGAATATACTGCCGCCTGGCCCCTCCTTTCTCCAATAAAGGGAACTACGTGAACCCAAATCCGCAATCGGCTCTGATCGTCTGTCTTTCTATAGTGGGAATAATGGTTCCTGATTTCCTTCTACCTGGCAATGACCTCAGCCTGTTTACATATGGTGGTGACTCTCTCTTCTCACTATGTGATCGTCTTTTAGGTTGCTCTGGGTATGCCATGGGATCTAGCATCCTATACTTAGGTTGCTCTATATCAGACCATCTCACTTCCTTGTCTTTCTACAGACATCCCTCAGGACCACATGCACTTTCTCCCTCCTCCCTACGGATGGTTTATCTCTCTTCAGCTGACATATCTAGTCCCCAAGTAGTATGACTCTTGTCTCTTTCATCCCTATATAAGGTCAGCCGGTCTAAGGACAAGGATCTATGCTCCAGACTAAACAGACTTCCTTCTTCAGCTTGTGATTGGGTGACTATAGATTGATCTCCTTTTCCTCTGCTTCCCGATTCACTTCTTGCGCTCATATCTTGATAGGCTTTATCAATCATATCTCCAATGCTTCCTATCTGAAAATTCTCATTTAACTTTAGATGGCCCTGATGGTGCTCCCTGTAACGGCCACCTGGTTCCCACGGGGGCGCTGATCTAGTCTGGATTACTGCGGCCTCTTCTAGCGTGATGCGCAGGACCCGGAACACCGATTGGACAGGACCTCCAAATCGTGCTTCCTTGGCCCGTAGGAATATCCTTCTGCAGATGAGAAAGGGGATTAACAGTCTGCAGAATGGTGTGCTAGCTCCCCTCTTCCCCCCTCTGTTCCTCTCTATTCCTCCAAACCCGGTTTAAGCTCACCTTATGGTTTGGAAGGTTGAACTCTCCATCCTGCTTCTGGTGCAGGGGCGCGCGTTCGTCCAGTTACTTCACTGGTTTTCAGAATGGCGCTGGCAAAATCCACTTGACTTTCCTGAGCGATGCGCCGTAAGTATGAAAGTTCAAAGTTCAAGTGAGGCCCCCTTTATGCTGTCTTTCTCACCTGTGATCTGTCCTTTATTTCAGGTGCAGAATGAAGGCGATGCGTCGAGGGGTTAACCTGCCGAGGTGAGTAGTAATGAGGGCGATCCCTCTAGATGTCCTTATCATTCCTCTGAAATGTCTATGGTCCTTTCCCCATACGGGACGGGGTACGGTACCTGCCAACGGGTCGGCGCCGACCCGAAATGTGGAAGAAAAGCCGGTAAGTATTATGGCTGTTAATCAGGCTTTCCTTCTGTGTGTCCTTCTGCTCACCTTTTGTTTCTTCCTCTCTCCCCTAGGTGCAGAGATGTGGCGTCCGATGCTGACAGCCGCGATGGAGCCGGGAGATGTCTCGAGTACAGGACAGGTGAGTGAAGCGTGGCGCTGCAGCGAGCAACGCAATGCTTTTAAATTGAAGTCTTCCTTCAGGGATGCTGGCGAGAAGATTCCGGATGCAGGTAAGAAGCTTGAAATAATCCTTGGTTTTCACCTTTCTCTTCTCGTCCTTCATTGCAGGTCTTCCAGGTTCAAGACGGGCGTGGCTGTAGTCCAGGAGCAGGAGCAGACACGGTGAGCGTTAAGCTGCAGGAAGCAGAACAACGCAAAGCATGAGCTGCTGTCTGGGCGTGGCTTAAATAGCCTCCAAAGAAGTCCCAGGTATGTATCCTTCCCCAACTAGGTATGTATCCTTCCCTGGCCACGCCCGAGTGAAAAAATAGTCCCTATGAAAAAATAGTCCCTTTCAGGTCTCAGGGAGGCCTGAAGCATGCAGCATGGTCTGCATCAGGTAAGTGCACAAAACACCTCCCTTTATGAGCCTGGCGCCTATGGCGCCAGGACTGATTTCCAACATGAGCCTGGCGCCAAAGGCGCCAGGACTGAGTCCAAAGAGTCCCTATAAGGGGCCGCTGGGCTTTTACCCGAGGGCATGATGCCTGCTTCCGGGGGTGCTGGGTCTGGCCTGATGCTCTGGGGGTAGGCATCATGACAGCATTCCCCCCCAAGGCCCCTCCCAAGGTCGTTCCTACTGGAGGTTTCAGTTTGTTTGGGAAATTCCGATGGAACCTTTTTACCAGTTGAGGTGCATGTACGTGATCACTGGGTTCCCAAGACCTTTCCAATCAATTAGATAGAAAAGCTTTGATTTTAAGATTTTGGAATCCAAAATGTTCTTTACTTCGAATTCTGGCTCTCCATCTATCAGGATTGGGTCTGGTGGCTTTATTAATCTGGTTCCTGGTTGTACTGGTTTCAAAAGTGTCACATGAAAAACGGGGTGAATCCGCATGTTGGCTGGTAGATCGAGCTTGACTGCTACTGGGTTAATTATAGCTTTGATTGAGTAAGGGCCTAAATACCTTGGATTAAAAGTTTGAGGTCCCTTGAGCGATAAGTGTTTGGTAGCCAACCATACTTGATCCCCAATTTGGTACGGAGGCGCCTCCTTTCGATGTAGATCCGCATTCTTTTTGTATTTCTCTTTCGCATGTTGCAAATGTGCAGTTGCATCCTTGAAGGCTTGAGTTATCGTAGAATGCAAATGATCCACTGCGGGCATTTCAAGGCTCGAAGGTGAGTCCAAGTCTGAAGTACGAGGGTGATGTCCATATAGGGTAAAAAAGGGGCTTTGACCCGTTCCAGAGTGTATCGAGTTATTATAAGCATATTCAGCCACCCACAGAATATCCTTCCAATTACCCTCCGATTGGTGCAACATACATCGTAGAAATTGTTCAAGGGTCTGGTTCGTTCTCTCCGTCTGACCATCGGTCTGTGGGTGGTGGCTGGTCGAGAGTCTTACGTCGATTTGTGCCAGCTGACAACACTTTTTCCAAAAATGAGAAATAAACTGGCTTCCCCGATCGGAGACTAGTATGGACGGGAATCCATGCAAACGGATGATATTCTCGAGGAATTCCTTGGCAAGAACAAAGGCTGAAGGTAATCCTTTCAACGGAATAAAGTGGGCCATTTTGGAAAATAAATCCACCACAACCAGAATAGTATTGTAACCATTACAAGAGGGCAGGTCTATGATAAAATCTAGTGACAGGGTGTGCCAAGGTGCTGGTGGAATGTCTAAGGGCTGAAGAAGACCGGCGGGTGTTGTCTTTTGACCTTTGTTTTGGGCACAAACTCCACAGGACATCACAAAAGATTTAATATCCTTCCGCCAGGAAGGCCACCAGAATTGTCGTCTAACCTTTTCCTCAGTTTTGGCAATGCCAGGATGTCCTTCCATCAGGGTGTCATGATGACGGGAAATAACCAGTTCTTGCAATTCCTTTTCTGGCAAAAATAAGCATCCTTGGAAGTAAGGTAAGCCATCCTTGACTGAAAAGTTAGACCCCTTTTTGATCCAATCCTGCAAGGCTGAAGAGTCCAGGACTTGTTTTACTCGTGCTTGAATGTCTTCAAGGGTTTGTAAAGTGGTTATTCCCAAAATTCTTTGTTCGGGAATTATCGGCACAGGTTCTGAGTTTGTGTCTATTTCTTCCATTCCAATTCGGGATAGAGCGTCCGCCTTACCATTCTTAGAATCGGGGCGGTAGGTGATTACAAAATCGAACTCAGCAAAGAACAAAGCCCATCGGAGCTGTCGAGACGATTGGGTCTTGGCAGTTTTTAAATATTGTAAATTTCGGTGATCAGTGATCACGGTGATGGTATGACGGGCGCCGAGGAGATAATGCCACGAAGCCTTAAAGGCGGTCTTAATGGCTAATAGTTCCTTATCGGTAATCGCATAATTTATCTCCGGGGGTGAGAACTTTCTGGACCAAAATGCTACGGGGTGCAGTTGGTTGGTTTCAGGGTCTCTCTGAGACAGGACAGCTCCCATGGCTAAGCTGGACGCGTCGGTTTCGACTATATATGGGAGATCAGGACGCGGGTGCTACAAAATAGGTGCAGACGTGAACTTAGCTTTCAACTCCTGAAAGGCCTGTTCGGCTTTCTCGGTCCATTCAAAACGTTTATTTTTTCGCAAGAGTGCAGTGATGGGTTGCACCACACGTGAAAACTCCGGGATAAACCTGCGATAAAAGTTGGCAAAACCAAGCATGCTTTGGACACCTTTCACTGAACTAGGTGATGGCCATTTGAGGATGGCATCCACTTTCCGTGAATCCATTCGGACCCCTTTAGGTGTCAGGATGAATCCGAGAAACTCAACCTCGGTGGTATGGAAAACACATTTTTCCAGCTTGGCAAACAGTTTGTGCTGGCGCAGTTTCTCTAGGACGGCCCTGACATGTTTTCTGTGATCAGATTCCGAAGAGGAGTACACAAGAATGTAATTGATATACACGATAACACAGACATCAATGAGTTCCCGAAGGACATCATTCATGAAGAATTGGAAGGCAGCAGGCGCGTTGCACAACCCGAAAGGCATCACCTGGTATTCGAATAGTCCATATTTTGTACGGAAGGCCGTTTTCCATTCGTCGCCTTCTTTTACTCGTACCAGATGATAAGCCCCTCGGAGATCTAACTTGGTATATACGCAAGCGTCCTTCACCTGGTCAAGGAGTTCAGGGATCAGAGGCAGAGGGCAACGATTTTTAACAGTTATCTGTTTCAATGCGCGGTAATCGATACAAGTCCTAAGGTCGCCCTCTTTTTTAGGCACGAAGAACAAAGCTGAAGATGCCGGGGACTTTGACGGGCGAATGAAACCATTGGCGAGGTATTGATCTAAATATTGTCTCAAATGCAGATTCTCAGGTTCAGTAAGGGCATAAATCCTGCTACAAGGGGGTTGTGCACCGGGCACCAGATCGATTTGGCAATCGTACGATCTGTGGGGAGGTAGCATGTTGGCCTGTTCCTTTTGGAAGACGTCCTGAAAGTCTTGGTACTCTGGAGGTAGTTGCATGGGGACAGAGGTTACTGATGCTAGATTAATCTTTGGATTTTCTGGGTAGCAGGTTTGTGCACAATCCGGGAAGGTTATTCTCTTCGCTCGCCAATCAATTCGAGGATTATGTGTCTCTAACCAAGGGACTCCGAGAATAAGCTGAAACTGTGGAGCCTTGATCACATGAAACACAACTGCCTCCCGATGGCCATCCGGACCTACAAGTGTCACCTCAGCTGTGGAATGTGTTACTGGTCCAGAGGCAATTTCGGTTCCATCTACAGTGGTGATGACATCTTTGCTGGTTTTAGGACGCAGAGGGAGGTTTATCCTAGAGAACAATTCTCGATCCACATAGTTTCCTATAGCCCCGCTATCGATGTATGCCTTTATAGCATGCAACCGTTTTGGCTGTTCCGGATCTATGAGGACCATTGGCACAATGAAATGCGAGGTCTGAGAGTTAGTTTTCAAGCTCGGCAAGCGGACCCCTACGCTTGCCGGGCATGGTCGTTTCCCGATACAGAGTTTCCATGGATTTTATCAGCGGTTCCTACCACCCTCTTGGGCGGCTTAACCGGGCAATCTCGTAGAAAGTGTCCTGAGGACCCACAATAAAGGCATAATTGCATCTGTCGTCTTCTTTCCCGTTCTTTTTGAGTTAGGGGTCCTTTAACTCCTCTGATTTGCATAGGCTCCGAGGCATCAGCCCCCTTGGGGTTAGCGTGGGTTTTGGCCCACACCCGGGTTTCAAACTTGGACCGATCTGCTTTTCTGTTTTGCAGCCTGTGATCGAACTGGACCACTAAGTCTATATATTCACTGCATTCTTGGGGCGGATTTACAACTTGTGCCAGGACATCTTTAAGATCTCCGCGTAGACCTCGATAGAATAACGTGATTCTTTTATCCTCTGGCCAACCAGTTTCCACAATTAGTCTATTGAAGGTTGCAATGTAGGATAGAAGGTCTTGATTGCCCTGTCGCAGAGATAGAAGTTCGTCAGCCAGAGCCTGTCCCTGGGAATGTCGAGCAAATAACCTTTCCATGCTTGTTTGAAATCCTTGAAAATCACGAAGAATCGGGTCATCTTGAGTTACCAGTGGGACTGACCAATCGGCAGCACAGCCGCTGAGATATGACAACACAAAGGCTACCTTGGTCTGATCATTAGGGAAGGCCCCGGGTCTGCATAGGAAGTGCAAACGACACTGATTCATGAATACGGCGAATCGTTTGGGGTCCGCAGCAAAGCGTTCGGGTGGGGCCAGCGGCATGTTTGCAGGTAGATTAATCAGCACAGGGTTACTGGAAACCACAGGAGTGGGGTTCCCCCCGGAACCGGGTAAAGGAGTTTGTCCAGCTTGAGCTTGCAAAAGCTGTCTAGCCAGGTCATCAGTCCTTTCCCTTGTTACAATCACTTCTCTTCTGAGGGCATTAGTCTCTTGACGAGCGGCGTGTACCTCGGCCAGTAATTCCCCCAGTAGTTGGGCCAGTTGGTCAGTCTCAGAAGTTTCCATAGCGCCTGGGTGGAAATTTGTAGGGAGGCTTCGCATTCTGTAGCGCCCACCTGGTTCCCACGGGGACGCTGATCTAGTCTGGATTACTGCGGCCTCTTCTAGCGTGATGCGCAGGACCCGGAACACCGATTGGACAGGACCTCCAAATCGTGCTTCCTTGGCCCGTAGGAATATCCTTCTGCAGATGAGAAAGGGGATTAACAGTCTGCAGAATGGTGTGCTAGCTCCCCCATTCCCCCCTCCATTCCTCTCTATTCCTCCAAACCCGGTTTAAGCTCACCTTATGGTTTGGAAGGTTGAACTCTCCATCCTGCTTCCGGTGCAGGGGCGCGCGTTCGTCCAGTTACTTCACTGGTTTTCAGAATGGCGCTGGCAAAATCCACTTGACCTTCCTGAGCGATGCGCAGTAAGTATGAAAGTTCAAAGTTCAAGTGAGGCCCCCTTTATGCTGTCTTTCTCATCTGTGATCTGTCCTTTATTTCAGGTGCAGAATGAAGGCGATGCGTCGAGGGGTTAACCTGCCGAGGTGAGTAGTAATGAGGGCGATCCCTCTAGATGTCCTTATCATTCCTCTGAAATGTCTCTAGTCCTTTCCCCATAGGGGCCGGGGTACGGTACCTGCCAACGGGGCGGCGCTGACCCGAAATGTGGAAGAAGAAAAGCTGGTAAGTATTATGGCTGTTAATCAGGCTTTCCTTCTGTGTGTCCTTCTGCTCACCTTTTGTTTCTTCCTCTCTCCCCTAGGTGCAGAGATGTGGCGTCCGATGCTGACAGCCGCGATGGAGCCGGGAGATGTCTCGAGGACAGGACAGGTGAGTGAAGCGTGGCGCTGCAGCGAGCAACGCGATGCTTTTAAATTGAAGTCTTCCTTCAGGGATGCCGGCGAGAAGATTCCGGATGCAGGTAAGAAGCTTGAAGTAATCCTTGGTTTTCACCTTTCTCTTCTCTTCCTTCCTTGCAGGTCTTGCAGGTACAAGACGGGCGTGGCTGTAGTCCAGGAGCAGACACGGTGAGCGTTAAGCTGCAGGAAGCAGAACAACGCGCAGCATGAGCTGCTGTCTGGGTGTGGCTTAAATAGCCCCCAAAGATGTCCCAGGTATGTATCCTTCCCCAACTAAGTATGTATCCTTCCCTGGCCACGCCCGAGTGAAAAAATAGTCCCTATGAAAAAATAGTCCCTTTCAGGTCTCAGGGAGGCCTGAAGCATGCAGCATTGTCTGCATCAGGTAAGTGCACAAAACACCTCCCTTTATGAGCCTGGCGCCTATGGCGCCAGGACTGATTTCCAACATGAGCCTGGCGCCAAAGGCGCCAGGACTGAGTCCAAAGAGTCCCTATAAGGGGCCGCTGGGCTTTTACCCGAGGGCATGATGCCTGCTTCCGGGGGTGCTGGGCCTGGCCTGATGCTCCGGGGGTAGGTATCATGACACTCCCTGTGACGGGAGAAACTCCTCTAGTGTTATCCTAGATGGTTCTGCCATTACTCCCTGTGACGGGATTAACTTCTCTATATAACTCCATGATATTACTGGACTCGGTTCCATTAACTCTTTCTGAATGTGATCAATATCGCATTCCCTCTGTCTCCTTTTTCGCCCCATTTATTCAGCTAATTCCCTTTGCTTTCTCGCTTCCCAACTAACCCTTTTCTCTTCTTGTATTTCCTCTTCCCTTCTTTCATTTTCTCTACACACTTCTTCTTCCCTTCGCCTTTGCATTCTTTTATCCCATAATCTCTGAGCTTTTCTTCCTCTCTCTTCTTTTCTGGCCGATCTCATTCTTTGACTGGTCTCTACCTATTGACATACTCCTTTGCTCCTCTGCACTTTCTTCTTTCTTTTACTGCTCCTCTTGATATTTGTTCTTGCCTCTGTCTACCCTTTCTCTTCTGTTTGTCCTCTTTCAATCGTTTCTCTCGTTCCCTGTCTTTTCGATCCTGGGTGTCTTTATATTTCCCTTTGCCCAACTTCCTCAATACTTTTCTCATAGAGCTTCATCAATATCTGTCCACCCATCTTTTCATTCTGTATGAGCGTTACCTCGTCAGCTTTATCCTTTGCTCCTTTCCATCTCTTAATCTCTCATTCTATATCTAGGGTCACATTTGGTTGTTCGCTTTTCTCCTCTTTGTCTTTTAAGACATTAAAGATCTTTATTTCTGTATATCTGTGTTTATTTCTTTATATCTGTATTTAATCAATACAATCCTTCATCATTTGTACTATCGCCATTTACTTCGGGCTAGGCAAAGCTAGCAGAAGGCTCAGCACCTTTCTCTCTGCACTGATTAAGCATCCAGTCCTCAGCAGGCTGTTCTTCCCGTTCATCCTGGTACATCTTCCAGAGTTCTAAACTAGCTAGCCTTTTCTCCAATTGCTTCCCTGCGTATGCAGCGTGCAAGTATGTGGTCATGTGTTGCAAAACCGCCTTTGACAGCGATCCTCCTTGTTGCCATGGCATGATCATTTTGTCTGCTGTACCCCTTACCCATTCTGTACTATACTGTTTGAGCTTAGGTGTATGTTTTGGCAGTGTCGTGCACCGGTGCATCAGTGAAGTAACATCCCCCATTGTGACAAACCTTAATTGACTGTTGCTACTTACCGTTGATTTACATAGAATACATTTCAGAAAAATAACAAATATGAGCGTGCACGACCCTCGCCGCTCAAAGCCTCTACTTCTCAATTATTTCAATCTACCTGTTCAGTCGGCGCTGACAATGACTAAAAGATAGATAACAAAGTTCTATCTCTTTGTTAACCTTAAAATGTTACTTTTGTCGCTCCTTGACACTTTTTTTTTCAATTTCAAAATACACAAACAGAGAGAGTAGTAGACTTTACATATATTTCATTGGTTCCATGTAATAATGTCCCCTCAAAAATATCGCCATGCAAAAAAAAAACGCCAAAAAATGGCCTTTTTTGTGGGGACATTATTACATGGAACCCCAAACCCTTTTTTTTCTTCATGGGGAGTGGGGGACACCCCCGCAATCCCTGCTGCCCATGTCCCTATATATATGGTCACCGATATAATATCGCCACAACCTTTTCCCGGCGATATTATATACGGCGACCATATATATAGCGATAATATTACCTGATACCATCTCATCATGATACTGTTTTTCTCTCAGCCCTAAAATACTCTGATTGGAGCTTGTGTCATTCCCTATCATAAAACCTGTTTACGTGCTGCCTAAGTACCCACTTGGGTATTTAAATGACTCCTTTTACAGCTCCTTGAGCTAGGACAATGAGCTCTTTGACGCTCCTTGTCATATATCTCTGACACTCCTTGTCATATATTAATCAACCCCCTGTTACTTTTCTCATACCACAATCCCCATTCCCATATTTTGCCAGTCCCCCCAATCAACTCACCATTCGCTTTTCAATTCAAGATCCTCGTGATCGTCCCCTCCTCCAATCAGCCACCGTCATCTTTGGTCCACTCAGCACCTGTGGAAACTAGGAGGGATTTCGTGAAGAGCGGAGCCGTCCCACCTATATAGATTTTCTTGCATGAGTTCTATATCGGTCGCCCACCAGAGGAAACTTTGCGATCCTCCAGCTAAATGGCAAAGGATGTCTGATTTTCCAAAAAATCTAAAGCCTGCTTTGGGTTCAGTTTATAATTTTATACTTTGAACCAAACGTTTAAAAAATGGTTGCTTGTGCTACGAGGTAGAATTATACATTATTAACGCCAAATAAATAAGTGCAAACTAGCCTAGCAGCCCTTTTTATGATACGATAGGGAAGAAAACTGTTACCCTCCAAAGACCACTTTAGCTCACTACAGCACCCTGGCCCAGTAAACCTAGGGTATACATAAGGTACATTTAAAACTAGTAATCTAGAAGACATTATTTAGGCCTATGTCTAGAAATTATTTTTCCTTTTTTTAATAGGGTGATCTGGACCAGCAGTAACTATTGCCAGAAATACAGGAAATGGAGAGCTAGCATTTTCAGCCTTCATGCTCCTAGTGTATTTCAAATGGTGTAAAGATAACGCCCTGAATACACAATACATGTGGGGAAATGCATAGTAACAGATGCAAACGTTTACAAACGTGCCCTCCAAGCATAGAACTAACATTTATCTGGGTAGTATTTTCTACTCAGGCAGTTAAAAGGGGAGGTAGGTTGGGGGTGGAAACACTCTGGCTAGGTTTTATCCTGACAAATAAGTGAATACACTCAAGAAAGACAGGTAGAGAACATTGATGACATGAGTCTGCTGCTCAAGACCACCTGTAGTGATCTGCAGTAGACAATCTGCAGAGGCACTATGCCCACTTTACCAAGGGAATGTGAAATATGCACATAGGATTTTTTTTTAATGAAATCAATACAATCATTTGTTTTGCACAGTGTGCAATACTAACACAAGACTGATTTGATGCCCTGATGGAGAGTAATTTGCTCGAAACACGAATAGGCTGGGACATATTTACAAACATTTTAGTATGTGATACCATGATTCAGATATCATTTTATTGACAATAAAGGGCAATTGAATTAATTAATTAAACGACAATCCAAGGTCTATGATTGTATGCTTCAGTGGGAACTTTGGAAATGAATTGTTTGACAGGACACAGTACTATTTATCCACAATTGATTTTTCTGTTTTTGGACTACGTCTCAAATCAGTCACAAAATCTTGAATTATGTGCATTCAAGCATAATAGAAACAAACAACTTTGAAAAGAATAATACATTTACTTACGTGTCTGAATTTGCTGCACCTGCAAAATTGTTGATAGGAATCCTTTCACCTTCAAAATAAGATGGAATTACACTGATAAGCTGCTTTCATGCTGCTACCATTAAAATAGGATTTAATGCTTAATTATATCACTTGCACACAGCTGCAAAATGATCTTTGATAAACTTAGTTTCTCACCTTGGGTGTCTGGGACAGTCTGGCTTCACAGAATCAGTTATTGTCGTAATTGTGGAAGACCAACCCTCTCGATGACATCATGCTAATATTCCACTTTCAGTATTTACATTGAAAGAGCACTAACGCGAGGAGCGGGTGGTATTATTTGAAGCATTACGGGTATATGTGCCCCTGTGTATTTCGTAGTCTGTATGTTTCTGCTGTATTGTAAATTAAAGATTTCATGAAGAAGTCAATCTCAGTGTTTTGCTATCCGCTAAATCTGATATTATGACTCAGATCCTTTGTCCGAGAAGGCACCCCAGAACGATCATGGGCGATCTCTTCGGTAACATTTTATGGTCCATCCGAAAAGTGAATGCAATTTTGTAGGAATGGGGAATTTACTAAAGGGAGCACCCACGAGTCAGGGGAGCACTTAGTCAACTGGAGAAAAAGACATTTTATTCAGAGGTTAGCTCAGTAAATGTTTAGCATGTTTACTAGTCTGTACTTTAGAACTGCTACTCTGGCTCTGTCTGGATGAACGTTCTTAAAACCACATTTGGTCAGGGAACAGCCAGTTGACTCACAAAGCACTTGCTATGTTATGCTATGTTGATTTATACAGCTCACTGCTACCACCAAGGGGCAGTCTCCTTGCATTCAAGCACTATGCTAAGTGGAGTTACGTAGTGTAGGGAGTCAGTATTCTTGTATGAATTCAAACCTGCTGGACAACCATCATACATACTCTACGACTCCCAACAGGGGGTATAACCCGGGCTAGGTTGTTGTTCAGGGCTGGCTACATACAATACTCTATGTTTGGCAAAAAGTGACCTGCATGCAAGATTTAAAGTTGTCCATTTGTCTTCCCTTCCAGATCCCAATTAATGTGTGCAGCCAAAGCTCAATGCCTCGGCATATGTAACTTTGTTGACTCATCCCAATTTCTGAGTTTACCATTGCAAGGCACCAGTGACATGGACCCCCTGTTTGAGTCACTCCAGTTCCAGTGACGTCTGTTAAGCAACATCAGTGACAGTTACACTCATCTAGCCCCTACTTCTTCATATTTCCTTCTTTCCTAGTCTATCAATTGGATTGGATCAGGCATCACTATTTTTCAGCCTCATGTTAGACTGAGCCTGTTTTGTTCCTTAACCTGTCTCTGGACCGATAATTTGAATATATGCTGTTTCTGAATGATAGAGCATGGGGCACAGTAACTGCATGGTAGTCATGAGCTATTGTTGGGCTTATCAATGAGTCTGCACAATTTTTCTGAGTATTGTGATGAGTGACACAACCTTATTTATAAGCCAACTATTGTCTTAACCCTGTAAGAATGGGAAAACAAGTTAGCTGAAGCAAGTGACCCTCCCTCCCAAAGGGAGCCCAGCTCGTTTTATGTTAATTAACTATTATCCCAAGATTTGACACGTTTCTGGATCAATGGCACTACTCTTTATGATGTGACATCACTATGCAATTCTCAAAGGAAGGTATATTTAATTTAGATGTTTAACTAAGAGGTACCTCTTGAGTGCCGAGGTTTGGAGGTCCAAAACAGGTAGTGGGATGCATTTTCGACTGCTAAATCAAACACCTGCGCCCTGAAATATGTAAAAGGGAAGGTACAAGAGAAAGTGAAGAAACTGAGAATCAAACAAGAAAATTTGACAGTCCCTAAAACAGGAAAGGGTATAGTCAACTTTATCTGTCACTTCCCTGGTACGCTTGTAACTGTTAAGATGGATTTCTAAACTCCGACCTGGTGGGGAGAGGTTTACAAGGCTACTCGAGTTTAGTGGTTTAAATAATAATATGCAATACCCTAGAACCATGATACTAATCAATCAAAACAACAACAAAAATATAACAGTGGGATAAACTCAAAAATGAAATATAGAATCATGAAATCATAAACAAATGATGCAAAATTGTGATCCAAACCAAAAGGGAAGAAGGTTGAGGACCATCATGAGTTTTCGTTGCAACCATAAGAGTTCTCACAAACCAACATGCACTACCCGGACCCCAACCCTATTCTTGCTCTCGCTTTATGATTTGGGGATATCACAGTATTTATTTTATTATGTTCACAAACAGGAAACTTTTGGAAACATGCAAATCACTATGGGTGTCCGAATCTGTATACTTTTTATTGATCAGTATGGACAAAAGTTCATAACAATCTTTAATTACATTCAATATTTCTTTTGTTGTAAAATAGAACAGCACGGATTTGAAAAAGACAGAGGCCCTCATTACGACCCTGGCGGAAATCGAAAAACGATGGCGGAAATGCAATACCGCCATCGAATAGCGCTCGGTGCGACTATGACCCGTCACCGCAAAGTACGAAGCCATTAGCGACACCGTAGTGAACGCCAACGCTAACTGCACCAAGCACGCGCGCGCGCCATGCCAAACCGTAAACACCACCATGGCGCAAGGGTACGCCAATTCCGACCCTAGCGGACATGTACCTAACGCCATCAAGCATGGCGGAATGTACCATTCCGCCATGGTGAGAAGTACGGCATCGCGAATCAACCGTAAACGGCCCCACTGAGTGCCTGTACACCGCTCCCTGCCCACAAAGTACAACTCCCCGTAGGTGCAATGAAGTCACAATGCAACCAGTGAAATGTACAAGTCACCCATGCATGCCAACGAACAAATGAAACACAAGAGGGGCCAATGGGAGCTGCAGGGCACAGATGGCACGAATACAGAAGCCATCCCAATGGACATGACCACAGTCCCCCACCAAGAAACGCACGCAAACACAGGCACCTGTGACCAGCAATATTCCGAAAATCACATCATTCCACCAGTCCACCTGGCTGACCGGCATCTGTTACACAAAACCCAATCCCCCGCCCCTGAGCATGACAACATTGGCAGCCCCCATCCCTGACCTCACGGGCTTCGTAGGCAAACGCGCCCAGTACAGTACCACGCAACTAAACTCCGAAGCTGGAACCCAATGCAGATCTCCTCACAATACATCGCTCCCCAAATAGGAATATGCCACATCACTTGCAAAGAAGAACGCTACACGGGCCAAATCAGAATAGAAATTTAATGCACAACAAAATCACCAAGCCCATACAGCCATCAGGCCATGAACTCCAAAACACATTTCACCATTGTGGGCTGCATCCGCAAGAAATGACCAGCCACTACTTGTGTGACGCCCTGTTCCATCATGGTACACAGAGCCACATTCACGTACGAAAAGGCAACATGGAAGCGCACAGAACCGCAGGGCCGTCCCAATGGGGAGGCACTAGTCCAGCTGAAAGGCTGAAATGTTGCTCCGAGCCACCAGTACTGCGTAAGGGCATGTGGCCCATTGGCGATCGTCCCATAAGATCGTAATGCTGCTCCACTGATTAACACGAAGCAGCAGGTGTCGGGAGTAAAACCCATCTGCAGGAGTGGCATACAGATGGCAGTGGCAAAAGGGGAGGAGATACCTGTCAACCAAAAGAAAAGAAAAAGAACAGAATGGCCATCAGAACTACATTCCAACAACTCACTTCAATGATCACACTAAATCCACAGCCATATGCATGCTAGCCCACTCCAAAGGTTCATCACCACCCAAAAACCACTTGCGACTCATAACTATCTATATCGAGGTGTAAACACCATCACAAACGAGTGTACCTGTGCATGCGTCTGTCAAAACAGAATCCATCAGATGGGATTGGTAACGTGCATGGACACAAGTGTCTGAGGGTGCGTCGAGACAGGGAGGGCTCAACAAGGCCAGATAGACGATGGTCCCACTATGGCAGCCCTGCATCACATAGCGTAGGGGAGGCGGATAGATCCCAAGAAGCCCTGTACATGGCAAACTCTGTATCAAATCACCTGCCCATGCATCCATTCATCATTCCCTCATCCCGGGATTAAAACGCCTGAATATTTACTCACATAACATTAGAAATATCCATTGAGTCTGTGCGTCATGCAGCCTGCAAAATCCACAGTGCCCCAGCCCGTAATTCCAGTGTTGTGAAGTAACATGTATTTGGGAACGTCCGGTCTCATCGCCCACGTCGCTATTGCGCATCCCAAACTATTCATATCAATCATTGCTTCCTCGCCATGGCCCCTGTCTCAAGGACATTGAACAATAGAACGTTATATTTGCAGTCAGACCTGTGGGCATTTCCTCGCCGCTAGCTGAAAACCGAAAGCGCCGCCCTTCGAATTCCTCATTTGCAACATCACGTCGAAGAGGCATCTGTGGCCGTTTGGAATCACTAATTAATCCATCGAGTGCGGCTGTGTGTGAAAATGGCAACTGCCTTCACCCACAAATGGGACGCCCCGCCCGTCGTTGCAACTCGGTACAGTGATGCATGAGGGCCCACCGTTACTCGAGTACTACGTTCCACTGACCCTTCACAAGTCTGTTCGCGACTGCACAGATAGTATGTGAAACAATGGGACCATAGCCGAATGTACATATCAACAAATGTTACACGGCCATCGGGTACAAATACATGATTGCAATAGCAAGATGCCATTCCTCGAATTGCAGCGTTGTGTGCGGGACGTGCTCGGCCAAAGGGGAGAGCAGTTTGCCCAGGTGGAATGAATCACCACAGGTGGAGGCCATACAGCCTGAAAACACATAAATTGCACACCCAGTCTCCTCCCACAACCACACCGAAATGCTACCGGCAGGACTCGCGATGTTGGCCCTGGGGGACATGATAGCACTGCAAGTACTCCAACTCCAAGAAGAAGACGAACACCAACTACAACCGGCCGCACGGAGGAGACGCAGGAGGAGGAGGAGGGCAAGGCAGGGCCAGCAAGGGCCGCCAGCACAGCCACTACCACCACGCAGGCAGCCCGCAATCCCACGCCTCCAAGCACATCCGTTCAACCTCACTGATGAGCAGATCCACACCCTCTACCGTTTGGACCGGGACACCATAGCCGCCATTGTGGACATGACACAGGCTGACCTTGTCAGCATGATAGATAGCCCAACCGCCATCCCACCCCTACTGAAGGTGGTGTCTGTACTCCACTTCCTGGCCACAGGCACCTACCAGCACACAGTCGGACAGTTGCATGGCATTTCTCAGCCACTGTTCTCACGGACACTATTGCAAGTGCTCGATGCCCTCCTGCAGCACGCAGACGACTACATCTCCCTACCACGCTCGGAGCAGGAAATTACCAACACAAAAGTGGGATTCCATGCACTTGCCGGCATACCGGGTTGCATTGGTGCCATCGACTGCACCCATGTGGAATTGGTCGTCCCACATGCCATGGAGGCCCAGTACCGCAACCGAAAACAATTTCATTCTCTGAATGTACAAATGGTGTGTGACTCCAACAGGATCATTACACATTGTTGTGCCAGATTCCCTGGATCAACCCATGATTCTATGGTCTTGAGGAACTCTACTATACCACGCTACATGGAGCGACACGCAGGGAACAGATCCTGGCTACTCGGTGAGTCACATTACATGCATGATAATGTGGGGTATGTGATTCGGCAATGACCTGGCAGGAAGGGGGGGGGGTGTGCGTACGTAGCAATGGCATTCCACATCATACGTTTATCGTCCACATACAGGTGATGCTGGATATCCACTGAAGAGATGGCTCCTCACACCAGTCCGGAACCCACGGGACCAGCATGAGGAGGACTACAACCATGCCCACTCACGTACCCGTGTAGTCATCGAACAGGCATTCGGCCTACTGAAGGGTCGTTTCCGCTGCCTCAGCAGGTCTGGCGGGGCACTCCTGTACCGCCATGAGAAGGTTGCAAAGATGGTGATGGCATGTGTCATGCTCCACAACATGTGCGTACGTAGAAATGTGCCCATGCCCCCTGACGCAGAACTGCAAGCACCTGATGATGGTCATGATGAGGGTGGGGATGTGGCAGCACCTCAAGGAGTCTGCGAGGCACCGGAGGGCCGTGACATTCGTCAGCATCTCATTGATGTATGCTTCTAGCACTCACACCTGGTTGCTGATACATGGACACGGGACTCGTGGCACTGTGTGTGTCTGGGACATGCACAATATGGACTGTACGCCTATGATGGCCTAGTACACAAAGATCAATGTCCACACATCTCATTGGTTGATCGTGCACTGTTTATGGCATATGTGATATCATATTGAACACCCTATCGACCCGCCACCCAAGTGAGCCCAACACACCCCCTCCACCCTCCTACCTCCCCCCCGAACACCAGTGTCCAAAGATGCTCATTGTCAGTGGGCAGTCGCTATTGCAAGCCCCCTCTGCGGGTATCAGGGGCACCCCTGCCTGTGGAGCGCAGGTTCCTCCCAGATCTACGTTGGGGGCTGCCCTGGACGGAACTTACAACGGATGATGTCTCTGCCTGCTCACGTCCATGCATGTCCCTAAGGGTTTGCGAGAGCTCAGTGAGCACACGGCGCACTGCGGCAAGTTCGGCACATACGTCTTTGGACGTCGCATGCAGTTCCCCCCTCAGGCTCTCGGTGCTACTCTCCATTTGTGCCCTTAGTGTCTCTGTACTTCTCTCCATTTCTGCCCTAAGTGTCTCAGTTGATGTTTCTATGTCTGCCTTAGTGCCCCCACATTCATCGGCATGGTCCTTGAGGAGCGTGGCCAGTTGCTGCTGTTGCACGATTAACTGGTCGAGTGACTGTTGCCTCTGCTGGGCCATGGCCATTTGCGGGGGTGTCACAGAGGGGCTGTTGTCCTCATGTTGCCTTGCCACAGGGCTTGTGGGGGATGGCCAGTCGTCGTCTTGTGGGTGCCCCTGCGTGGTATCCTCATGTTGTACGGGATGGGACAGACAGGGGGATTGGGACAGGTCATGGATGGATCTGACTTCGACATCCCCGTCTTCTGTGTCGGAGCATGCTGCCATCAATGGGGTGTCACCTATGGTGCTGCTGCCACCAGAGGCAGTGCCTTCTGTGGCATCCGTTGGGGGGACCTGTGGTGGTGGTGGTGTGGGCATGCTGGCTGCTGGGGTGCCTGTTGATGTTCCCTCCTCTGTGCTGCCACCTGATTTGTGCTGCTGCCGTGTCTTGATGCGTGCAGCTGAGGTGGAGGGTCTTTGGCCGTTGGTCTTGGCCCTCTTTGCAGGTGTGCTGGTAGGGGTGTCCTGATGCTCGTCGTTTGGATCGGACCCTGTGGTGGAGTAAAGGAGGGCGAGGGTTATTAATGGGTCTGTGGGTATTGGAATGGCATTGTATCACATGCATTGGGGTGGTACCTGAGGGTGATTTGGGTCGGGGCCTTGGAGGTGCTTTCATTTGTGTGTGGAGTGAGGGTGCAGTTGTTTGGCAGCCTGCAGTTAGGGTGTGCCTGCTGCACGTGTAGTGCGTTTTTTAGGGGTTTTTAATTATTTATGTATTTATTGTGGGTTTTAACGTGCGCTATCAGGCCGATGTGTGTGGACGTTCTCCTGGACATGTGTTTCTGTTGCACTATGTGGACACATGGTACCTCACATGATTGGACATTGTGGATTTGGCATTGTTTTATTTGGCCCACCTACCTGAATCTTCGGATGTCTGCACTCCTTTCTCCATCCCTCCGACTCCCTCTATGCTCTCTATTCCGATGGTGGAGGCACAGATTTCTTCCCAGGGGGTCAACTTGATGGGTGAATCAGGGCCTCCCCCGGTGGCTGTGGCAATGTTGCGGTTGGCAGAGAGTATGCTGCGGACGCGTATCCGCAGGTCGTCCCATCGCTTTCGGCATTGCTGTGGGGTGCGGGGTGCGGTCCCCACAGCACTTACCCGCTGTGCCACCTGAGCCCATATGGCCTTCTTGTTTGCAAGTGCCGTCCTGGTCATTTGCGTGGAGAAGACGACGGCAGCATTCTCCTGGAGGGTCTCTGTTAGCAAAGGTGAGTTCCTCACGGGAGAAGTGGACCTGCCGCTTGTGGTCGCACTCTTTCTTCGCTACTTTTCCCATTTTTCTTTGTTTCGCTAGGGTGCATGACGGGTTGGGGTGTGTCTCTGGGTAGTGTTTTTAGTGGTTGTGTGGTTTTAGTGGTTTTATAGGTGTACGGCGGGATGTTTCCCGTTCCGGGCCCATGTTTTAACTTCCGTTTCCGTATATTTCCGGTCACCGTACTTTCCGGTAGGCGCACACTGCGGTGTCCGCTGTGATGGGTGGCGGTCCGGTCAGTCACTTTCCGCCAGGGTCGTAATGAGGGCCAGAGTCTTAATGCCAAAACACGTGTCATCCAAAAGGCCAAAACCACAAATAAATATCCTATGAACAAACTTAATTGCAATCTTTATTTACTAAAACTGGAAAGTGAAAGTATTATAATAGAAGGAATTAAATGATTGGCACAGGAAAAGGTGTAAGCTCACACACATCAATTTCCCTTTTTACCAATGGAGTCAAGGAACTCTAAGTCTCCGTAGCTGCACACACCTATGCGACACACCAAAGGACATATACAAAAACCTGAACTAAAAACACAGAGAGAAACTAAAAAGATCTGAGACAATTTTCAGGTTGTGAAGGTACAACACAAACGATATCACCAAAAGTTCCTCAAGTTCAATCACTACCCTTATACTATGACTGAAGGTTCCACCTTATAATCGCTTTCAGCCCTTGATATATTATGTCATTGAGGAAGCTTGTCTATCCTTTTTGAGGACTCTTACAGTAGGTGCTTCTTCAACTTTACAAGGGTTCCTTACCACCGGTCCTCAAACTACTACTGCAAAATACACTTTAAGACAAATCCCAGGGCAGGAAATACATTTTTGACTTTACATACACCACGGAGCTCAACAGACTTGTTTAACATTGTCCATAGATTACCTAAATTATGTGCGTATCCTGCCAAGTTCCAAGACGAGCTTCCTGTGAAAATAGCCTATCATAACACCACATATGCCACTCTTAATACATTGTTAGAAGCTGCACTCTATTATGGCAGATATGCAATTGTACATTACAAGAACCCTCAGAGTGAATTTAAAAGAATAAACTAAAACACTTCTCAGCACCAATTTAGAAATCTGCCCCAAATAGGTGGATTGGGCCAACATACATTTTTGCAAACAAGCAAGAACGAAAACCCTTCCAACCACTGACAGAGACTTAAATGTGGTTTTACACAAAATATTGGGAATGGGATTGAAGCTGAAAGCCACAGTATATGCACTGCAGAAGGTATTAAGGGAGTAATCAAGATTGGTTGAGAAGGCAATAGCTTAACGGAGCTGCTGTTTACCCATGAAATATCGGGGTCAAGGAGACTTACTGATTTGTACACAATCTCAGTTCTGTCAATGTGGCTGTTTCACCACTTTGACTGTTGTTCCTAATCCTGCTGCTAGTTTATCTTGCAGTACACAACTGTAGCCTATTTTACAGTAGTAGGTCTTTGCCCAGCATTTCTCTTCATAACAGTGCAAACTGCTACTTATTTTTTTGCAAGGTATCCACAGAGGTTCGTGGCAAATCAACATTTTTTCTCAGATTTTAAAACAAGATCGTAATTCACATTTGCTCAAATTTGTGTCTGTCCTAATTCCATATATTGCTGATTTTCTATTGCCACCCACCGTATTATTCTCTTAATTTATTAACAGCTTTTGCTTTGAAGGGCCATAAGGGCTGGAGGAATACATTTATCAAAATTCCAAATCAACTTAATTCTTGTGACAATGTCCTCAATGAGCCACTTGATGCCAGAGATATGTTTTAGGTTTTTATTATAACAATATATACCAAAAGAGAAAATTAATGTTTCAAGTCTAGGGGTGGTCCATGTCCACATTTCACCATCCTTGAAGGGGGCTCCTACCTCCAGAGACCAGGATTTATACCCTCAAAGGTCTTGATGCAGTACTCATTTACTATAGCCAAGGTATTCCTACTGTCTGGTCTGTCCCTTCCCTTCAGAGGCCTGAAGGCAGTGGCCTTATCTCTCTGACATTCTCAAGGACATCCTAGGTCACCTTGCAGTGTAGTCTAATCACATCGGTGCACCTTTCTTCTTGATGACCCACTTTCTGGTTTCCTCTCTCTCTCTCTCTCTCTCTCTCTCTCTCTCTTTCTCTCTCTCTCTCTCTCTCTCTCTCTCTCTCTCTCTCTCTCTCTCTCTATCTCTCTCTCTCTTTCTTTTCTGCTCTTGTTTTATCTCTCTCTTTTTCTCTTGCTCTCTCTCCCTCTATTTCCTACTCTCATCCCCCCACATGGTCTCCCTGCAAAATTACCTTTAATCAATATATCACTCACTGACACACAAACAGCTACATTGGTACCACTCTCTTGGCACCATCACCTTAGATTGCCTCTCGCCAAACACTCTAAATGTGTCCTCCAAGTCCACCCCCACCTGCTACCTCCTTCTGTCTGGTCTTGTGGTCTTCCTTTCCTCCAGCATCACTAACATAACACAAACCCCTCTCACTAACAATGCACTCTGTTGACTTTCTAAAGCCCTACCCTTCCTTCCTAGAAGCTACTCTCTGCTCCCATTTGCTACCCAAATCAGTTGCTTCCCAGGACCAATCTATGCCTATACTAATCCCAACTCCAACTCCTCCCATCTACTAATGTTCTGGCCAGGACTTCCCCAGGGTCTTTCCCACTCCTTTCCAGTGTCCATTTTACTCTACCTAGGCATGCAGTCACTTCAGTAATTTGTTCATTTGTTCTCTGGTTCTCTTCTGAAGTAAGTAAATGTCCACAAAGTATTTAGGGGGGTTTCACTGGTATCCCCTAGGACTGTGTTGTTCACAGCTGGTTCAATGTCTGCTGCTGCTCACCTGGGCTGTCTATAGTAGATATTTGGTCTCCCATTCAGCACCTAAAGGGGGAAGCCTAGTTAATTTTCATTTGGGTACATAGTTTGTTCCTCCTTTTCTTGGCCGGGTCTTGTCCATTGTGCTGAGGTACATTGTGGTACTTGTAGCTTTTCTCCGCACAGTGCTGCTTCCTGTGAATCTTTATCCATCCCAGGGGTGTGAGGAGTTTTATTTTTATTTTAGATGTTGTGTTTCATTTGAAAAAGAAGAGAATAGGTCTGGCCAAGACAGAGGATAACAGGCATCTGGTCAAAGACAGAGGCATCAATGCAAATACACATCTCCACCCATGCCAGGGATCTTGTAATGGGGGTCCGACGCAACTACCCCACACCACATCTGGGGTAGGTCTGGCTCAGGTACTGCCGTAATAGGCTGTTTATGCTGGGAGGAGAGGAGTCTGGACCTTGACGGAGACAGACATGTGGCACTGTCACATTCTTCAGGTGCCTAAACTTCAAACCAGCAAGTTGACAAGACTATTTCTTGGAATATGAAGAAGTGAGGAAGGCGAGGTGAGCACTCCATTTCCCAGTCAAAATATACCTGATGCAAAAAATAACTGGGTTAAATCCCAAGAACGTCCAAGTATTAACAGGGTTGAATCCCAAGTGCTGCAGTACAGTTGCAAGTAATAACAGGGTTAAATCACAAGTGCTGCAATTCAGTTGCTCTTTAGTTCTTCTCCTCCAGGTGCTTTCTTGTCACAAACAATCATCAGGGAGGCTGTGTTTCTTTTCAGGTGTCACCAATTTAGTTGATCTTTCAGTCTCTAAGGATTCTGGTAGTTGTAGTGAGAACATTTTTTCAATTCAGGTGACCAGGAGCCGACTCCCCTCCTGGAGCACACATCTTTCGCAAAATTGGGGGTTGGGGGAAAACCATCATTATGGCTCTCCAAAGTGGGCATAATAACCCCGGTACTGCTGCCTCTGGAGCCCGGGACTCCCATATCCTTATGTGAAAAAGTGAGGAAGGCGAGGCGCGCACTCCAGTTCACAGTCAAAATATACCAGATGCAAAAAATAACTGGGTTAAATCCCAAGAACAACCAAGTATTAACAGGGTTGAATCCCAAGTGCTGCAGTACAGTTGCAAGTAATAACAGGGTTAAATCCCAAGTGCTGCAATTCAGTTGCTCTTTAGTTCTTCTCCTCCAGGCGCTTTCTTGTCACAAACAATCATCAGGGAGGCTGTGTTTCTTTTCAGGTGTCGCCAATTTAGTTGATCTTTCAGTCTCTAAAATTTCTGGGAGTTGTAGTGAGAACATGTTTTCAATTCAGGTGACCAGGAGCCAACACCCCTCCTGGACTACACATCTTTCCCAAAATTGGGGAAGGGGGGAAAACCATTATAATGGCTCTCCAAAGTGGGGCATAATAACCCCTGCACTGCTGCCTCTGGAGCCCGGGACTCCCATATCATTATGAGAAAAAGTGAGGAAGGCGAGGCGCACACTCCAGTTCCCAGTCAAAATATACCTGATGCAAAAAGTGTCTTTTGCCGTGGCTGTTCCAGAAACTGAGATGGTTTTTGGGTATGGGTGATTCTGTACCCATGTAAGTTCTGAGGGAGTTCGGTCATTCATTGTGTACACACTGAAATTCGATTTATTCACATATGAAGACTGGAGGGTGGCTTGTATAGCTGTACCATGTGTAATATCTGGAGTGCCCTTTTACTCTTTTTCTTGGTCCCTGTATGCCCATATCAACTTGGTACCCTCCCAAATCAGATGGGTCCCCTTTTTGATAGTCTCTATACCCACACCCCCCTGGCCAGTATTCACTGAAATATATGCAATGACCCAATACAAGAAAAGGCCAAACAGTGTGGAAAAGAATAATACTGCACACACAAACAACATGCACTGAAATGAATAACTAGGATAAACATATCTCTTTCTTCTATTTATATCTACACTATTAGTTGTGGTAGTCGGGGCCTCATCCATGGCCATTGTAGCTCCTAATAAATGAAATATAAACATTTGTTAATCATGCATATCACCATTTTATAATTTACATATCATACATTTTGCCGCTTAAACTCGTCTCCTTTTATTCTCATTGTTCCCTCTTTTTTGCTTTCATAGGTGTACTTCTGGGACATCATTATTTCACTATTTTGCATCCTTCCGTTTTCCTCTCCCACACCTCAAGTCTGGGGGAGGGGAACCGAGGGAGGCAAGTTCCCGTTGATTAACTTTATTACTGAGGAAGGAAAATTAATTATTATAGACATTTTCAACCATTAAATCGGGAATGAAAAAGATAAAAAGAGAGAGAGAGAGAGAGAGAGAGGGAGAGAAAGGGAGAGAGAGAGATAGAGAGAGAGAGAGAGAGAGAGAGAGAGCGAGAGACTATTTCATTTTGTATTTTATCTTGTTACACATACCACCAATGCTTGGAGAAACTATACATTTATTTACACCTTTTTTAAGTTATGTCTTCTATACTCTTCTCTGCTTCCTGACACTTCTCCTTAGATTCCCACAGTTCCCAGTTTTTACGTTTGGGTGCTATGCTCGTCCCTATTACCTTCGTGATTCTTGCAGTCTGTGCTTCCATGGGCTCTATGAACATCTGTCAAATGCACCCAGTACTTCAAGCACTGAACCTTAACTGCGGTAGACGTGCAGTTTATTACCTTGTATAGACCGTGGGACCTTGGCCTGTTCCATATTGGCACAAAACTCCTCACGTATACCATGTTGCCTGTCATCAACTGGCAATCCGGGCTGTCTGTGGCTGGTGTTACTGTGTCAGTAGTGCTTACCTGTGTGAACGGGGCTGCTAGTTTTTTGGCTATGACTTGAGCCGCTCTTCTCAAATTTCTGAGGTACTCATGAAATTCCTCTCCTAGAACTGTTGCGCTTTGGTGTGCGTCTGATTGCCTGCACAGGGGAGAATGGGCCGTGTGCATTCTTCTTCCTGTCACAATCTCATGGGGTGACAGGTGGTGGTACTTGCTGGGTTGGTTTCTCATCTCAAAAAGCACCAGGGGTAAACAATACACCCAGTTCTTCTTGAGGGTGTGGCACAGTTTTGACAATATACTCTTGGGCAATCCATAAATGTTTTCTACACCCCCATTTGATTGCGGATGATAAATCATACAGAGCTTGTGGGTTATGCCTAGCATCGCAGTAATATGCTTAAACATGTCATTCACAAAGTGCGTTCTGTTGTCGGAATGTATGATGTCACAGATACCCCAGCAGGGAAATACCTCTCTCACAAGAGATTTGGTGGTGCACCGTGCGTCTGGGTGAGCACAGGGTCCGGCTTCCACCCACCAGGAAAAGGGGCATACAACAACAATCAAATATCAAGCCCCATTACAACGCTCTCCCATATCTGCATAGTCTCTATGTATTTCTCTGAAGGGCCCTTTGGGTTTTGGCAACGTTCCCCTAAGGGTCTGTAATGTCATGCCAGAGTTGTACGTTTGGCAGGTGATACATTCTATTATCAGCTTGGTCACCTGTTCCTGTACTCTGGGGGCAAACCAATTTTCCTGTATGTGTGCGATGATGTGCTGCTTTGCATTGTGGGCTGGGACGTGCAACTGTTTAAATGCAACCTTTAAAAATTCTGCTGGTATGACCACCTTGCCAGTGTTATTCTGTCTCCATAGCAGATCTGTGGATGACTGACTGCACCCTCTTTTCACCAACATCTCCTTTTCTTCGCTTGATGAATCTTGTTTTAGCTCAATGATTTGAGAGACTGGTAATGAGTTGAACCCATCTGGTTGTCTTCCACTACCTTCTGTAATATGTACTCGCCTGTGGGGGTTTTGGCAAATAGGAGGCATCCTTTGCGGATGCGTCCGCTGCCGCGTTTCCAAATGAGATGACGTCATCACCGTGCGTATGGGCCTTACATTTCACAACTGCTACAAGTGCAGGTTCTTTTAATGCATCGCTTAATTCCCCTAGTAGTGTTGCGTGCTAAACTGGGGACCCATCTGCCCTTTGGAACCCTCTTCTCCCCCATCTTGCTAACCCTCCATGTACTGTTGTTGCCATATAGGCAGAGTATTTATAGATTGTTACTATGCACCGCCTTGTGGTGTGCAGCGCTTCTTAGAGCGCAACCAGTTCTCCTGCTTGGGCGTAAATATGCGGCGGTAGTCGTTTTTGCACGATTACTTCAAACTCACCGTCCTCCACTCTCACTACTGCTGCTCCTACGTGTTTTTCTCCCGTCTCACAATCTATAGAGGCTGACCCATCCACAAAGTATTTCTCCATCTGACAGTGTGTTCTCATGAGCTTTGGGTGTGTCATCATCATCTCCTGTGTATGTGGCGCAGTCATGCTGTTGCATGTGTTCTTCTGTGCACTCTTCTGTGATAAATGTGGCTGGGTTTACACTTTCATACCGCACAATGTGAATGTTTGCACTAGAAATAATCAGTTCATACGCTGTGGCTCTTTGAGAAGTTAGTGTACTGTTTGATCTTTCAAGGATGGCAAACAGGGAGTGTTCTACGTACAATGTGACAGAGCATCCCATCACGATGGTAGAGCTTTTTTCTATGGCGAATGCGGAGGCTGCGAGAGCCTGTTCGCATGCGAAGTGTCCCTGCATTACTGCATCTAGCGTTCCACTGTAGAATGCTAGGGGCTTGTGACCCAAAGATGTTTTTTGTCTCAGTACAGCTGTCATGAGTGTGCCATTACAATGTGAGAATAAATAAAACTCATGCTCATAATTAGGGATCACAGGAACTGGGGCAGTGGATATCAGTTCTTTGAGATTGTTAAAAGCGGTGTGCATTTTCTGTGTCCATTGTAAATTTGTATTTTCCCATTGTGCTTCCTTGAGCGCCTGCAAAAGGGGCTTTGTGTTTGCTGCATAATCCAATATCCAGGCACGGCAGTAATTACACATGCCGAGAAACTTTTGCATCTCTTTTACTGTGTTGGGCTCTTTTACAGCTTTTATTGCCGCTGCTCTGTTAAGTATGATTCTTTTACCATCTTTGGATATTAATTGACCTAAGTATAGCACCCCAGTCAAGCAATATTGCAGTTTTTGTCTGTCCCCCTTGTACCCTTTCTGTGCAAGCTGTGTTAGCAGAGTGATAGAATCCTTTCTGCACTCATTTTCATCCCTACCGCAGACTAACAAATCGTCTATGTATTGAATTATGGGACTGGTTGTGTGTATGTTTCCAAGGTCTTTATGCAATATTCTGTTGAAAATACTAGGGCTTTCGCAGTAACCTTTTGGCAGGCTGCAGTGCTCATATCTCTTCCCCACTACTGTGAATACCGTCAGGTACCATGAACCTTGATCAAGTGGAATTGAAAAGAAGTCGTTTTTTAGGTCCACTACCGTGAAGTGAGTGGCCTCTGTTGGGATACTACATAAGATTGAAGCAGTATTCGGGACAAGAGGGAACTCCTTTTGTATTATGTCATTGAGGGGGCCTAGGTCCTGAATCATCCTCCACGCCCCTCCCTTAGCTTTTTTGATTGGGTAAATGCAAGTGTTACAGGGCGAGTTAGATGGCACTATTATTCCTTGTGTCATTAGTGCATAAATTGTGTCTTTTATCCCTTCCTTAGCTTCCCTAGACAGGGTATATTGCTTTACCCGAGGTAAAATGGCCCTGTGTTTAGGCTTGACTTTCACTGGGGTCACTTTGTGTAGTAGCCCTACGTCATGTGGGTCTGTGGTCCACAGCTGCTGTGGCACTTGGGACATATCTTTCTGAAAGAATGCTGGTGGGGCTTTAATCACTGCTACGAGGGGTAGTGCTACTTCTCTTCTTTGGATCATAACATCACAAGGGATAGCGATTTCCATCATCACTTCCCCTTCATCTTCTGAGTCATAAAAAAGCTCCTCATCTGTCAACTCTCGCAGGGCTGTATTGGCATTGATGCACAGCACTGTTCTCCACTGGCATCCCTCCATATCCATTGTTATTACTGTTATGCGAGATGACACTTGTATTGCATATATGTCTAGGGATACTATGGTTCCTGGCACTATTTCTGGGTCTGTGATTGGGCGGAAAACAAATTCCGAGGGCACTCCACATTTTTCATTTTTCAACTCTGGCACTACCCTTGCGAGAATTTTCAACCCCTGCACGAACATGTATGGGTTCACGGGTATGCCACATGTTTGAGGAAAATTTGCTTGTGTGTGTATCACTAACATGGCGCAGATTGCGCATATGCCTGGTGTAGAGCACACAATCCCTTGTCAGTGAAGGAGATAGTCATGTTGAGTTTGCTAAGAAGATCCCTCCCCATTAAATTAATGGGTGACTCTTTGTAATACAGCAGAGGTGCATGTATAGTTTTTCCTGCCACCATTATGTCTAGCTCTTCAGTGTATGGAACCTCAACCACTGCCCCAGAGAACCCCTCCCTTTCCAAGGTCCGATTAGAAAGCGAGAACCTGCCTTCCTTGAGGCATGATTTTTCTGCTCCCGAATCCACCATAAATATGAATTGTTTGTTTCCTATCGCCGTCCCCACCAGTGGTTCCTCTGCTGCGTTACGGGTCGTCGACAGTACAGGACACGTAAGTGCTCTCTGTGGTCTGTCCTATGCTGAATGCCACAGGAGTTCATCCACATCAAAAACATTTCTTGTTAACATTGCTGTCCCTCTACAAGGTGCGGTTGGTGCACTATTTGCTGTTGTAGCATAAGTGTTATTGCGCATGGGGGTAATATTATCATGGCACTGAGGGTGTGAAGATCTATTTTGCACTGGCATTGGGCGCTTACTCATGTGTCTTGGATCAGGCTGGCTGTCTCTTCTATTCCCGCCCATCGGTAGCCCGTAGGGGCTCCCTGGATGGGGGTATCCGATCTGGTGTTCGTTTGGGTAGGGGTTACTGGGCCTGTTTTGACATTCTCTCAAAAAATGTCCCCACCTCCCACAATTCCAACACTGTCCTTGCATTCCCCCTCGAGGCCCTCCATACCCTGCGCCTCCTCCTCTTGATCCCCTGAACCCACCTCTATTGCCCCTCCCCCCTCTCGATGGGCACTGTGGTCCCTCATACTGATTTTCCCCGAAACATTGATCCATTACCTGTACAATTTGCCACCATTTGCATTGGCATTCCCATATGGCAGTCTTCCTCCTCCCGCTCCCTGGCTGCTACGCTGGTTGTCATCACTGCACTGACCTTCAATAGTTTACTTTGCACTAATTTAGCTTTGTCTGCCAACCGCCGCTGGGCTACCTCCTTTTCATTCCCTTTCATCCTTTTACAGTGGTGTACTATGATGCTTTGAATTTCAGGCCACCCCTTGGCATCTATCCCAGCTATTTTATCAAGGGCCTTCTGCACTTCCTTTGGGAGCCCCCTCTTTATAATGAGGTAAAACAGGAATGTTGACTGATCCCAGGCCGTTCCCGTTTCTGCTCTCCACATGTCCTGCACCAGGAGAATGAAGGACATTGCATCTTCCTCATCATTCATTGTACATTGCATCACTGACTGTAAATCTGGAGTGTCTAGGAACGTTTCTCTCAATGCATCTCATGAGCGTGTTCGCACTGTGATGAACGAGGCCCCATCATGGCAGTCACAGTCTAATGTTATTCGGGGGAACCCCACCTTAGCTCAGACCCTGTTGGCTTGGTCTCCCACTGCAGATACCAGCAGGCTTTTAACATCCCCCACCGCTAAGGGCACTCCTGCTGTATGTTTCTCAAATGTATATATCCACTTGCTGGGGCCTCCTGACAGTGGGGGTAGCTGTTTGAGTAGGTTGGCCTTGTAATTTGGCCTCCCTGTCCCCCTGTGTATTAGTGGCAGCTGTAAACCCTTCCCCCCCTTTGTAATAATCACTTTCATCCCTTTCTTTCCGGTCACAGCCATGCGCCCGGTTCTGTTCCTTAACCTCCCCCTCCATTCTTCCATGTGAGACAACCCCCCTCCCAAAGAAGCCCACCGGTGGCAATCCCCAACCTCCTTCCTTATTTCTCCTGCTCTTCTAAGTCACTCCAATATTCCTCCTCTCGATCTGATGTCACCCCTCCCTTTTCGATCTCACGTTCACTGTCAGCTGTGTTTATTTCTATGATTCACGTGGGTGGGTCATTTATTCAAAATAATATCTCTCCCTTCTTCCATTCATCTTCGCCTGTCCCTACACTTGGCTGGGGCGTCTCATCACATTCTGCTCGAGGGGTGTGCGACCCCCCTTGTTCTCCCATAGCTCTTAGGTGGGATAACTCAGTTTGAGCCATTGTTAATCGTGAGTCTAGATCCTGTGTGAGCTTTTCAATATCAATTGTGGTGGTACTCACCTGTCTAGTTATCTCTTAGCTCTCATAAGGGGGTGGCGCAGTGCTAGATGGTTTTACTGTGGGAGGCGCTGTGGGCTGTGCTACATATTCAGGATCACTATATCCTTCTGCAGGTACTGGTTTTGACAATAAGGGGTAGATACGTGTTACCTCCACCATTTCCTCGCTTTGTGTGATCGGTCCTTCACTGCCAGTTGTTGTCAGGGGAGATGTGTTTTTCTCACTACATTTTTCCGGGGTCACTTCCTCAAACAGGTGCCACAAGTCCAATATTTCTCTTCTGTTTTGCAACAGTTTCCCCTTATATTTAATGAACAAACTGGTTGCGGTCATGTCTAGTACCATTTTATGAAAAGACCCTCCCTCTGGCCAAATCTGGGGTAACCCTTCTCCCTTCAGCTCCACGACCCACTGGTCGTGGTACTTATTTATTTTTTCTGCATACCCCGGCAGGGTCCTACAAATATGAGCGAGAGGTGTCTCTGCACCCATTGTACATTATTCTCAATGTAATCCAAATGCCAATTCTTACATATACTCGTGCACCTTTTATATAATGAACTCGACACACTTATGCAATCCTTTTTACAAATTGAACTGTTCACTTACTTTTTTTTTTACACTTTGAGGCAGCAGCTCTATGAATACAACACATGTCATAGAATGTTGAACCTATTAATTAATACTTATCCACATAAACAACACTATTTTCCATAAAAGAACCAACATTTAACAGACTTCACATATAACAAAAAATTAAAATGACATATACTGTACTCTACCGTCCCTAATATCCCCTCTACCCCTACTTAATTACACCCCCTCCAAGTTACTTTTCCCCTTCACTTGTTCCAGCCCACCCGAAAGAGAGAGAGAGAGAAAGTGATAGATAAGACAACGTTGGAAAAAAGCGTTTCTAAAACTACTCTGGGTCTTCCTTTAAAACCCCCACGTATACTCTTTTTCCTCACTTTTCCCACACTTATTTATCCTGTACTAGTCGAGATAGCACTATGCAGCGATGCCTTCAACCCCCCAATGGAAATAGGATACCTTAACCTCTTTACACCTTATTTTCCATCACTGTCCTAATGGCCATATGCGATAGACAAAGTAGGTTAGAATATAGAGAAGAAAGAAATGGCTCCTGACCCCTATACCTTTCTCCCTTATGCTCTACGTTTCTCCATCTTTTTCACCCAAATTATGTCTTTTGTCCCAATACCCTCTGATCGGACTCCCACCCACCTTTCAGTACCACCCGTACTTGATACTCACATGTCCATCTTGATCCAAGACCCTCTGGACCCGATCGGTCAGTGCACTTCTCCTCGCTCAAAGACCATGCCTGGCTCCGGTGAGTGGTACATTGGGTTTTGTAAAGGGGGACCCTGTACCTTCTCGCCCTACTGCGTGCGCACATCTAGGTGTACCGGTTGCCGTTGGTGGGTAGGTCGTGAGGGAGCGTGCTCTGGGTCAAAGCAGGGGGACGTCTCGTGTCAGAAGGACGGAAAAGAATGCAATCACGTCGGGGGCACCAATGTAAGTGAGAGACCCCAAAAATACAGTTAAACCTCCCAATGGAGTCAATAATGACGCATCCCAAGAGGGAATGAGACCAAGACCAAGTGCTGGAGGTAACGAAAGCTTTATCTAAAATAGGGCAAGCAGAATCTACTCTGCTCATGCCGAGAGAGCTCTGCAGAAAACATGTTACAGCTTAGTTATATACAAAAAAAACGTCCTCAGCTGTGGGAAGGCCTAGCGGGCACAGAAATAATCGGGATTGGACACTAAGAGCGGTCACCTATAGCTGCCATAGGGTCGGAGGTGCTTGATTGGCTTGAAGGCACGTGGTGAGATGACGTTGTGTCCCGGGTCAATCGGTCAGCTGGCCTCATCATGTTGATATGCCGTGTTGAGACTTATGTTTCTTGTATCACTGAAGTCATGTAACATTTGCCCTTGTGGTCACACATTCCCATTCATTCCCTACCATGATTTGTTTGTTCGGTAACCTCAGAGACCTGTATCTTAATCCTTACAAAAGCATAGTTCAAAGGCATGTTATTTATTACTGGTCACAGATCGGGTTTCATCTGCTAGATACCACGCTTGACCTGTTTAAACAGTTCAGGATATACTGTTTGGGGGTAGAGCCCATGGGGTCATTATATGGTCTGGGGTGTCCACCTGGTAACAACAAAGAATATTCTAAATATATGGCTGAAATGACTGGGTCACAAAACGCACATATCATTATGGGTATACATTTTGTTGTGGGGGCTCAGTAATTCAGTGTCCAAACATCATTAACTCTTTGCTGACCTATTTTGACACCCTTATGGCATGGGAGAATTGAGACTGCGGTATAGTTCATTGTTGCACAATGAAACAGGGCTTTTAAGAACGCAATTGTACATATAGGCTTTTTACAGTTGGCTTGCTGAGTTACACTTAAGTCATGCTAGTTTAAAACATACTATATTTCCCATTCAGCTTGATATTCTTATTCCAATGAAGAAAAACAACAGAGTTCACTTCAGATTTAAAAACACATACTTGAATCAATGTTCATCTTTTACATATATATGAAAATAAAGAGGCGGATCATGACTTACAGCCTATATGCGCACCTTTAGCAGGGATTGTGGCTGCTGGGAGGGACTAGCTGCTATATTATTCTTACACAATGTTACACGTATATCTACATTTAAACTTAGAGACTAATGAGCATGAGGTTGCTCCGTGCTGGTGTGTACAAGGTTAAACTGATTATGCATTGCATTGTCGCCATGATCATTCTTATGTCCCGCGTTAATATACATCATACGTTCACCGCTAATGTTTAACATAAGAATTTCCGGTTATACATACATATTATATTGTTCACTCATATTCACATTGGCCCACATTGGATTTACATGCTCCTGTTTGCAAGAGGTATATTGGCTCTGTCTATGTTAGAGCATAAATGATCGAAACAAACTCAAGGGTCACTCTTAGCTGTTAACTCTTTCCTGGGGGGGTATCATGTTTTGTATGCCCAGGGTCTGTGGGGGTATTGGGCAGGTTTATAGAGACAGATAGCTTTTGCCTTAACCCCTGCTCAGGGCTGTATCTGGGTTAGTGAAGTAAGACGGAATGCAAAAGATACAGTGTGGATTTTGTCGCATTCTCGCAGACAGTCTTCTCATGGGAACCGAACATCTGCAGAGACGGCAAAAGGGGGAGGAGGTTAGGGGAGGAACTTGCTCGGTGTGCCCGCCTGGCTGGGAGAGCTGCAGGCTCGCGTTGGAATCTCACAGTTGTTTTAACATTACAAAAATGGAGTTGGTGCTTTATAAAATGGAGTCTTATCCACCTCTGATTTTATACTGTTATGAGGGGCATCACAAGAAGGGGTTCAGAGTTCCAGGGGTAGTCCCGCACAAGTGCTCTTGGGCTTGGGCCCTGAACCCAAAGCAGCCGTGACTGGGCCTTCCTAGGAAGTGCAGGAATAGGGGAGGTGGAGTTCAAAATATCCCCTCCTTCCACTCACTATTGTGGCTGACCTTGCAAAGGCACTGTGATGTTGCAAAGTCTGCTGGCATATGACATCCATTTATTTTGATGAATGCAGTTGTTTAACATGAGGTACAGAGCGACCTCTCATGTTGCCAGAGACAAAACATTTTAAGGCTGCATAAGCAGCACTGAAAACAAATCCTGATTTCACCCTATTGGGGGGCAGATTAGGATGTCAGTGGCAACATGGGCAAGTACCGCTGACCACACTGTCTGCTTGAAGAATACTGCAATGACTCATCATACTTTCTGAGCTGACATGTGTCACTCAAATTTGCATTCACCATCTGTGCAGCAGTTAGTTTTCTGCTTTACCTTTCATACACACAGACCCAGAATTATTCAAAAAGGCAGAATCAGGAAGTGAGTACCACAATGGTGCATGTGTGAGAGTTGCACACTTTATAAATGGTTCCCCTGTACCGACACAGTTGCACTTTCAAACAGTCATCTACCAGATACCGGTCTTTTTACTTTCAATTGGCATTTCTCGGCTGCTGTCTGCCCCGCATAGCTCTGCTCTGTAAGCACATTATCTTGCAAACTCCTCTTGAGTTCAATCTTGCACTTTTCAACTTTGGCATCTCAATATGTTTTCATACTCTTCAAAGTGGGTGGAATCCAGTCATTTCACCAAAAAGCAGAAATTAAGGCGCATATATTACATTTTTCTTTCCTGTTTTTTATGCATGGATTGTCAGCTGGTGCCTTGTGACTGCCTTTTTAGATTCCAACAAGTATATTAATGCAAATGTGAGGAATTGCCATCTGGCAAGGGTACAACGCCCTGGCTTTTTTATTTTTATTCATACATAAAATGATGCAGGTGATTTCTTCTCCAAAGGATAATCTTCTAACCAGATCCCCCTTTGTCGCTGACTCCATGCCTAAAGTATGGTGTACTTTTGCCCAGCTGCATCAGTTCCCTGATCCACAGCACCTGCTCTGCTCGTGTCACATAGCAGGTTGAAAGGCCAAAAGATGCCCGATCGACAGCCACAGCAACAGCTAAGTCACTGCAGCAGAGGGGAGGCATTTAAGATATGCCCCATGTACCAAAGATACAATGATCATGTGTACTTGGTGACCGTGTTATCTCTAAAAATAAGATGTGTCTGAGTTCAGACATAGTGCATGGCACTACTTATAATCATGGCCACCACATTCAAATTGATATTGCATGTGTGTCTGCTCCTGTGAGTCACTCTGCTGTGGAAGGGAATGTGTGTTTGGGTCAAATGGGCTGATACTTCCAAATAGCAAGACAGAAACCCAGAGGACCAAGCCTCTCTTTGATCCCCTTTTTGAGGGCCGGTAGCACCCTCTCCCAGAGACAGCTACAGAGCAGGCAGCTGTCCTGGGCCCATGTATCAAAGGAACACACCCATTCAGAAGGAATAGTCTTGCAACAGCATGCTGCATGTCTAAAGGCCTTTGTTGTTAGGAGGGAAAGGGGCATAAGTAGGATAGGCAGGAGGGATCAAGTCACTAGAAGAAACCTTCCACCATCTTGTTTCTCACTGTCTCTCTCTTTCTCTTTCCTGTACCCTCCACTTCTTTTGGAGCAAAGCACTTTGGGTGTGACATCAACAGGCAAAGTCCACTCTAGCCAGGAGCAGGGATTGGTCCACTATAGCAGGATAGCTTTAGACCAATCACCTGGGGACATGTGCCTTTTAAAGAAGGGGCACTTACCACTTGATTCCTCTCAGATCCTCTCAGATCCTTTAAGGTCACAAATTCATCTGAAGGTCTCATTGGACTTCCTTTGGGACAGTTGTACAGTAATTGTAATCGTCTGAAGCCCTCCGCCTGAGGTGAAGAAGCAGCTTTCCAAGACAGAAGGAAGACCTGTCCTCTGACAAGTCCCAGGGCACATGGCAAGTGACAAGTGCTGTAGACCAGGACCAACCACTCTGCAATGGATCTCCTCAAGCTTGCGGAGCAGATCCTGAATAAAAGCATCCTATCCTTGAGTACTCTATGGAGGACTCAGAGCAACTAGAGCTCCCTGTTCTACTACATCGAACCAGTTGCTCCATATTCACCTCATCTTGAGCCAGAGGGGAGGCACTTGTGCTATTGTATGCATTCCTCCAACCAACCAAACTCTATTGCTTGCATCTAAACCAGCTCGACTCAGCATTGTATCCCAGACCGAATCACTGGAGAGTAATTCACTGACCCTAACTGGGGGTTTCATCCACCGCTCGATCCAGCTAGTTCTTGAACTGCCGCCTCATGCATTGCGCATTGAAGCACCCAAGATCACCACTTCAGTGACTGCCACACGCCGACTCAAACCACTGGAGCATCACTCATCGACCGCTTCCCAGCTAAACCTTCACTCTGCCTCACCAACTGCAAAGCGTTCCTGGGACCGCCCAGACCTGCATCACAGAAGAACCGCCATTCTGCTGCCCCTACTTGATGCCCGCTTGCTGCCAGGGCCTCCATGATCCTACATGCCTGAACTGAGCCTAATCAGCTTGCATCAATGTTTGACGTTCGACCCCAGGTCAGGCTGTGTTGTGTCAGCCCACCAAGAACTGAATCCAGGTAATGTTTACTTTGAAAAGCCCTCTCAGCCCACTTGCGCCCTAGAGACTTGTTAAGTCACAATTGCTCCTGTTTTCCACAAGATTTCCTTTTATGCTAGTACGTTACCTACCACCCTCTGGAAGTATTTCTCCAGTTTGTTCTCTGTTCTTCATTTGCGGTGGGTTTTTGAGTAGTAATCTATTTTCATTCTTCATGCAGATGGTGTGTTCAATTAACATGTTTATATTTTTATGGAAATTGATTGGACATTCCCTTTATTTTGGACTGTGATACTGTGTTGTTTGGGTAAC
Source organism: Ambystoma mexicanum (assembly GCF_040938575.1). NCBI lineage: Eukaryota > Metazoa > Chordata > Amphibia > Caudata > Ambystomatidae > Ambystoma > Ambystoma mexicanum. The sequence continues at coordinate 568,450,308 of NC_090939.1, read as the reverse complement.
TACTGGTTCATCTTCTCTTCCTTCTTAAGAGCATAGCTTTCCCTCAGTATACGTTGACACAAAAGGAAGGAGGTATATCTCTTAATTGTCCCTGACTGGGTTGTGTTTTGGTTTGTAGAAGTGTGAGGGCTGAGTTGGTCATTTTACCCCTACTCATCCTTGTACTTCTGTGAATCAGAATCCATATCATAACAGGAAGTACCTCACTAAGGGCCTAATTCATGGAACATTTAGCGCAGTGCAAAGTGACTTTGCACTGCTGCAAAGTCACTTTGCACTGCCAACAAACACGTTGAACTGGCCCTGATTAACAGAGCAGTGCAAATCGTTTTTTTGCAGAATATACATAGAATGGTTAAGTCCTCCACTGAACTTCCTCTTACCAAGTTAGAGCCATCTACAATGTCCAAAGAGGGGCAAGCACTGGTTTACAAATGTGACCACTAACCCTACGTCACTAAACTTACACAACTACAAGTAAACTCCAGGCCTGTTGCGCCACACCCTAAAGATAATGTCGTTGTTGCATATAAGTTTCAATAAGTTCAGGCAAGTTCCAATGTTGGCATATATTTTTTACGGGTTTGTTGCTGACACGTGTTTCAATCTCCTACCGAAGACCTCCTAAGGACTACAATACCAATCCCATATTCACATATGAGATGTCACTGAGCATGTGCAAAGAAGGCCCCATCCAATGTTTGACTGTGTCTATAGTTGTAGTCACTTGCAGCATTGTTTTGCATGCACAGTGGTCAAGCACATGCAAAATATTGCCTGAACGCGTGTGCAAGCTTGTTGTGAGTGCCTGCGTGCCAACATTGCATATGAGTTTGGGTGCGACTTCAACCTGCAGTTAATCTCTCAAGAATCTGGTAAATCCTCCAGATTCTTTTCAGTTTCATTTGCAAGCCCATCAGGCTGGAAGTGGACTCCTTACTCATGGCTGTTAAATATTTATTTATACCTAATGTAGGGTTTGAGTGGGTAATGCTGCTAAATTGCAAAGTCGCATACATTATTTGTCCAAGTACATAGAGTGCTTGATGCCAACTTGGATCCCCTCTTTTTTCATGGTACAGTGCCTTTGATCACTGAAAGGTTAACCTACAACCTTTGCTTTTACATTTTTACAAGACTACCAGATCAACTGGTTATGTAGCCACTCATCCATGAGGCACTAATAGCATAGGGCCTCCATGGGGCACATCCATTCCAAGCCTCCAGTATTACTGATGAGTTTGTAGCCATATTTTTACCAATGTCCGATTAGAGGACTAGGTCCCAATAAGGAATCTTGTGAGGGAAATATATTAGCTAGTAAGGAATTTTCTCTAAAGAAAGTTCAAAGTTCACAGTTCACAAATATAATTGCATAGTGAATGGTGCATGCCAGACTGGTTCCGATTTCATTCATCTGAAGGAACCAAACAAGGATTTCCATTTCATTGACGAAACTAACTGATGAGGCATGAAATTATAAAATATGTGTCTCGCATTTCAGTCTGCATGCTTTTTTTATGGATACATTGGCTGCCATTCCACCTTTTCTTAATTTTAGAGTTATTAATTTATTTTACTTACAAGTCCGCACAGAGAGAGTTCTCAAGAGGTTCAAGTAAAATGTATTTTTAGTCATGTTTGACTACAATATCCAAGTGAATTTTTCTAAAATGTCCCCCCTTCACCGTATCATAGGATGCCTTGCTGTCTCCAACTACGAGAGCAAAATCAGACCTTCTCATTGGGCCTCATTATGACCCTGGCGCTAAGGGGTTAACGGCGCCGTAAAAGGCTGTGGCGCCGTTAACCCCTTAGCGCCTAATTACGAGGTCCCTTTGCGGCTCCCGACCTTAACGGCTGGTCTGGACCAGCCGTTAAAGTAGGGACCCGCAAAGTGACCGTGAAGGTAATTACGGTACCGCAATTTGCAGTACCGTAATTACCGCCTTCCCCATTCCCATTGAGCCCTATGGGGGCAAAAATGGGAATGGAGAAGGGCCAATGGTGCATGGGGAATTACCGCCCCACCAACCTTGGAATGGGGTGGTAATTTCCCATTGCACCATGGCGGACTCGTCAAACACGACTAACTCACTATTGCATTTCAGCCTTACTTGTCATTTAAATGGTTGGCTGAATAACATTTAGAAAGCGCTATATGTTTGCTGTTTGATAGTTGTTTTAGAGCATAGTTAAAACCTGTTCGGTCAGCCTGTGCTACTTTTAGTTCTTTGTACTGCTACCTCCTTAATATATCAAAGCTGTTCACATCAACTTTCTTTTTACACATAAATTTAGTCACAAGCTCATCACCCTTTGTCGTGTTGGCCGGCTCCTTAACACGAGTGCAGGAATACAGTATATTTATCACTGAAGAAAATGCAATACCGGAGATGCAGAAGTGTGGCTCAGCCAATCCGAACTAAAAACAAATAAGCATGTTCAATGCCAGTCAAGGCTGGCTGCTATATGTCAAGTGCAACTTCAATAGTCTGAGGAGGCCAGAGCCGTCCGTACCTGGTACTTTTGGTGTTGCAATAAAAAATTACCTGAGACATTTTGTTTATGGTTGGCAAAAAAACAGCTGTGTCTTTTTATTGCTGATAGTAGTATCATATGACAACTGTAATCTTTTAGGCACCGGGCCAGTGGCGTCTACCCGGCCCATGTCGCCAATTTCTTCACACAACTTTGTGTGCCCTGTTCGTTGCCCTGTTGTATTCTCTTCTTCCTTCCATTCAGGGTGGGTGGGTTTTGGGAAAAGAAGAAAGGTCTACTGCATACGCTGCTGACTTGTTTGGTACCCAGTGCAAAGTACCAAAGAGAACTTGCTTCTTCACAGCCAGGCCTTACCTTATATTCTCTTTCGTGCTTGCCTGCGGGCAAGCAAGACACTAGAGGCTTCCTGCCTCATGGGCGGCTGGTGCCGACGTCCATTCACACCTGTGTGTGTGACCTTAGCCCTCCCTTCCTGACTACACCTTGTGCTTTTGTTTCTTTTCCCCCTCCCTGCAGTGTGACAAGTGCTGTGGGGGTGAGGTGCCCGGCATTGCGGTTCCCGGGCTGCCCTCTCCTGCCTGCTGGTGACAAGCGCTGCCCTGTCCCCCCTTTGATTATTTCCCTGTGCCCTGGAGCTCCCCTAGTGCCCAAGCTTGCGGCACCTGGACATAATCTGAGGAGGCCACAGCCGTCCAAACCTGTTATTTTTGGTGTTGCAATAAAAAGTTACCCGAGACATTTTGTTTGTGGTTGGCAATAAAACGGTTGTGGCTTTTTATTGCAGACAGTAGTATCATATGACAATTGGGTACATTTATTTAACCTAACAAACACAATGATAAACAACTGTAATCTTTTGGGCACCGGGCCAGTGGCGTCTCCATGATGTCTGCCGCCACACCTGGATGGGTTCACGGCCGTCCAGGTTACCCCCAAAAATTGCGGTTTTATTTGCCTCCTCTGGTTGCTAAGGTTTCAATAAACTCAGTGTGAAACCTCTCCATTCCTTTGACCGACAGGTAAATTCCTATGTTAATGCAAACATTTTCTATCCCTCTGTTGAGCTTTTTTCTTGCAATGTCAATTGCTTTGCAAGAAATTGCCCCTCTCATGATTTTCTTGGTAGCATGGCTGAATAAAATATGTGTGTGTACCTCCAATGTGCGCAATTCCTGCCAATGATGCGCATGTGTCCGCAAACAGTTTCTTCCTGCCTTGCTTCACCAGATCGTTGCCCCCCAAATTGTATTATCAAAAACTCTGGTGAATCCCTGAACGCCACCAAATCCGCCAGTCTATCATGGATTTCTTCCCAATTTAAACCCCTATAATCCCACCATGAAGTAATGATGTTCCTAAAAGCCAGCCTCTCTTTTGTCTCTTCGGACCATCTCCCCATCCTAAAAACAAAGGAACGACCTACACTCCATGCCGATTTGAGTGGAGCGTCATGCTCTGTTGGGAAAAAAAACATTTTATGTTAAATCTGGCCTTATGTATCATTTATAGCAATCACATTTCCACCCTCCTATTTTCTTTACTTGGTCTGCCTCCAGACCCCCCTGCCATTCCGTTGTGGCTGTGCTTATTTGAAAAGAGTGTGTTCCAAACTCTCTGCTGTCACAACCTGCTCTTTTAATGGTTGTTTTGAGGATCGCATGAAATTGGTATTGGTTTAAGGCTTTCCAGCTCAAGTGCACTAAAAAACCTCCTCCGATTTTGGGACAGATTCTGAGGTATTGGTTGCTTATGTACACTGGGCAGTGGTCGCTGCCCTCAATACAGTAAATCTTACATTTCCTACTGTGCTCTGTTTTTGACATTTGTATGTTCATTGCCATGTACTCACTTTCTACCCGTACTTCTGGCATACCCAAACCATCAGCAGCTTTGGTGCTTGATGCAATAAGTTCGCTGACACTGAAGGCCCCAAAACATGCCAGGCTGTTTTGAAAAGCTGTACTTCATACGCATCGTTCATACTGTTTATAGCAATTTCAACAATATTACTAGTTTTTCAAAGTTTAGTGGGTGTCTCTTATCCTTGTGCTCGCCCTCCAACTTCCCACACCGTTTTAATGTGTATGTTATCAGTGTACTGTGGGTTGGGTCTGCCCCTCCTTGTATCTTTCAAAAGTATGCTACTGCTGCTAAATGCCTCTTAGCCCATTCTTTTCTCTTGTTTTTCTTATAAGCACATCTCAAAAACTGATTGATATGATTTGTTGTTAACATTTCTACGTGTTCTAGCTGTGTGACTTTTAGCACCGTCTCCAGACACTTATTGTACTGTCTTACAGTATTTGTTGTTAGTGCTTTTTTGGCCAGCCCTATTAGGAACCCCATATCAGGGTCTGTGCCACTGCTTCGCGGCCTGTTTCTTTTGGCGCCCGTTTCTGAGGTGGCTGTTCTGAAATTGTTCTCACCTTGGTCCCTGCCATCCAGCGTTGACTTGGGTGAATTGAATTCATCATGCTAGTATGTCTCAGCATTCCTCAGGTATTTCTGTCATCTGGGATTCTGCTTCTGGCTTCAGTTTGCAAAAATTGTCCCACTGGATGCGAGTCAAAACATCTGCAATTTTATTGTCTGTGTCAGCTGTGTGTTTGGCTCTTATATTGATATTGTGTTTCAGTGTCGATAAAGTAATTGCTCTCTGAATTTTTAACACTGACTGGCATGAGGTTGATCTCTTATTCATGATTCCCACCACTGCCATGATGTCTGACCATGAGGTTAGTTCTGAATTGGACATGCGCTCCCCCCGTATTTGGAGTGACAGCCATATTGGTATGAGCTTGAGTAAGGTTATGTTCTAGTCAGGCCTTGTTTGTCCAATGTTTTGGCCATGGTCCTGCAAACCAAGCTTTATCTAATATAGCTCCAAAACCTTTACTTCCCGAAGAATCTGTAAACAGAACCCATTTATTGCTGCTCTTTAATGGCTTTCACCATATTCTTTTTCCATTGAAATCTTTCAAAAATGTTTCCCATACCTCCAAATCCTTTTTCACCTTCCCACCTAACCTTATATGTAGGTGTGGTTCCTGCATCCCCCTGGTTTTTATCTCTAAACTTCTTGCATAAGTTTTACCCTGCTGTATTATCCTGGCAGCGAAATGTAAGATACCTGCCAATGACTGTAGTGCCCTGACTGTGCCTTTGTCTTTTTTTTTTTATGGCTGAAATGTTTTTGAGTAGCTCATCTCTTTTTGTTGCTGAAATCCTGCATTCCCTGCCTTTAAATTTATTTCAATTCCCAGAAATATTCTGTTTGTACTGGGTTGTGTTGTTTTCCCCCTGCTAAAGGGATGACCCAGTGTTTGGCCATTGCTATAATTTTTCCCAGAGTTTGCTCACATTCCTTAGTTTCTGGCTGACCTACCAGTAGCGCGTCATCTAAATAATGGGTTGCTTGTGCCCTTGTGTTCCGTTTTAAAAAGCCCATAGAAAAAATGAACTGAATTGCTCAAACAATGCACATGATATAACACACCCCATGGGTAAGCACTTGCCTGAATAACATTTTCCACCAAATGTGAACCCCAGCCAAGGCCATTAATGCATTTTTTCCTGTTTGTGTGCAATACACTGCTGTCTCTGTGTTGGGTATTCCATCATTTATTGATTTGCCCTTTGGGTATGACGGATGATGTATCATCCTGTACTGCCCTGGCTCTTTTATTAGGTACTAAACCCAGGGGTGAACATATGTATTTTTTGATGGGTATTTTTCCCAGGGACCCCCAATTCTACCCAAGTTCAGTTATTTTTGTATTTTTTGTTCCACCAGTGTGGGATTTTAAATGGCAGATTCTAGATTAGCTGGTATTATATTAGATCTTTGACCCTTGAACGGGATGCTAAAACCTACCATGAAGCCTTTTAATATGGACTGGCTTATGTATTTGTCAGGGTAGATTTTCAATACGTTTTTGAAGCTGTTTATTCTTGTGGGTGTTTTACCCGGGTTCATTTGCATTTCGTTTTGTAAACCAGTTTCTTCAGCATCTTCCCCATTCCCCCTTGTTCCTCTATTTAATTTATGGTTCTTCTCTTCTTCAGTTCTTATTGGGTAGCTTGGTGCACCCATTGCTGCTGTGATTCCCCCCCACATTTGGTACAAGCATGTCTGTACCTGCAATCTTTGCCCCATGAACAGCAACCCTTTTCAAATTTCCAGCATGTGACATTACTTCTACCTGTGTTATAGGTCTTTCCATTGTTCTGGTTATAGGTATTTGACTTAGCCCCCCATGGCTGATTTTTATGAAAGGGCAGCTCCCCTTTGTTCTTTTGCTCATTGTCAGTGACCTTCACACTGTTATTTTGTGTGTTTTTGGTCTGTACCAGGTTTTTGCCTGTGCAACATGTGGATTTGGTTTTGAATAACTTGTGTATTTATATTTGCATCCACCTAGTCCCTTTCCATTCCGGTCTCAGGAGGATAGCTCAGGGGCAACGTGCTCACCTTGGAAGCAAGACAACATGGAGCAACATGGGTTCGATTAGAAACCTCTGGGTATAAAGAGCGATATAAATAACCTCTCATATCATTCTATTTCTGGGTGAATGGCATTGTGTCTTCTGAATTCAATATCATAAGCAAGCCATGCATCCCCTTCAAATTATTCCCTCACTTGCCTAATCTTGTCTTGACATGCAAAGAGCGCCATGCCTGCCTTTGGAAATGTTTCCAATATGACCAATTGCCATGATATTACCTTTTAACTGCCATGGGTCCCCCGCCCCCATTGCCAAGGCATTTTTTGGTGATTTTGGTATTTTGCCATTCAATGCCTTCTAACATTTTCTGTTTCATTAACCCCTTAATTGACAAGGACGAGGTATCTCGTCCTTGGCAACAGGGAGGTAATCCCAAGGACAAGATACCACATCGGCGGCACTTAAGGGGTTAAAGGAATAGTGCGCTCAAAATTATTATGGTCTTAAAAGATGGACAATAATAAAAAAAATATAATAAACATCTTTTTAATGAAAGTTCCTATGTAAAATGTTACACAAATAATGTTTAAACCCCTTTAATATCAAGCACTAGCAGGCGTCCATTTTGTGAAATGGACAAGCCTCCTGTGCTTGAGTTAATCTCTGCCCTCGTGACACTAATGAAGCAGAAGCCACCTGCTGGTATCTTTTATTTGCTGGAGACGCAGAGAGCAGAGAATGCAGGCAGGAAGGCTGCTGCCGCTAATGCTGATTTTTTTTACTTTCTCTATGCAAACCACAGCAATCATAAATAGTGTTGTATCTATGATTGTAGTGTTGTATCTATGTTTCCTGGACTCCCTTGGCTGATTGTAGCGGCTTTCGTTTTTGAGTCTCCCGGGATCCTCTGAGCCGGGTCACCCCAGGTGACTCAAAACAAAAGTACCTGCATTTATAAAACAATGTTGTTGTATTTATAATTGCTGTGGTTATTCTTTCTAAGTTTCCCGGGCTCCTCCGGCTCGGGAGAGCTTGGGACACTTAAGAAGAAAACCAACTCAATTATAAATACAAATGCATTGTATTTATCATTGCAGCGGCTTTCGGTTTGAGTCTCCCGGACTCCTCCAAGCCGGGGCACCCCGAGTGACTCAAAACAAAAGTACCTGCATTTATAAATTTCCCGGGCTCCCCCGGGCTGGAGGAGCCTGGGAAACATAAAAAGAAAACCACAGTATTTATAAATACAACATGGTTGATTGCAGTGGCTTTCACTTTCAGTCTCTCAGGCTCCCCCTGGTCGGAGGAGCCTGGGAGACCCAAAAGCAAAAGCCACTTAAATTATAAATATAACTTTGTTTTATTTATGATTTCCATGGTTTTCTAACCACAGCAATCATAATGTCACGATCCATGCCACTGACCCCCTCAGGTATAACAGCCCGCTGGCAGCAGTGGGGCTAAAGCCCTTCACACTGGCCCCAAGGGCCTTAAAACTCCATCAGAAACATACATGGAGTCAGTCCTGGCGCCTTTGGCACCAGGCTCATTATCAGGAATAAAGCAATACCAGTTTTGGACCTTAATCCAAAATGGGGGCTTATTACACAGCTCAGTTCTTTAGAACCAAGCCATGCGGTCTAGTGTTTTGGGTGTGGCTGGGCCTGGAACTACTTGACCTGGAACTACTTTACCTGGGCTATTTAAACCACACCCAAACAGCAGAACACGCTTCGAGTTATTCTGCACTGCTGCAGCCTAATGCTCACCGTGTCCAGCTCCTGCTCATCTGCTTCTCCGGCAGCCCAATCCTGAAGCCCTAGATCCGGATTCCATTAATAACCTGAAAGAACGAGAACAGCATTAGCAGGAAAGAACACTTACCTGTGAAGTAACCAGCATTGAATCCATCCTGCACTTCGCTTAGCTCGCCCATCTTCGGAGTTCGCTGCAACCTGCAAAGTTAAAGAAACAAGGACAGCATTAATAATAACTCTTACCAGGGCAAGCAGCGAGTCCTGGCAGCACCCTGCACTTCTCAGACCTCACCAATCTCCGGGTTTCACCGCAACCTGCAAGGGAGAAGGAACAAGGGCAGCATTAACAAAGCACTTACCTGGGCAAGCAGCACTTCGATCGTTCATCACTCCGGAACATCTGCGCAACCTGTACAAAGAAGAGAAGAGAAGACAGGTTAGCATATAGCACCAATAAACAGCACAGCGCTCCGCGCATCAATAACTCACCGTGGTCTTCGCCATCGGCGCGGCTACTCCGAGATTGCAACCATCTCTGTGAAAACAAAAAGAGACATTGTTAGGGAACCGTGTAGTGGAGCAAGACACAGAGAAGACAGAGAAAACGGAGGGAAAGAAAGAGACAGAATAAAGATGGAAAAGACATTATAACTCACCTGGAAGACAGCAAGCAGAGTCGGAGTAACAGCCGATCTGGACCTGACATAAGGGCACACGGACCAGTGAAGCAACTAGGTCCATGGAACACCCGCACCAACCCTGCACCCCTGCACAGAGACACAGCACGGAGAGTTCAACGCACAAAAACCTAAGGTGCTACCCAACGTGTGGCACATAACCAAGTAGAGAGGGGTTCTGGGATAGCGCTTAGACCTCCATCCATTATAATGTGGCGCCCCCCCCGTGGATACCAGGTGACCATAACAGAACTCGAATCCTCAATTAAAACATCCACCTGGGTGTCATGGAAACATCAGAGACTGACCAACTAGCCCAGTTACTGGAAGAATTACAGGCCGAGGTGCACTCCGCCCAGGAGGAAACCAATCCCCTTAGGAGGGAGTTGATTGTCACCAAGGACCTCACCGATGAATTAGCCATACAATTGCTCCAAACACAGGCTGGGCAGGCTTTGTTGCTAGGAAGTACTCCGTTGGTTCCAGCCACATCCGTCAATCCAGTGCAGGTGGTCCTCCCTGGGGCAGTTCCTTTTGACCCACCAGAACGTTTTACGGGGACCCAAGAAAATATGCAGTATTCATGAACCAATGCCACCTCCATTTTCTTTGTAGATCCACAACCTTTCCTAAAGATCAGTCGCGGGTTGCCTTCATTCTGTCATATCTGAGTGGCGATGCTGCGGATTGGTCCATACCGTTAGTAAGCCAGGATGACCCACTCCTGTGGGATTTCAGGGGGTTTCAACAGGAGATTGAGAAGCTATTTGCCCGACATACCCAGGGCCAAGCTCTGGATAATGAACTTATGTCCCTCCGCCAAGGCAGCCAAGATTTGTTAACATTTATCGCCACTTTTAACAGACTTGTCGTTGAAACTGGGTGGGCTGAGGAGAAACGAACAATGTTATTCCATCGAGGATTACGGGGGGAATTGAAAGACATCCTAGCTCAGGTGGTAAATCTGCCAAAAGACTGTGGAGTTCATCAACCTAGTGGTGCAGCTAGACCACAGGCTGCAAGATCGAAGGACAGATCGAGCCAGAATGGAGAATCGGACTGTGTATGTACGCTCAAAGGTGAACAATCCGCATTCATCAGAAAATACTTCGGAACCCATTCAAATTGGGGGGGTACGGAGCCCATTAACCAAGGCCGAAAGAGACAAAAGGAGACAACAGCAAATCTGCCTGTACTGTGGGAAATCAGGCACTTCCTCTGAGAATGTCCCGTAAAACCCCCTCGGAGAACAATTGGAGCTACAGAGAAAGAAGGAGGAGACCAAGAGTCAGAAAACTTCCAGGCCCAGCAAGCGTAGAGGTCCGTTTGTTGAGCGAAGGAAAAGAGCCACAGACCTCACACCTTGCCCTACCTGTGATTTTGATCAGCCACCAACAACCGTCTCAGATGCTGTGGAGGCATACATAGTCAGTGAAGCCGTTGGTAACTACATAGACCAAGGCCTGTCAACAAGGATGGGGCTTCCCCTCTGTCAGAAAACGACAACTGAGAAGGTCACTACTGTCGATGGCACAGAGATAGCTTCTGGTCCTGTAACTCAACACACAGCAGAATTGACCCTTATGTGCCAAGACGGACATCGGGAAGCCATTGCCTTCAACCTTATCAAGGCCCCTCAGTTCCGGGTGATTCTAGGGATGCTGTGGTTGGTGGCTCACAATCCTTATATCGACTGGTGAGCCAAGAAATTAGCCTTCTCCAATGAGTGTGCTCATTCGTGCTACCAAGTGGAAATGCCATCGTCTTACCCAGAGACACATGTCCAAGATAAAGAGGCGTTGGTACTAGGTGTAATAAGTACACTACCAAGCAAATACCACGATTTCCAAGACGTTTTACAAAAAGAACAGGCTAATACCTTACCCCCTCATAGGCCATATGACTGTCAGATCGACCTTGTACCTGGTGCACAAATCCTGTGTAGTTGAATTTATGCACTCACCCAACCTGAAAATCTCCACTTGAAATCATATCTGGACCAATACCTGGCAATCGGTTTTATCCGTCCATCCAAATCCCCAGCAGCCTCGCCCCTATTCTTCCTACCCAAGAAGGAGGGGCACTTGAGAAGGTGCATCGACTACCGTGCAGTAAACCAGGTAACAGTTAAAAAACGTTATCCCCTACCCCTTATCCCAGAACTGCTGGACCAAGTCAAGGATGTGCAAATCTAAACCAAATTGGACCTCAGGGGGGCATACCATCTTGTGCGTGTAAAGAAAGGAGACAAATGAAAGACCGCCTTTCCTACTAAGAATGGGCTGTACGAATATCAGGTGATGCCCTTTGGGCTTTGCAATGCTCCCGCCGCATTCCAGTACTTCATGAATGATGTACTACGGGAATTGATCCACGTATGTGCCCTAGCTTACATCGACGACATCTTGGTGTTCTCCTCTTCTAAACAGGACCATGTCAGGCACGTTCGCTCTGTCCTTGCAAAACTTAGACAGCACCAGCTATATGCCAAACTTGAAAAATGCTTCTTCCATGTCACCAAAGTCCAGTTTCTTGGTTTTGTCCTCACTCCCAGAGGCGCCCGGATGGATATGTACAAGGCAGATGCCATCCTTAGCTGGCTATCACTGTATTCAGTGAAAGGTGTCCTAAGTATGCTCGGCTTTGCAAACTTTTATCGCCAATTCATCCCGGGTTTCTCCCAGATTGTGCACCCGATCACTTCTTTATTATGAAAAAACAACAAACTGTTCCAATGGACAGAAGAGGCGGAGAAGGCCTTCCAGGAACTCAAGAAAAGATTTACCTCAGTCCCGGTTCTACGACAATCCCGCCCAGATCTCCCATATGTAGTGGAAACAGATGCCTCCAGCATGGCAATGGGGGCTGTTCTTCTTCAAAGGGATCCCAAAACAGGCTAGTTACATCCTGTGGCCTTTTGGTTGCGAAAATTTACTACACCTGAACTTAACTATGCAATAACAGACAAGGAACTCCTAGCGATCAAGGCCTTTAAGGCTTGTTGGCATTAACTCCTAGGCGCCAGACATACCATCACAGTAATCACCGACCATCGCAACCTACAATACCTCAAGACAGCAAAGGCTCAATCATCCCGTCAACTCCAATGGGCTTTATTCTTCACAGAATATGATTACATAATCACGCACCAACCTGGAGTCCAGAACAGAAAAGCCGACGCCCCATCCTGCATGGGTATTGATGATAGCGCATATTCAACCCCAGACCCGGTGGCCATTATTCCAGGTGACTAACTACTAGGATTGACAACACCGTTATCTCTGGACGAACTCCAAAAGGAAATTTGGCTCCTAATGAACACTGAGGCTCTACAAGACTGGGCCACTCAAGGTGAACATTACACAATAAAGAACCAACTCCCATATTTTAGAGGGCGTTTATATCTACCGAATAAGGCACTACAAGAACAAGTTATTTTTGGTTATCACGACCTTCTGATAGAAGGACATCCAGGAATTGCCAAGACCCTAGCCAAGGGGAAAAGAAATTATTGGTGGCCGACCTGGGGAAAGGACATTACACAGTTTGTTCTGTCATGTGGCATTTGTGCACAGAATAAATCCCAGAAACAAAGACCTGCGGGCCTTCTTCAACCCCTGGAAATTCCATCTGCACCTTGGCACACACTCTCCCTCGATTTCATCACAGATCTGCTTCCCTGTCAAGGGTTCAACACTATCCTAGTGGTTGTTGACCTATTCTCTAAAATGGCCCATTCCATTCCGCTCAAGGGTCTACCAAACGCATCCAGTCTGGCGAAGGTGTTTTTAGAGAAAATCGTATGATTACATGGTTTACCCTCCGTCCTGATTTCTGACCGAGGGAGTCAGTTCATGTCTAATTTCTGGAGGAAGAGTTGTGCAATTGTCCAAATCGATAATCGTCTGTCCACTAGTCACCATCCCCAAACTGATGGCCAAACGGAGTGGACAAATCAGACACTAGAGCAATACCTATGGTGCATGTTACATCAAGTGGAAGAAAGCTGGAAGGATGTGCTGTGGATAGCCGAATATGCCCACAACAACTCGCTACTCACCAGTACCGGACAGAGTCCATTCTATACCATTTATTTATTTATTTATGGCACCCACGTACTTCCGAATTAGATACCCCCATAGCCTTGGAAATGCCTGCGGTGAAAACTTTACATACGACCATCACTCAAGCCTTCAAAAAGTCAGCAGAACACTTGATCCAAGCCAAAGAAAGACAGAAAAGATTCTCTGATCAACAGCGAAGAAAAGCCCCAGACTACCAAGTCAGAGATGAAGTCTGGTTGGCGTCTCGGCACGTGCCCATAAGAGGAACTGGAACATTTCGTCCCAGATATATAGGGCCCTATACCATCAAGGCTATTATAAATCCAGTGGCAGTAAAGTTAGCTTTACCACCAAATATGGAGATCCATCCCGTATTCCATGTGTCACTCTTAAAACCTGTTCAGCCTGGAACTCGGGTCAAAACACCACCAAATCCAGTACTGGTTAACGGAGAACCCGAATTTGAAGTCAAGGACATCCTAGATTCTAAACTCACCAGGTCCAAGTTATATTACTTAGTGGAGTGGAAGGGATATGGCCTCAGGACTGGACATGGGAGCCTAGCGAGCACGTCCATGCGCCATGCCTGGTAAGACGAATTCATCGGCACAATCCAACCAAACCAGGGCTAAACGGAGGAAATACCTTGACAGGGGCATTAGGGGGGAGTGCTATCATGATCCATGCCCCTGACCCCCTCAGGTATAACAGCCCCCGGACAGCAGTGGAGCTAAAGCCCTTCACACTGGCTCCAAGGGCCTTAAAACTCCATCAGAAACATACATGAGTCAGTCCTGGCACCTTTGGCACCAGGCTCATTATCAGGAATAAACCAATGCCAGTTTTGGACCTTAATCCAACATGGAGGCCTATCACACAGCTCAGTTCTTTAGAACCAAGCCATGCGGTCTAGTGTTTTGGGTGTGGCTGGGCCTGGAACTACTTGGCCTGAAACTACTTTACCTGAGCTATTTAAACCACACCCAAACAGCAGAACACGCTTCAAGTTATTCTACACTCCTGCAGCCTAACGCTCACCGTGTCCAGCTCCTGCTCATCTGCTTCTCCGGCGGCCCCGATCCTGAAGCCCTAGATCCAGATTCCATTAATAACCTGGAAGAACAAGAACAGCATTAGCAAGCAAGAACACTTACCTGTGAAGTAACCTGCCTTGAATCCATCCTGTGCTTCGCTTACCTCACCCATCTCCGGAGTTTGCCGCAACCTGCAAAGGTAAAGAAACAAGGACAGCATTTATAACAACTCTTACTTGAGCAAGCAGCATGTCCTGTCAGCACCCTGCGCTTCTCTTAACTCACCCATCTCCGGGTTTCACCGCAACCTGCAAGGGAGAAGAAACAAGGTCAGCATTAACAAAGCACTTACCTGGGCAAGCAGCGCTTCGATCGGTCATCACTCCGGAACATCACTGCAACCTTTACAAAGAAGAGAAGAGAACACAGGTTAGCAATTAGCACCAATAAACAGCGCAGCACTCCGCGCATCAATAACTCACCGTGGTCTTCGCCATCGGCGCAGCAACTCTGAGATCACAACCCTCCCTGTGAAAAACAAAAAGAGACATAGTTAG
This sequence comes from Ambystoma mexicanum, assembly GCF_040938575.1. Classification (NCBI taxonomy): domain Eukaryota; kingdom Metazoa; phylum Chordata; class Amphibia; order Caudata; family Ambystomatidae; genus Ambystoma; species Ambystoma mexicanum. The sequence continues at coordinate 568,435,271 of NC_090939.1, read as the reverse complement.
GGAACAGCGTAGCGGAGCAATACGCAGAGAAGACAGAGAAAATGGAGGGAAAGAAATAGACAGAATAAAGATGGAAAAGACATTATAACTCACCTGAAAGACAGCAAGCAGAGTCGGAGTCACAGCCGGTCTGGACCTGACATAAGGGCACACGGACCAGTGAAGCAACTAGGTTCACAGAACGCCCGCACCAACTATGTGCCCCTGCACAGAGATGCAGGACGGAGAGTTCAACGCACAAAAACCTATGGCGCTACCCAACGTCTGGCACATAACCAAGCAGAGAGGGGTCTGTTATAGCGCTTAGACCCCCATCCAGTATCGTGTGGTGCCCCCGTGGAGACCAGGTGAGCGTAACACATAAATACAACAATGTTGTATTTCTAAAAGCACTTCTCTGCTCCCCAGCACTAATGAAGCAAAACTGGCTGTAATAAAAGCTACCAGCAGGTGACTTTTGCTTCATTAGTGCTGCAAGGGCAGAAATTAACTCAAGCACAGGATGCTCGACCATTTCACAAAATGGACGCCTCCTAGTGCTTGATATTAAAGGGGTTTAAACATTATTTGTGTTACATTTAACATAGGAACTTTCATTTAAAAGATGATTATTATATATTTTTTATTATTGCCCCTCTATTAAGACCATACACATTATGAGCGCACTATTCCTTTAAATGCTTTGCACCAGTTATCATGATTTTGTGCCACTTGGGCTTTCCGTGCTAAACTCTTTTGCTTCTAACTTTTTGGGATCTCTATAGACATCATAAGCTTTTATTTCTGCTTCTAGTAATGAAAACATTTAAATAAATTCCTTTCTGCAGATTTTCTCCTTTGCTTCCTGGTCAATGTTCCCCTCTGCACTTTTCACCTTCCCCCTTCCCTTGCACTTGCTCAATCACAATGTCACCGAGCCTAGTAAGATCGCTGTCTGTCTTCCCTCTGTTTCCCCTCCCTTGCCTCTTCGTGCCTTGAAACACTTGTGTATAGTCCGTTCTAAATGCCACATCATATCATATCATACTAGCGATTTCTTGAATTTGTTCTGTAACGCCTTTTCTACTTGTTTGATTATTGAAGGTATCAATGCCTGTAATTCTGCACTCACCTCTAAAGTAGTGTCATTGTTAGTCTCATTAGTAGCATTGTCTCTAAGGTTGCCTGTGTTCATTTCTGTTGGGGGGAGGCCCTGTATCCCCTGCAGTGACTTCCCCCCGTTCAGGTTGCTTATAATTACAGTGGGTGTGAGTGCAGTTCCGCCTTCCATAGCATTCTTTCTCACTGGGGTGTTCCTATGTCATTATCCCCCAACCATGCCTGTAGATGGCTGTTTATGCTGTCTGTTACTTTTGATGATGCTGTCATCTCCCCTTCTTTCGCTTTCTTCCTTAGGGGTTCTTCCTCTAGCTCCACAATCTCTTCCTCTTTATCAGAGTCCTCGTTCAGTCTTTTTCGTACCCATGGCCGTCCATGAATTTTCTCTGCCTCTGCTGTCCACTCTACCAGCTTCTTGACTTGTTTCTCCGCTAGTGTGTTTATTTTGCCCGCTGCTGCGCTCTTCTTTTTACTCGCATTTGCCATCTTGCTTTTACGAGCTGTTGCCGAAATGTCAATCTTGTTGTGTGCCTTTACGCCATGTGAAAATACGTACTATTTCGTTGTTTGCCGCAACTCGCTGTTCCACGCTCTAAATAATGTTTGCGCCCTTTTAACCATGTTCACTGCCAAGTGTGTTTTCCTTGCCACAAGGTAGCGGGGATGGCCCCGCTTCGAGCCTCCTCATTGGCTCCTCATTGGCTGTCACGCCCCCCGCCGGGGACAAAGCGGCTGGAATCCAGGCTGAGAATCAAAGGATTCTCGGCCGGGTAATGACACGGCGAGAGCCAATCAGAATGCTTGTTGAGTCTTCTCCCGGCTGATAACTGCTCTGCCTCATGTTAATCCCCTCCTTAAGCCGCATCCTGCTGCCGCTTGTTCAGCTGTAATCAAGGTAGGTGGTTTTATGTTTTAAAATGTGTCGATCATAGCGCATGCAAAACCAAACACTCTTTGATTCTTGTTGATGCTGTACCAAGCTGAAACCTTTGCTTCGCTCAAGCCGAACTTCCCTTTCCTTCTACTCTGGCCCAATGGTGTACGAGCGGCAGGCTGCATTCGCTCCATACGTCCCTCATCAACAGCTGTTGATCCGCTTTAGACCTTTCGGATTGGAAGGTGGAAAACAGCTCTCTGCTTTCGGCGTGCTCCAGTAAATCTTCCGCCACAGGTTTGCTGCCAGTATTGAGCAAAGTCTCATTTACTCAAAGCAAGGTAAAGCTCTTGAGTATGCAAATACACTAGTATTTCCAGAGCAAGGCAAAGATCATGGCTCGAAGTCTGGCAGGGCTATGGCAAAACAAAAGAATTATCCTGCGTACGCAGCTGACTTGTTTGATACTCAGTACAAAGTACCAAAGAGAACTGGTTTCCTCACAGCCAGGCCTTCCCTTATATTCTCTTTCGTGCTTGCCTGCGGGCAAGCAAGACAATAGAGGCTTCCTGTGTCATGGCCTTCTGGCGCCAACGGCCATTCACACCTGTGTGTGTGTGACCTTGGCCCTCCCTTCCTGCCTACACCTTGTGCTTTTGTTTATTTTCCCCCTCCCTGCAGTGTGACAAGTGCTGTGGGGGTGAGGTGCCCGCTCCTCCCTGCTGGTGACAAGGGCTGCTGAGCAGCCATTGTCTCATCAGTTGTCCAGTTTTCTTGCTCCATCCCCCACTCTGATTATTATCCCGTGCCTATGAGCTGCCTTGGTGCCCAAGCTCGCGGCACTTGGACAATGTAACAGACCTAGTATCGTAGGTCTGCTATAGTTACAATATACTTAGGCATAACCCCAATGTCCAGGTGCTGCTATTATATGCTAAGTCCAACCTTGAACTCCTCCATAATTCCTTAATGGAAGTCATTACATGTGAAGGATAGCCCCACAGGTTCTGCCATAACACTGTATGTCAAATAAGCCTCAAATAATATCCTCATAAGTCTTATATAGCCAACCTACGTAAGTTATAGTGTCACATGGCTTGGTGCTGCCAAAACAGCCACGTACGTCCTCATATGCCCCAATGATGCCATTATAAGCCTTCTACGGTCAACACGTGAAACACAGACTATACAATTAAGCCTTTTATTGATAGAAGGATTTCTCTTCATTAACAAAATACATAGGGCCTCATTACACGGATGGCGGTAACTATGGCGCTAGTAGCGCCATGGTTGCCGCCGGAATCCGGCATGGTGAATGGCGGAATTACCGCCCCATTCCAAGGTTGGCAGGGCGGTAATTCCCCATTCACCATGGCCCTTCCCCATTCACATTTGAGCCCCCATAGGGCTCAATGGGAATGGGGAAGGAGCAAATAACAGTACCGAAATTAGCAAATCATAAAAAAAGTGATTAATAAAGGATCCCTACAATGGGTGTGTATTCATGTTTGTTTGTCATCCACCACTGTCAATATCAACAGTTTTGCTACACAGTGTTTCGATAAAGTGACATCTACAATCCACAACCTATAATCGACGTTTGGAGAAAGCAGTACTTTTAGTGCTACAGTTGCATGTGTTTAGATTCTTGACAGATTCAGGGAAACTGATGCATTTGGGGTAATGTTAACTGTAATTAGCATTGGACTTACATTCCCCATTATGTTTTCAGTAATACTTTTGATATTATTAATGTACCAGTGATAATGGGCCATGTGGTGTATCGTTCCAGGTTTGCCATCTGATCTGCTAGTACACACTGAGGTGTTGCTACACTGTTCGCCACTGACATGTTGGTAAAATGGTGTGTCCTCTGACACATTAAAGGAGGATGTTTTAGGCTTGCGCCCTTATACTACCTTGTGGCAAATGCAGCTTGCTGAGTATATGTTTGTGCATTTCCTATGCCCATTCATCTCAGGATAGCCATGTCAGACAGTATTCTGGAATAAAGATGCATGTGACCATACTAAAAAAGTCACACACTCTGAACGTCACTGCTCTGTTGCATGTTAAGCTTCAGGGTATGTGCTTGTCAATAGAATGTAATGAAAGAGCATGAGCTTTAGAGATGTCATCAGCGCCTGCAATGTGAAGTACTCTCCATGCTAGGATTTGATGGTTCGTCATAGTGGCACCCATTCACCAGCACTATATGGTGAGGCAAGATAAGTAGGCTGTGCGTATGGGCCAGTACATTGTAGATAGCTGAGTGAGGGTAGCTTGACGCCACACTGGTAGAGTGCCTGCCAGTTAGTTGATAACATGGCTGCAAGTGATACACAAACACTGACATGTTTCTGGGGATGAGTGCCTGAGTGGTGTTTCCTTGAACTTGCAAAGAGGTACTACTAGAAAGTCACAGGAACGATACAATCTTCCTGTATAACTTGACCAGTTTGCTTCTGATAGTGGGTGACCTTTGAGTGATAAAGACATGTGTAGTTAGAGTGGCATAGGTGGCACAGTTACTCAAAGAGATCCTGGAGTATATGTGTGACAGGTAGTAGCCCATGGGACCTACTTTAGTGCCTGTTAGGTAAAGAACATTTTTTTTATTATTTGGTTAGTTGTTAAAACAACTTTTCAAATGTTTAAAATTTTGTTCACATCCAGATAAAACATAACATGAGTAATTCAAACTTTAGTCATGTAGCCTCAACCTCAGTTGATAGCTGTTATATGCATTTTTCCTTAAAACCAAAGCATGGTCAAGACCACAGTCATAACATGAGTAATTCAAACATTAGTCAGGTAGCCTCAACCTCAGTTGATAGCTGTTAGATAGCTGAAATGGAACATTGTTATGAAAATGAATAAATGCCATCTGTTGCAAATGCTTTTTTCTTACCTAGACACATTTTTCTCTTATTAACAACTTGTCTTTTATGTGCATGCAAATTCTGGAACAGTGGCCTCCAAGAAGTGTACCATCGCGCCTTTACAGCCAATCTTGGAATTGTGAAAAGGAGTTTCCAAAGTGTGCCCTCATCCAACTCAGAGAACAACAACAGTGCATTTTGAAATAGTTTCATGCGCATCAACTTTAAACAAGGACATGCAACATCCAAATGTTGAAGAGTTTCTGTTTGTTGTTGATTTAAACAATTTCGACAGAAATTCTCATTTGGGGCAATTAGGTTTCTCCTCTGTAATACATTGCGGGTGTGCCATAGATTAAATCTAACTTTCATATATTGTCGTCGTATATGAGGCGAAGGGCACTTAATTAGATATTCCGCCAGGACTTTGTATTTTTTTAAGCCAAAAACTTCAGTGTCGAAGTCTTTATAAGTCCGACACGCTGCTAAATTCCTAATCCAGTCATATTCCAAAAGTTTTTTTTTTTTGCTGAATCTGGATTGGAGACCAGTATCTCAATGCTTATCGCAGCCTCAGCCATTTCGTTGTACAGTAGTGTACACCACTTATTAGAGAATCCAATTGAGCTTGAGAGCATGTACTGTGCTACTATGCCCAATACATTCGGTACATTAAGGCTTAACAGACACTTCCGCAAAAAGGCACACATTTTTCACAATATCTGTGAATACAGGGATAATACACCCAACTCAAAACGTATCATAGGTAGTGGAGTACAGTTGGGTAGTTGTAACACTTGTCTCCAATATTTACCCTCTATTCTGTCCCAGTATAAACGATTTTGTAGATTTCCTGCTTCAACTCCATATAATAGTATTGGTACTACCTTCATTTGGTAAAAAGATAATGCGTTTTTAAATGAAAATTTACCAAATCTAGCAACAAGGATCCTTGTCTGAGAGGTCAAGGTTTGCAGTTTGTTTCGTAGTTCCCAAGTCTCAGTCTTTGACACGACAGAATTAGTAAAGGTGACACCCAAGTATTTATATTGTTCCACCACAACAAGTTCCTTGCCCTGAATTGTCCAAGCATAGTTCTTTTTCTTACGTTTAAGAGTGTTGTGACAGACTAATACTTGGGATTTGGTTGCGTTTATTTGCAAATGAATGATTATTGTGTACTGATTTAGCCTATTTAGCATTTGTTGTAGTCCATATGGTGTTTGCGAGAGCAGTACTAAATCATCTGCATAAAGAAGATAGCTGACTTTGTCAATACCTAATTTTGGAGGATCGCAACAGATGGTACCAAAGATGTCTCCCATATCAAAGATGAAGAAGTTAAATAAACCTGAGGCCAAGGGGGAACCCTGTTTTAGACCTCTCATAGTCTCTATAGTTGCAGATAATATGCCTTCAAGCGTTAGGCATACCTGCATTGTAGTATTTGAATGTAGTAACATCAACAGATTTCAAAGGGAATTTGGGCAATTATAACTTTTGAGTTTCTTATAGAGCAGCGCCCGATCAATAGAATCGAACGCTGCCCGAAAATCAATGAATGCCAGATATAATGGCTGACCTCTAGTAGCGTATTGCATTTTAATCAAATTTAGGCACATTATGATTGGATTGTACCCAAACCGGAGACAAAGCCAGATTGAAAACTGTCTCTTACTTGTGCCTGAAAGGACCAAGCATTAAATTTCTTCAGTAACAATCTACCAAAATGTTTTCCTGGAACATCAAGAAGGGAGATCGGACGATAGCTACTAGGCGCCTGCCGATCACCCTTCTTGAATATTGGAACAGTGATGGAATGTGTCCATGTTCTTGGAATGGCTTGGGCTGCATTGATTGCTATGAATATGGAGTGCAATATCGATGCCCACAATAGTGGCTGCAACTTTAAGGTGTAATTTGAGAGTCCGTCAGGTCCAGCTGCTTTGGAGTTGGATGCTGTTTTAATTAGTGCACAATATCGTCATGATCAAACTCAAGATTAAATTGGCCATTCGGGTCAGAGGCATCAAAAGCTATGGCACCTTGTGGAACTGAGTATAGGTCAGAAAAATGCTGTACCCAAGTTTGTTCAGACACCGCATTTGATTGAGCTGCCAATTGTGTCGACCCCGTGGCACAGTTGATAATAGACCACATTTTTGCGGTATTCTTAGTTGCTAATGTGTTCAACATAACTGCACCATCGTGTTGACAAAATTATTTCTTACCCAGTTTGTGTATTTCAGCTTAATTTTCCTAACCAGTAGGGCTCTGATGACCGGAGGATACTTAGAAGCAAGCCTCAATTCAGCACGCTTTTCGGTTTTCCTTGATTTCATAATGAAGTCAAAGGTATGTGGATGTTTAATTTTAGGTCGTGCATTCGATCTTGGGTTCTGAAAGAGTTGCATAGTGTTACTATACTGAATGCACAAATTATTGACATCAGTAGAGTTTTGTTAAATTGATTTTAATAAATATTGATTAAATTGATATAAGGTATCCTCCAACCATCATAGTCTGTTAAGCCCTGAAGTCACAATTAGCGCACCTTGGGATTGGCCACTTTGATCAGTTTTTCTAAGGTCTTTCTGCCACCATTTCATTGCTAAGATGTTATGATCACTTTGTTTAGTATCAACAATATCAAAACTCTTAATCATGGGCAGTAAGGAAAGACTCACGAAGATATAATCAATCACTGAATCCATTTGGCCATTGCGCCAAGTTGCCCTAGCAGGTGTGTCGTCTTTAAATGTGCCATTAAGCATATGTAAGTCACGAGATTTAGTTAGCATGTGCCATCTGTGGGCTCTGTGGGCTCTGCCTCTACCCAATGAATTTTTCTTACTAAGGAGATTGATGTTTAAATCACCAGCAATAATCAAATGAGTGACTGACTTATCTACGGCAACCAAATCCAACAGCGTTATGACATCATCAAAGAAGACATTATCACCTATGGCCGCAGTGTTCCAATATACATTGAGGACAGCGTATTGTGTGCCCTCTGCCCTAACCTTTACCAAAAGCATGTGTTTGTTTGGACGGGCCTATAGCTCCGATGACACTCTCTTTTGGATTTTGATGGCTGTGAGAAGGCCAGCAGATGGTCTACCAACAGAGGGCCTGTAAGCGGGATTAATATGAATATCAAAGCCATTCCAGACTGGAGGATCTATAAGCCAGGTCTCTTGTAGAAGAATTAGATCGTACATTCCAAGCTGATTTGGATCATTGTTAAGAAGATGAGTGTACCCTCTAGTGTTCCAACTCAGCAATGAGATTTGTTCTTGTGTATGGACAAGGTCTAGTTTCATTTTTTCCTGGGAACATTTACAGAGACAAGTGTTGATTCTTGTAGATTCTCCCTTTCCTTTCTGAACGACTACAGAACCCTGGTGGTTAGTGGTAGCTGGAATAGTTGTCTTGTTTTCTGCTATAAGTTCAAATCCCAGGTTGAACAGGTGAACTTTTGCTGACCAAATAAGATTTTGCACAACCCGCGAGTTCAACCACAATCTCACACTATTGAGATTCTCATCACTCACAAACTCCACATACTCAATATCGGCTGAGTTAATATCTTCCAACTGTACAACTTCAGAAAATATGGCCATAACAGATCTTCTGTTAAGGTCATATTGCTTACACGGTACTGTTCTACAAGCCAAAATTAATGAGTATGGTGCCAGTCTTTTTTTCACCTGTGACTTTTTCACAGGGAGTAGAGGAGTCTGATTGTTACTGTGGTGATCTCTCAGTGGTTCATTTTTTGTTTTCGCCTGAATTTGTTTTAGGGCAATCTCTACTAAACCCATCATTTCCAATGCTAAATTCGTCCCCTGTGGATGAGGGGGTTGTATTGGTGATTTCTGATGCCGACTTTCCCTCAAGTCTAGGTGGTCACAAACTCGACTCGGAGTGTATGTCACCGGCAGTTGTGGAGTGGGCATGTTCATTTGTGTATCAGTTCCTGTGGATTGAGGGTGGTCCATAAATTTTACACTATTTTTATCTGAGTCCATCCTTACCTCCTGCTCAGCCACCCTATTAGAAGCGAGGCATTCAACACCCCACCTTGATGGAATTATCAAGCCTTGATCAGACATATATGCATCCACTGCCATTCTAATTTCATGTCTGTAAGCCTGAATAGCATCTTCATTTCTCCATTCTGTCAAATTAGCCCGCCTTTTATTAACAGAGTTCAGTGTCACCCCCCTGTTTGCTTTCTGAAAGATTGCGGCACTATGTAGATTCACTTCCTTCAACAGTGCATTCAAAGGTGCATAATCTTCAGGTTCAGGTGAATTACTGGACTGATAGATTTGACCTGCATCTGTTGTTTATATTTTTTCCTTATGGCTTCAGATGCCATAGTGACACTTTTTTTTGGGGGGGGAGTGTAAGGGCCTTAAAAAACTGCTTAGTGCTTGAGTTTGAAACCACTTTGGGGGCACTTTGATTTTTAGGTAACTTACCATTCGGTGGCCCTCATTACGACCCTGGCGGAAAGTAACTGACCTGACCGCCATAGCGTAAATAGCGTTTCCGCCATTGCACGATGGAGTAAAGTGCGGCTAATTCTGACCCATCGGGCACAAGCATTACGCCATGGCGGAAGTGCAAAGTCCGCGATGGCGGAAATGTCCCCAAAACGCCCCTCACCGCCGTCGTACGGCGCCCTAGGTGCAATTCCGCCACCCATCATAGCGGTCACCGTAATGAGCGGTAATCGCAAAATACGGTGACCGTAAATATACGGAAACGGAAGTAAAAACATGGGGCCGGAACGGGAAACAGCATGCCGTACACCTACAAAATCAGAATCCCAACACAACCATTACAAATCCGACCCTGAGACACATCCCAACCCGTTAGCCACCCTAGTTAAAACAATCAAAATGGGAAAAGTTGCTAAAAAAGCGTGCGACCGCAAGCGGCAGGTCCACTTCTCCCATGAGGAACTCACCGTGCTCACAGAGACCCTCCAGGAGAATGCTGCCGTCGTCTTCTCGACGCAAATGACCAGGACGGCACTTGCGAACAAGAAAGCCATATGGGCCCTGGTGGCACAGCGGGTAAGTGCGGTGGGGACCGCACCCCGCAACCCACAGCAATACAGAAAGCGATGGGACGACTTGCGGATACGCGTACGGAGCATACTATCAGCCAACCATAACATTGCCACAGCTACCGGGGGAGGATCGGAATCACCCATCAAGTTGACCCCCTGGGAAGAAATCTGTGCCTCCACCATTGGAATGGAGAGTATAGAGGGAGTCGGAGGGATGGAGAAAGGAGTGCAGACATCCGAAGAATCAGGTAGGTGGGCCAAATAAAACAATGCTAAATCCACAATGTCCAATCATGTGAAGTACCATGTGTCCACATAGTGCAACAGAAACACATGTCCAGGAGAACGTCCACATACATTGGCCTGATAGCGCACTTTAAAAGTCACATTAAATACATAAATAATCAAAAATCCTAAAAACACCCTCTACACGTGCAGCATGCACACCCTAACTGCAGGCTGCAAAACAACTGCATCCTCAATCCACACAAAAATGAAACCACCTCCAAGGCCCTGACCCAAATCACCCTCAGGTACCACCCCAATGCATGTGATACATTGCCATTCCAATTTCCACAGACCCATAAATAACGCTCGCCCTCCTTTACTCCACCACAGGGTCCGATTCAAACGACGAGCTCCAGGACACCCCTACCAGCACACCTGCAAAGAGGGCCAAGACCAACGGCCAAAGACCCTCCACCTCAGCTGCACGGATCAAGACACGGCAGCAGCACAAATCAAGTGGCAGCACACAGGAGGGGACTTCAACAGGCACCCCAGCAGCCAGCATGCCCACAACAGCAGCACCACAGGTCCCCCCAATGGATGCCACAGAAGGCACTGCTTCTGGTGGCAGCAGCACCATAGGTGACACTGCAATAATGGCAGCATGCTCCGACACAGAAAACGGTGCTGTCGATGTAGGACCCATCCATGACCTGTCTCAATCCCCCTGTTTGTTTCATCCCGTACACCATGAGGATACCACGCAGGGGCACCCACAAGACGACGACTGGCCATCCCCCACAAGCCCTGTGGCAAGGCAACATGAGGTGATCAGCCCCTCTGTGACACCACCGCAAATGGCCATGGCCCAGCAGAGGCAACAGTCCCTCGACCAGGTGATCGTGCAACAGCAGCAACTGGCCACGCTCCTCAAGGAGCATGCTGATGAATGTGGGGGTTCTAAGGCAGTCATAGAAACATCTACTGAGACACTTAGGGCACAAATGGAGAGAAGTACAGAGACACTAAGGGTACAAATGGAGAGAAGTACAGAGACACTAAGGGTACAAATGGAGAGAAGCACCGAGAGCCTGAGGGGGGAACTGCATGCGACGTCCAAAGACGTATGTGGTGAACTTTCCGCTGTGCGCCGTGTGCTCACTGAGCTCTCACAAACCCTTAGGGACATGCATGGACGTGAGCAGGCAGAGACATCATCCATTGCAAGTTCCGTCCAGGGCAGCCCCCAACGTAGATCTGGGAGGAACCTGCGCTCCACAGGCAGGGGTGCCCCTGATACCCGGAGAGGGGGCTTGCAATAGCGTCTGCCCACTGACAATGAGCATCTTTGGACACTGGTGTTCGGGGGGAGGTAGGAGGGTGGAGGGGGGGTGTTGGGCTTTCTTGGGTGGCGGGTCGATGGGGTGTGTAATATAATTTCATATATGCTATAAACATTACATAATCATCCAATGAGATGTGTGGACATTGATCTTTGTGTACGAGGCCTTCATTGGCGTACAGTCCACATTGTGCATGTTCCAGACACACACAGTGCCACAAGTCCCGTGTCCATGTATCAGCCACCAGGCGTGAGTGCTAGAAGCATGAATCTATGATATTCTGACGAATTTCACAGGCCTCCTGTGCCTCGCGGACTCCTTGAGGTGCTGCCACATCCCCACCCTCATCATGACCATCTTCAGGTGCTTGCAGTTCTGCGTCAGGGGGCATGGGCACATTTCTACGTACGCACATGTTGTGTAGCATGACACATGCCATGACCATCTTTGCAACCTTCTCATGGCGGTACAGGAGTGCCCCGCCAGACCTGCTGAGGCAGCGGAAACGAGCCTTCAGTAGGCCGAATGCCTGTTCTATGACTACACGGGTACGTGAGTGGGCATGGTTGTAGTCCTCCTCATGCTGGTTCTGTGGGTTCCGGAGTGGTGTAAGGAGCCATCTCTTCAGTGGATACCCGGCATCACCTGTATGTGGACAATAAAGGATGTTTGTGGAATGACATTGCTACGTACGCATCCCCCCCCCCTTCCTGCCAGGTCATTGCCGCATCACATACCCCACATTATCATGCATGAAATGAGACTCACCGAGTAGCCAGGATCTGTTCCCTGCGTGTCGCTCCATGTAGCGTGGTATTGTAGAGTTCCTCAAGACCATAGAATCATGGGTTGATCCAGGAAATCGGGCACAACAATGTGTAAAGATCCTGTTGGAGTCACACACCATCTGTACATTAAGAGAATGATATTGTTTCCGGTTGCGGTACTGGGCCTCCATGGCATGTGGGACAACCAATTCCACATGGGTGCAGTCGATGGCACCAATGCAACCCGGTATGCCGGCCAGTGCATGGAATCCCACTTTTGTGTTTGTAATCTCCTGCTCCGAGCGTGGTAAAGAGATGTAGTCGTCTGCGTGCTTCAGGAGGGCATCGAGCACTTGCGATAGTGTCAGTGACAACAGTGGCTGTGAAATGCCATGCAACTGTCCGACTGTGTGCTGGTAGGTGCCTGTGGCCAGGAAGTGGAGTACAGACACCACCTTCAGTAGGGGTGGGATGGCGGTTGGGCTATCTATCATGCTGACAAGGTCAGCGTGTGTCATGTTCACAATGGCGGTTATGGTGTCCCCGTCCAAACGGTAGAGGGTGTGGATCTGCTCAGCAGTGAGGTTGAACGGATGAGCTCGGAGGCGTGGGATTGCGGGCTGCCTGCGTGGTGGTAGTGGCTGTGCTGGTGGCCCTTGCTGGCCCTGCCTTGCCCTCCCCCTCCTCCTGCGTCTCCTCTGTGCGGCCGGTTGTTGTAGTAGTTGGTGTTCGTCTTCTTCTTGAAGTTGTAGTACTTGCAGTGCTATCAGGTCGCCCAGGGCCAACATCGCTAGTCCTGCCGGTAGCATTTTGGAGTGGGTGTGGTTGTGGGAGGGGGTTGGGTGTGCAATTTATGTGTTTTCAGGCTGTATAGCCTCCACCTGTGGTGATTCATTCCACCTGTGCCAGCTGCAATCCCCTTTGGGCGAGCACGTCCCGCACACAACGCTGCAATGTGACGCATGGCATCTTGCTATTACAATCATGTATTTAATCCCGATGGCAGTGAAATATTGGTTTATATGTTCATTCTGCTATGGTCCCATTGTTTCACATACTATCTTTGCAGTCGCGAACAAACTTGTGAAGGGTCAGTGGAATGTAGTACTCGATTAACGGTGGACCCTCATGCAGCACTGTACCGAGGTTCACCGACGGGCGGGGCGTCCCATATGTGAGTGAAGCCAGTTGCCATTTTCACACACTGCCGCACTACATGGATGAATTTGTGATTTCAAGCGGTCACAGATGCCTTTTTTCGACGTGATGTTGCAAATGAGGAATTCGAAGGACAGCGCTTTCGGTTTTCAGCTAGCGGCGAGGAGACGCCCACAGGTCTGACTGCAAATATAACGTTCTATTGTTTAATGTCCTTGGGACAGGGGCCATGGCGAGAATGCAATGATTGATATGAATAGTATGGGATGCGCAATAGCGTAGTGGACGATAAGGCAGGACGTTCCCAAATACATGTTACTTCACAACACTATAATTCCGGGCTGGAGCACAGTGGATTTTGCAGACTGCATTACGCACAGACTCAATGGAAATTTCAAATGTGATGTGAGTAAATAATCAGGCGTTTTTATACCGGGATGAGGGAATGATGTATGGATGCATGGACAGATGATTTAATTGAGAGTTTGCCATGTACATGGCTTTTTGGAATCTATCCCCTTCCCCTGCGCTATGTGATGCAGAGCTGCCATAGTGGGACCATCGTCTATCTGCCCTTGTTGAACCCTCCCTGTCTCGACGCGCCTTCAAACACTTGTGTCTATGCACGTTACTAATCCCATCTAATGGATTCTGTCTTAACAGACGCATGCACACAAACACTCGTTTGTAATAGTGTTTTCACCTCGATTTATATAGTTATGATTCGCAAGTGATTTTTGGGTGGAAATAATCCTTTTGAGTGGGCTAGCATGCATATGGCTGTAGATTTAGTGTGATCATTGAAGTGAGTAATACAAATGAAGTTCTGATGCCCATACTATTCTTTTTCATTTCATTTGGGTGACAGGTATCTCCTCCCCTTTTGCCGCTGCCATCTGTATGCCACTCCTGCAGATGGCTTTTACTCCCGACACCTGCTGCTTCGAGTTAATCAGTGGAGCACCATTACGATCTTATGGGACGATCGCCAATGGGCCACATGCCCTTACGCAGTACTAGTGGCTAGGAGCTACATATCAACCTTTCAGCTGGACTAGTGCCTACCTAATGGGACGGCCCTGCGGTTCTAGGCGCTTCCATGTTGCCTTTTTGAACGTGAATGTAGCCCCTGTGTACCATGAAGGAACAGGGCGTCACACAAGAAGAAGCTGGTCATTTATTGCGGATGCAGCCCACAGTAATGAATAATATTTTGGAGTTTATGACCTAATAGCTGTATGGGCTTGGTGAATTTGATGTGCATTAAAATTTGATTCTGATATCAACCGTGTAGCGTTATTCTTTGCAAGTAATGTAGCATATTCCTATTTGTGGAGCGATGTATTGTGAGAAGATCTGCATTGGGTTCCGGCTTCTGAGTATAGTTGCGTGGTACTGTACTGGCCGCGTTTGCCTACGAAGCCCAGTAAGGTCAGGGATGGGGGCTGCCATTATGACTGTTTTAATGATGTCATGCTCAGGGGCGGGGGATTAGCTTTTGTGTAACAGATGCCGGTCAGCCAGGTGGATTGGTGGAATGATGTGATTATCAGAAAATGGCTGGTCACAGGTGCCTGTGTTTGCGTGCGTTTCTTGGAGGGAGACTGAGGTCATGTCCATTGGAATAGCTTCTGTATTCGTGCCATCTGTGCCCTGCAGCTCCCATTGGCCCCTCTTGAGATGAGCTTGGCTGCTCAGTCACTCTGCCAACTTGTGTGGTACATGCTTATGCTGATGGTTGGTTTGTTTACTGGCAAGGGTACAGGGCTGGTGCAGTCTCCCTCAGGATACTGCTTTGAATGTTGCCTTACACTGGTGTCAAGCGATGGGGGCCTGTTGTTGTTTTGTCTCATGTTTCTGTTCATATTGCTGTACTTGAACCTTCACATGCCTGTGCTGCATCAGTACGGCAATGGTGCCATGCCAAATATGGATGGCCACTCACAAGGCACTTGGAGCCCCTACATTCATTTGTTCGTTGGCATGCATGGGTAACTTGTACATTTCACTGGTTGCATTGTGTAACTTCATTGCACCTACGAGGAGTTGTGCAATGTGGGCAGGGAGTGGTGTACAGGCACTCAGTCGGGCCATTTACGGTTGGTTCACGATGCCGTAATTCTCACCATGGCGGAATGGTACTTTCCGCCATGCTTGATGGCGTTAAGTAAATGTCCGCTAGGGTCAGAATTCGCGTACCGTTGCGCTATGGTGGTAATTACGGTTTTGCATGGCGCGCGTGCGCGTACTTGGTGCAGTTAGCGTTGGCGTTCACTACGGTGTCGCTGATGGCATCGTACTTTACGGTGACGGGTCATAATCGCACCGAGCGGTATTCGATGGCGGTATTACATTTCTGCCATCGTTTTTCGATTTCCGCCAGGGTCGTAATGAGGGCCGGTGTGTTTTTATTTATCTTTCCATTAGCAGGGGTAAAGATGGTATAAACTTTTTTTTTGTTGTTGTTGATGTAGTTGTGGGGGCCGCCAGGTTAACTTCAGGCACACTCTCCAGGCCGCTGTTAGACAGCGGATTCTCACTTGAGGGGGTCTCAACAATGATCCCTTCAATCAAAGGGATAGCAAGATCAAATTTCTGTGTTATTACAGAGGTTTGAGCAGCTACTGACAACATCGCTGTGTCTTTATGTTTGGGGATACTTGGCCTATGTAGTTCAGCACTAATTGCCATGCCAGTGGTATTTTGCTAATTGTACATTTGTTCCAACAAAACAGCCTGCTTCCCTAATTTAATATTTAGTGTCTCAAATAGTTTCCCTAATGTTTGTATGGCGAAATTCATAGCCGGCAAGGTGGCTTCCAACATCCGCTCACCATGCGAGCCTGATTGCGCCATACTTCTTTTACTTATGGGAGAAGTAGGTCTTCTTGGGGTGGGACGCAAAAAGGAAACAATTATGGGCGAGCTTGTGTAGTTGGGTTCCGGAGTTCCAAACATTACTGGTGATGCTGACAAATTGTCAGGCAGCGTTTGCCCAGAGAACCCCGATCCCTCATCTTCAAGATCAATTACCTGTGCATCCTGTGCTCTTTTCCCCTCCAATTTGTTTTTATAGTTTAATTTTGCAGTTGGAGGTAGCGCTTTTAACATCGTGCTATCAGTTACAGATGGATTATAAGATGACATTTTAGCCACATTAGCAACATTAGATGCATTCAGTTCACTCGTATCATTCACCACAGAAATGGAGGAAACTGGCAACTTACACCTCTCAGCCTCATCAACTGAGTCACATTTTGTGTCCATATGTGCCTTTACAGCTGCTGTAGTTACTGTTGCAATCTTGGGCGTCTTCACCATTAGCTTGGCGGATTGCGTCAGTGCCGATGGCTTAGTGTTTACACAAGACTTTCCTGTGATGTCTTTGTAAAAGGCACGAATGTCCGCATCTCTCAATACTTTTTCTGTTACAAGCAGAGCTTGCTTGTTGATACATGGAACTGGCGTAGAAGCCAGATGAGAGGTCGGGCGCAAGAGTCCCTTGGATACAGACATGCCTCTACCTCTGAATGAAAGGGGGCTTAAACGAGGCTGCAGTAAGTTTTGTTTGGACGAACGTAATTGCATCACACGATTCAAACACGATACGCCAGCACCTGAAGTGCCTCCTCGCCGCACCGCCGCACCTCAGCGGCGAAGAGGCAAAGAGGCACTTCAGGTACTTAGCCTGGTGCGCCCACGCTGGTGCGCGTGAGCAGCTGACTTCATCCGCTTCCTGGAAAGGGGGCGGGGCCACACCAAGTAAAGCCGTATAACGGCTGTTTAAGCACTGAAATAAAGCAAAGAAGTATGCTATAAGTAATTGTAAATGTTAGTGAGTCCGTACAAGCAACTTCAGTGTTGTTGTGAGGGTAAATACCAATTAATGCAACAAAGCAGACACAAAATCCAATACGTCCAGGTCAGCGTGGGAGGGAAAGAGGCACTTCAGGTACTTCGCCTGGTGCGCGCGCGCTGGTGCGCGCGAGCAGCTGACTTTATCCGCTTCCTGGAAAGGGGGCGGGGCCACAGCAAGTAAAGCCGTATAACGGCTGTTTAAGGACAATTAATGCAATGAAGCATATACAAAATCCAACATGTCCAGGTCAGCGTGGGAGGCAAAGAGGCACTTCAGGTACTTCGCCTGGTGCGCCCACGCTGGTGCGTGCGAGCAGCTGACTTTATCCGCTTCTTGGAAAGGGGGCAGGGCCAACAGCAAGTAAAGCTGTATAACGGCTGTTTAAGCACGACCACCCTAACAGCCAAACAGCCAGTCCACTTGTAATGCCACTTGCGAAGAGAAAAGTAATGTGTGCATGTTGTAGGGATATACAAGGGGGCCAAGGGCATGAGGCGTGCAACAACTGATGGGGTTTTGTATTTGTGCAGAATGAAGTGGGACATGAAGATCTTGAGCTTGGCCTCTTCGTGTAATATGAGGGTTACACTCAGGATGATGTTGCTCGTTTGCATAGTACTGATACTGTGTGCATGGCAGCATTAGCAACACTCCATATTGCTCTGACAGGGCTTGACTATAATGCATCTTGAGTCATCAGTAGTTATCAAGATTATTTTTGACAGGCAGTGGCTTCCTTGTGTTATTAGTGTTGGTCCAACAGTAATGGTGGTCAAGGAGATCCCTTTCATGAGGCAAGGATGAAGAGCATAGAGGAGGTGAGCTAGGGTGTGTCCTGCCTCACCAGAGAGGCAGGGTTCAATGGTTTCCAGATACTGTATATGATTCTAGTCACTGTCGTGGAAAGGGTGCAAGGGTATAGTATGCAGGCATCAGGATGTTACAGTGAATGGGTGTGGTAGTGGTATCATATAATTTGTACCTTAAATGATGAAGCCGAAGGCGCTAGAGCTATCCCCCTAAATGAAGAGCCCTTGTAGCACAAGAAGTTAGACAATTACCAGTCAACCAAAGGAAATCTAAAGTTGGAAACCCCAGAGCACAACTCAGTCCACCCCACCCCAAACTTCAACACAAAGGTAGCCCATATTCTTTCTCTAGTTCACAAAAGCTGTTAATGGGTGGGGCGGTTCCTTCCTGGCTCAAGGAGACCCCCTATGGGGACAGCTCCCCGCTGTGCATGCATCACCCTTGACTTCTGAAAGACCAGCCCTTAAAATTATATGATAACTGTATGCCTGCTTTTGCCCTGTTTGAATCATGTAGTTGCTGCCCAGGCTGAGATACTTAATTAGCTAGTAAGAGGGCAAAGTGACCGCAAATTCGAGATTGCAGTGTCATTGGACTGTTCACCCTATCACCCCCCCCAACCAAACATTGTTTCTCGCACTGCCAGCATGCTTAAGTTCATCTGCCTGCAGCTGCCACACCCCTATAAGTCAAACTCCACCTTCTATCTTTTCTCTTTCTAATTTAATTGTGAAAAACCCATAGCTGGGTTGCAGCATGCTTCTGAAAGTGAGATTCTAGTGCTGCCTCAACACTTGGTGAGTAGTGGCCTGTGAGGGTGGATTGAATTCCAGTTTAGCCTATGTTTGTGTTTACTGTGTGAGATGAGTTTAAGGCTTGTGGGAGACAGCAGAGTATTTTTCATGAATTACTACAATGATATTTATTCACCTTTAGTATTTCTGTTAATTAGCAATTTTGTCACTGTAGTATTTTTTAATAAATGTCTACCTTTTTATCCCCCCTCTTTGTTATTATTGTTGATCAATATAACATTTTTTGTCACAGTAGTCTTTTTTATGAATTGGCACTGTTTTGTCACTAGGTTGTTTTTTAACAATTTACTATACTTTTTAAATTTACCTTGATTATGACAATTTATGATCCGTTTTATTTTTGTTTTATCACTACAGTAATTTTCATGAATTGCAACATGTTTTAATAGGCTGTGACTATCACAGGCAGCAAGGCCAACACTAGTGGCAGAACGGTTCTATACAAGACCACTTATATTACATTATTATCTCTGATCGATATTATTTTTGTCACTATGCTATTTCTTCATAAATTATTTTTTAATGAATGATTACATTTTCGGACTATAGTGGGCATAGTAAATAATCAAAAGGGGGATGGCAGATGAAAAAAGATTGTTTAATCATTACTACATAAAAAGTGAGAAAGAAGAAAGAAAAAACAGAGACTGACAATTCATATAAGATTTAAATAAATGTTCACACACTTTAATGACACATAGAGTAATATGTTCATTTTTTCTTTCATGCAGCATTTGCTCCATTCATGTCCAGAACTCAGTCAGATTCATGGGCATGTCCAATACACTCACAAGCACATTGAACTGTTAACTGCAATTAAAATTGCCTAGGGATGTGCGATCAAGAGGATAAATACTGTCAGAGGCACTTTTGGTAAACTGTGTCCTGGATTATAGGGGTGGAACGGAAGCAGGGATTCTTGTGTTCAACATTTACGTTAATCCTGTTCATGTCAATACAGTTGATGTTGTTGATGAGTTGGAACATATTCTCGTTGATTCATTAAAAAACAATGAGAAAGGCATGGAAATTGTGGTGGGGGCAATTTCGAGACTCCCTTTGATGAATTTTGATCAGAACAGAAGGGAGAGAAACCTGATAGTCTCAAGGGGTCCAATGAAACGAGTTAAGAGTTGTTTCATTTTGGCAACATTCCTTGCTCTATGGTGATTTTGTCAAGAGAATGTTCTCTTTACTAAGTGGTCTTGTCGAGAACCAATCTGGTTTGGTCCTTTATCAGACTCCACCATTGATTATATCAATGTGGCAAAAGTGAATCTAAAGGATATCTGTAGTTCTGAAGTAGTCAAGATGCATTTGAGTGACCACTTTTTCCTTGCCTTGAAATTCTGTAGATTAGCTTTGACAATGTGTGTAGTAATATCGGCATGTAGAAATGTGATGAGGCCAGTGGGGTGTACGTTATTACAGTTTAGTAAGGGGTGGGATAGTTTAATAGCTATGGCACCTCCCCCACCCCCCTGCAGAGTTTATGAGTACTCTGACTAAGTTAAAAGAATTGAAAGAAATAGAAGTTAGGTGGAGGCAAAAATCAATGCATAAATAAAGGTAGGAACTTTGATACTACTATAAACGGTAAGAAACAAGATATGTGATTACAAATAAGGAAGGTCACTAGATCATGCAATGTGGATTAAATGGTTAAGAAAGAAAAAATACAACGAATTTGTCAGTCCTATGAAAACTCGATAAGGTTCTATACAATTCAACTGTATATTCCAGAGAATCAAGGAATATTAAATGATTTCATTAAAAAAAGATGCATGAGGCATCTGGTGGAAATTAAATAAAAAAAGAACGATTCCAAGTGAAATCACAATCTACTTGTGTTCCTGAACAAGATTGGATGACTCATTTTACCTCGTTGTGGGTGCATGTGGCAGCGAAAAAAGACTATGCGAGGAAAGCACGCAGTTGAGGGCCAGGGGGACAGTTACATTTGATAAAGATGATATTAAGCTTGAGATAGTAAGATTAAATAGTTTGCGAACAAGTGGTCCAGATGGGATGAAAACTGCCCTTCTGAAGAATAACTCAGACCTATGGGCAGATATTTTATTCAATCTGTACACATAACTTGTGGTGTCAGTAACTGTTCCAGTGGCCTGGACTCAGGGTATTATTATACCTATTCATAAAAAGGGTAATAGAGAGTCACCTTTAAGTTATTGACCTATTTCTCTCATAGATAATTTGTCAAAGATATTAGCCAGTCTTGTGTTGAAGTATCGAAAAAAAGCAGGCATAGAGTACACCCAAACGTTGCCCCTTACATTCTGGGTATAGGAAAGGGATCGGCACTATCATCAGTGCTATGACAGTTCTGACATGCTTCCCTCAAGCAGGCTGTGGAACAGGGAGAACGTTGTATGTGACAAGCGTCAATGTATCCTCTGTTTTCGGTAAGGTTGATAGAGAAGGATTGTGGGTTAAGTGCTTGCGTGATAGATCCCAGCTTGCTAGCGATGCTGCAACTATTCTACTCCAATAATGAGGTTAAAGTTCGACTTAATGCGGAGGGTGATTTATCCAGAGCAATGCAGACAGGAAGAGGGGTTTGTCAAGGGTGTGTTATGGCACCCACACTTTTTCATTTATATATGACACATTTGTGGGAAAAGAGTAAAAAGTGTGGTACTTTTCTGCCAAAATGGAATAGTCTCAGCTAGAACTGTATAGCAAACGCTAATGATTTGAATTGTTTTGATTTTACGCTTGCAGGACTTCAGCGGTCATTGAATGAGATTTTTCCTTTTTTATCTGAAAATAAAATGGTTATTAATGCAGCTCAACCCCAATTCATGAGAATAAGCAACATGATATTTAGGAAACATTACTTCTGGACTATAAACAATGTAAGAATAAA
This sequence comes from Ambystoma mexicanum, assembly GCF_040938575.1. Lineage (NCBI taxonomy): Eukaryota > Metazoa > Chordata > Amphibia > Caudata > Ambystomatidae > Ambystoma > Ambystoma mexicanum. Next base: position 568,413,467 of record NC_090939.1, on the reverse strand, counting down.
AGAAGCAGAATCTTTAACATATTTAGTTATAATTCTTTCGACAAAGATCAGCTTAGTGAAACAAAAAGAAAATTTGGAGGCAAAAGTCATGGCATGTATTATCTTGATGAAAGTGATAAATAGCGAATTATGTGCCTTTTCATTGTTACCCTTAAACGAGTTTTATAGGGCCAAAGTGACATCATTGCTCTTATATGTGTTAGAATTACTATCTATAACTAATAGGAAAGAGAAAGACTTTGATATGCTGGAAGGCAGCATTTGGAAGATTGTTTTGGGTTTCCCTAAATCTCTACCAATCAGTATTGTAAGATTGGAACAGGGTCTCCAAACCTGGTGGTCTGTGTATGTAAATAAGGAGATTGGGTTATACAACATAGTTATGAAATTAGATGGGTCGAGTTTGTGTACATGTTTGAGAGAGATGATGATAGAAAACTCAAGCACTTTTATTTTCAACCTTCGAAAACAATGTGATGGTTTTATGAAGGAAGCCGTCCTCAATTGTGGGGTCTCAAAATGGGTGATAAAAAAGAAGTTAAGGAGGTGGGATAAGATTGCAAACAATAATGACTGACTAAAACGTAAATGGTATTAAGAGAAGACTTTTAGGTATACAACTGCAAGAGATATTAAACTGTATTTGAAATGCTCCCTTCCAATGAAATTGGAACATGGTACATGCAATTCAGACTAAACTGTCTACCAACTTTAGAGATCATTCGAACAAATTTGCAAATTCCAAAGGAGCTGAGAGTGTGTCGACTGTCTGACTTGAATTGCATAGAAACCATTTGCCATGTTGTAATGGTATGCCCTTTGCAGGCATCCTTGAGGATAACGTTTTTATGTACATTTGTGCATCAACAGCTGCCTTTTTCTCAGTAAGTCTATGGGAATGAATGGTCCACAAGTCTCATTAATAATAGCGCTGGCAAGCTTTTTAAAATAAACTTTTAAACAAGTGCATTCGTGGGATAGACTGCATTCGGGGGATAGACAAAGAATTGAAATTTTAGAAACAACTTGGGATGTGAATTGATTATTTGATTGGTAGTTATTGATGTATTTGGATATTTGTAGAGGTGTATTATGGAAACCGAAATGATTGAGAATTTCTTTTTTTTTATTTGTAGTGTTGACTAGTGTAGCTAATGATAATTTACAGTTTTTATTCTGTGCGTATTTTATACTCGTGCACGGTATATGTACCAAAATCACAATAAAAAAAGAAATGAATTATGTGTGTACCTTAACATTTTTTTTAGAACAAATCCAGCATACTGAAAATGCAAACAAGGCCATGCACAGTGCATGTATGTCTAATGTGAGACAGACATGGTATCAACAGTTAGACACAGACGCAAGAGATCCCGTTGGAAAACCTTTATTTAGAATGTCAGGATGGGAGTAAAGCCTAGCTTGACCTAACTCTCAGAGGGGTCTTCCCTCAACTGATGTATCTAAGGCCACCCTGTGTCTATAAATCCAAAGTAAAATGCTGTCTGTGTCACAACCTATAATTGCCCTTACCTCTAATACTAACAATGTGGTGGAATGTTTTTGCATTACTGTTTGTGTTGAAACTAGGCCTTTTTCCCTCTTTTTATAAAAGTCGAATCTAGGTGTTTTTTGCATTACTGTCTGTGTTGAAAAAAGGTCCTTTTCCCTCTTTTTAGGAAAGTCTAATCTAGGTAGTTTTGCATTACTGTTTGTGTTGAAAGGAGGTCCTTTTCCCTCTTTCTAGGAAAGTCTAATCTAGGTGATTTTCCATCACTGTTTGTGTTAAAACTAGGCCTTTTACCCTCTTTTTAGGAAAGTCAAATCTTTGGGGGTCATTACGAGGTTGGAGGTAAGAAACAGTCCTTACAGGCATGGAGCAAATACCATGTCCGTGAGGGAAAGAGCCCGCTAACAGTTTGTGTGCACGAGCGTAGCGGCATGCCGGTATCGACAGTAATGCCCAAAAATGCCCCTTGGCGGCATCATGGAAAGCGCAGACAGCACTACCGCTGCCATCCTCCCCTAAATAACGGTGCCCGCTAATAAGCGAAACTGGAAGTAGCGTCATCGCGCAGGAACGGGAAAGAGCATGGCGGCCATCTTGAAAAACACAATCCATTGCCATCCTCACCACACAGGACCTGGAGCCTATTTCCAACTGCAGAAATAAACCATCACCACCAGCATCATGCCTAAGGCTGTCAAAAAAGGCGCATCCCGGCAGTGCAAAGTGTGCTTCACGGAGGTCGAGGTGACAATGCTAGCAGAGACACTGGCAGATAATGCTGAGGATGTCTTTGCCAACAACCTCAAAAGAGAGAGGCACAGATGAAGAAAAAGGAGATCTGGCAACTTGTTGCCCAAAAAGTCAGTGCATTAGGGAACACCCCCCGCACAGTAAAGGATGTGCACAAGCAATGGGACAACCAGCGCCTGGGAGTCAGAAACATAATGTCGGCAAACCGGAGCCAGGGCATGGCTACTGGCGGTGGTCCTAGCTCACCCATCAAACTAAGCCGGTGGTAGGAATTCTGCACCAGCACTATTGGCATTGAGGCAACAGAAGGTGTGGGCGAGATGGAACGTGGCGCCACCTCATCGGCGGGTGGAGGTGAGTGTCCTAAGAAAACACTGTAATGCAACGTATGATGAAAGTCCACCAATTTGTCCATCCAAAGAGGCAATGCATGGCCCATTGCATACACATTGACACATCCCTGCCTAGATGCCGTCCTCAGCACAGACACACCAACATGCATGCAGCATGGCAATGCCATACCTGAGACACACCACACAAATATGAAAACGGAATAAGTCACACTGCACGCAGTCCACAACAGAAATGCATGTCACACAGCATACACCAGATCCAACATGAGTGACCCTGACGGATGCCTGCATGCTCCACTCATATAGCAAGCAACGTGAGTGTCAAAACTCCAATACCTAATCCCCTCTAATGTGTAGAACAGCAATAATACCAATGTATGCATGATGCTTGTCGAACCATCACTGATGTCATCCCTCTCTCGGTCCCCCACAGGCTCAGATCCTGACAGCGAGGTCCGGGACTCAGCCCCACAGGCAACAAGTCCCCGGAGGAGGGCCAGGGAAGAAGGCTACAGACCTTCAACATCGAAAGGGCCAGCCAAGCCATGGCAGGCACAGAAGGGGCAAACACCACAGGATGCCACAGCACTAGTGCGCTAAGGGCCACTGCTACAGTCCCCACAATATCTGTGTCCCCTGCACAGGAGACAGTGGCCAATGGGGCTCTTTTAGCTACAAACAGCTCTGTTGGGGAGGCGGCAGCCACGGCACCCCAGACATATGAGGATGCGCAGAGCCAGGGCCAGGTGTGTGTCCCTGTGGAGGATGACTCTTCGACTTACCTGCCACACCCAGTCCCACACCATCACCCCAGGTCATACCATTGTACTCCTACCATGACGCCACACCGGAGCAGTCTGAAGGGGAGACAGGTCAAGGGAGCATGAGCCCCACAGGGGAGCCACACGGATTTGGAGATTTGACACATGCACCATCCACCTCCACTGGTGTCCGGTACGGGGGTGCAGCAAATGGAATATACGGTGCATCGCCAGGAGGAGCTGACAGCCCTAGTCAGGCAGTTTGTTTCTGACGGTGCCCAGGCAAGGCAGGAGGGGCGTGACAATACTGCGTCCCTGAGACAGGTCTTTGAGGCCAGCACTACGCGTATATGCGAGGAGGTGTCTGCTCTGAGGCAGGTCCTTTCCTGCATAGCGGATTCCTTGGAGGCTGAGCGTCCAGCCCCCAGACTGGAGCAAGCAGCAACCCATCATCATCCAGCTCCACTCAAACCAGCCCCCTTCGCAGGTCTGCGCGCACCTTGCGGCGATCGGACATGCCGCCACCAGGTGCGGGAAGTGGACAAATGTAGATGGGGCAGCCTGATTAAGGCAATAGATGCAGACTCCTGCAGCATTTGCCTGGACACCATGTGTGGGGGAGTTGTGGGGGAGGGGAGAGGGGAGAGGGTGTGTGGGGGAGTTGGGGGAGGCGGAGGGGGAGAGGGTATGTGGGGGAGTTCTGGGGGGATATGGAGGAGGGAGAGCTTGTGTGAGGTGGAGGGTTTGAGCACTTTGTACTATTTAACCGTTTAATACACCCGTTGTGTAGCAGAAAAAATACTTGAGTGGACATTCCTTATTGCATATGTGTCATTTATTGCTATACAGTGGTGCATAGTGTACATATACTCCCACACCCATTGCCCTCTGTCCCACTTTCATATCACCCTCTGCACCCATGTATCTTAGAAATATTGTCCAATCAGAGACTGGCACACAGCACATCCATCCTGTGCATTGGCACCACAATGATGTGCGCCCACATCTTCTTCATCCCCTTCATCATCACCTGGTGGTTGCAGTTCAATGTCAGGGGCACGTTCCGTCGGATACACATGTTGTGCAGCATGACACATGCCATGATAATCTTGGCCACCTTCTCATGCCTGTAGAGGAGTGCCTCACCCGACCGGCTAAGGCAGCGAAAACGTGCCTTCAACAGGCCAAAGGTCTGCTCGATGACCACACTGGTACATGTATGGGAACGATTGTAGTCCTCCTCATGCCTGTTTTGCAGTTTTCGGACAGGGGTGAGGAGCCATGGGTTCAAGGGATAGCCACTGTCACCTGCATGTGAGCAAAAAAAGGTATGTGTTAGTCGATTCATGATGGACAGCTGTACTTATCACACATGCCTACAGATATTTGTTGATCACATGCACATGTCCCTGGTTGTATGCACACATTTTTCCTTCCCTCAATGTGTGCTGTGCCATGGTCTTATGGTGTGGATTGCATCTTCAAGACGATACACGGTGTACACTGCCTTGATGTTGCTCATGCATTGTGGACGCATACTGCTGTGTTTGTGATATATATGTGATGTCTAGTGTTCTGTATGATTTTCTAACTGGCAGCGTTGGCAGTAGCCTTTGCATTATTTGGCATTCAGCACTGATTTTTCCCATAGTGACATGCTGCATGCTGCACTACTGTGGTGGTGGCCCTGTGACAAGCAGTGGATTCCCTTGGTGGTTTTGTTTTGTGCACTCTCATGGATGCTTGTCCTGTGTAGTGATTTGCTGCAAACGTTTACATTGTGAATACTCACAGCATGTTGCTGGATTATGTTATGGAGGGTGAGGTCCGATGATGGGTGGTGCACATGTTGTGGAATGTGGGGTGATTTTAAGTTTGGCATGTTGTGATAGGTGTGCAGCTTACTTCATTGCTATGGAAATTGGTTGTCATGTTCAGTTTGCGATGCTTTGGGGCACAGTGTTTTGGGATGTGCACGTTGTGCTGTCACCACAACAATGACACCATGGTGGTGTGTGCATCTATCCCCCCAAATCACTGCCATGTGCCTGTCATGTAACTTACCAAGCAGCCAGGCACATCGTCCTGCATGTCGCTCCATGTAGCGTGTTAGCGTGGAGCTGCGCAGGACCATTGAGTCATGAGTTGATCGGGGAAATTGGGCACAACAATGTGTGATGATCTTGCTGGAGTCACATACCATCTGTACATTGATTGAGTGGTATAGCTTACGATTGCGGTACGCCAGCTCTGTTGCATGCGGGACCACCAATTCCACATGGGTTCAGTCAAGTGCACCAATACAATTTGGCATGCCTGCCAGTGCATGGAAGCCAATTTTTGTGTCAAAGATCTCCTGGGGAGTCCGTGGTAGGGTATTGTAGTCCCTTGTGTGCTTCAGGAGGGCATCCAGCACTTGGTTCAGCATGCGAGAAAATAAAGGTTGTGATATGCCATGCATGTGCCCCACTGTGTGCTGGTAGGTGCCTGTTGCCAGGAGGTGGAACACAGACACTACCTTCAGTAGAGGGGGATGGCGGTGCGTATTTCAATAAGGCTGACAATGCCGTTGTGTATCATGTCCACAATGGTGGTGGTGGTGTCCCGGTCCAGACGGTACAGGGTGTGGATCTGTTCAGGGGTTAGGTTGAATGGACTGGCTCTGATGGGATGGATTGGCGGCTGCCTGCGTGGTACCACTGGCTGCACTGGTGGGGCTTGCTGGGCCTGTATCACCCTCCTTCTCCTCCTGTGCATCCTCTGTGGTGCCTGCTGTTTTTGTTGTTGTTGTTGCCCCAATATTGCTACTACTAGTGGAATCATTTTGGTGTGGAAAGTGGTGTGGTGTGTGGGTGTGCTCCTTTTGTGCTGGGCCAGGCTCCATTGCCTCCACCTGTGCTGATTGTGTGCATCTGTGGCAGTCGGTAACACTGCACAAAGCTGTTTACGGGTGGTCCGTGATGCTGGTATTTCCAGCATTCCGGTATCCCTTATTAGCGCCTTCGTGATGCTGGTATTTGCGTGTCTGCCTGATTTGTGATGTCCTCCACTTTTTGTGGCATTCCGATATTGCCAGCCCGAAGGGCCATGTGCCAGCACGCATGCTGCTATTAGTGACCACAGTATCAGCAGCGCCGCTAATACTGGGTTCTTGAGTCGGAATAGCCCGGAGTGGTATGCGGTGCAGGTAATCCTTTACCAGCATCGTTATTCCATTACCTCTAACCTCGTAATGACCCCCTATGTGTTTTTTGCAGTGTGCTGTCCCCCCCATTGAATTCTGTTCACCCTGCTCCTGCATTCCCCTGTGGTGTGCTGCCTGCTTGTTGCCTCCTGTGTGCCTTGTTATATGTTGCTCGGCTGTGGGCTGTACTACTTTCCTCCCTCACTCTCCCTTATTGCCTCCTTGCACCCTCTATGATGCTCTCAATCTCTCCCATCTTCTCAAACTGCTACCATATCTCGTATCCTACCCCTCTCAGTGAGTCTGGAAGACAAAAGTTCAAGAGGGATATCCTAGTCCCCAACACAGGGCTCCTTATCGCTGATAGCTATCTCATCCCTTCATCCAGACAGACTCTCACCGACATCCTCTTTGTCATTCCCTCTCCAGACATATGGACCATATGGTCTCTCTTCTCTCTCCTTTCTCCTCCTCTCCCATTAATGGTGGCGCCTGGTGGGAGGTCCTTGTGGCCCCCTTCCATTCCTCCAAGACCATCATCAATGTCTATCTAGATGGTACCATCATGGTCCAGGGCTCTCAGTCCAATCTCCTCCTTCTTTATAGATGTCTCCTGCATCTCATCCATTTCCTCCATTCTCCTTCCAGTCCAACTACCACCTCTATGGCCTCTCTGTCATCACCTTCCTTCTCCACCACCTCTTTTTTCACCCTCCTGCTCCTCTAGTCTGGCCCCGTTGCCATCTCAATCTACTGCCTCTGCCCACTCTCAGGCCCTTCTCCTGCCTTTGCTTGCTGTACCCATTCCTGCACTGCACCCCACAAGTCTTTTAAATGTGGCAATATGCTCCACATAGCTATTCTCAACTCTCACTCTGCTGTCAAATATTCCTCTGACATCTGCTACCCCCTAAAACACTTTGACCTGGATGTCCTCGCTCTCACATAGACATGATTTACGCCAGCTTTGTCACAAGTTTTGACACTCTCCTCCCTGAGGGCTACAAGATCTTCTCTGATCCCAGAACCTACTGGCCCTGAGGTGGAGTGGCTCTGATCTTTCTGGATTGGGTCCCTGCATCTGTCATTACTACGCAGGCCTACTCCTCCTTTGAATGCTTAGTCTGCAGGCTCTCTTTCTCTCCTGGTCTCTCTCTGACTGTGACCACAATCTGCAGGCCATCTGGTCAGGTCACCCTCTTCCTCTCAGAATCGGCTGATCTCTCTCCTTCCCTCCTTGCCTGGACCTCTCAACTTCTCATCCTTGCAGACCTCAACATCCACCTGGATGCTTCTAATCCCTCCTCTGGGCACTTCCGCAACCTATACAACTCTCTCTATTTCCTTCTACCCTCTGGTCCGGCACACTCTGCTGGACACATCTTGGATGTTCTCATCTCCTCAACATCACCCTCACTAACCCTCTCACCACTCCTCTCTCTTGGACTAGCCAGTTTCTGCTCTCCTCTCATCTGAAACATCTTACCCCTCAAGCAAAGCCTACCCCAGCAGTGCCACCTTCCTTCTTGGTCATTCGACCCATGACGCGAGTGTAAGTGCATGTATGTTCCTCTACTTTCTCTGCTCCTCCTACTACTTCGGCTGACTTCCACACTGACAGAGCCCTCTCTAATGGAATCTATCAATCTCCAACACTCTGGACATCCTTGCCCCTGTCATGAGAATACAGCTGAAGTCTACCTCCAAGTGCAACTCTTGGTTAGACTCTTACCTTGCTGCCCTGAAACGTAAGTGCAGGGTGGCTGAGAAGAAGTGGAGGTCTTCGGGTGCATCCTCTGACAAACTAGCCTGCTGTCTGCTCCAAAGGCAATACAGACTCTCTGGCCTCTCCAAGAAGAGGATCCATATCCAAGCACAGCGTCTCTGCGGCCTTTAAAAACATGGCCAATCCCTTTCGAATCTGCAAGGAGCTTGCCAATCCCACTGCACTCTCCACCTCTCCTGTTCCCTCCCAGGCCTTCTATATGGCTCTGGACTCTCATTTCACCACTAAAACTCAGGACATCCTGTCCTCGCTTTCCTCTTCCCTACCTTGCCCAGACCCCTTCTAGCCTCCTCTCCCTCCCCTCTTCCTTTTTCCTCCTTCACTCTGAATACACCTGACGATGTCACTAGAAAAGTCCGATCAATGAAAGTGTCATCCAAACAGGTGCTCCCTTGAGTCTCCAGAACCATCAAGAACCACATTGCCACCCTCGCTCTAGCCTTGGCCGATTTCTGCAATCACTCTTTCGCCACTGGATCCTTCCCCCCTCCCCTCAAGCACTCCCTTCTGCACCCCCTGCTAAAAAAGCTGTCTGCTGATCCTTTATGTCTGGCACACTTTCGCCTGATCTCTATCACTCCTTTCCTGGGCAAACTCCTGCAAAATCTGGCCATCTCCAAGCTTACCCACCACATCTAATCGGTTTTCTGTCTCCATTACCATCAGTCTGGCTTCAGAGCAGCCAGAGGAAACGGAAACTACTCTCCTAAACACCCGTGAAGATCTGCTCTCTAACTTTGACTCCAGCTCTCCTTCCTGTCCTCATCCTTCTGGACCTTTCCTCTGCTTTCAACATGGTCAATCATGCCACCCTGATCAACAGACTCCATGTGAGCCTGGGCATCACGGATCAGGCCCTGGTGTGGCTGACCTCCTTCCTCTGCGACCATCCCTTCCAGGTTCAACTTAGGTCCTTTCTCTCCACCACCTCTCTCTCGACATGTGGGGTCCCTCAGTTCTCTATCCTCTCACCCTGGCTCTTCAATGTCTATCTGGCCCCTTTGGCCCACCTGATCTCCACCTTCTCCTCTAACTTCAGTGTTATGCTGATTACAGCCAGCTCTCTTTCAGGCTTCCCTCAACCTCCTCTCCTCCCTTGCTGATTCCTGACTGTCTGTTCACTTTTCAGGATTGGTGTGCCTCCAATGTCCTTTTGCCTTAATGCCAGTAAAACGGAGATCCTTCACATTGGGACCCATGCTCTAGCTTTCAATCTCTCACTCTGGCAACCCTCCTTGGGCCCTCTACATTCGCCTTCCTGTGAGACAAGAAACCTCTGTGTCATCTTTAACTCCACCCTCTCCTCTCTTCACATCACATACCTAGTCAAAATGGCCCACTTCCAGCTCTACCTCCTCAGAGGTATTCTACCTTTCCTCACTTTCCCCCATAAGCTCACTGTCACCAGATCCCTGGTTCCCTCTAGGCTGAACTACTGCAACAGACTCGTTCTCAATCTGCCTATCTCTACTCTTCGCCCCCTGCAACTAATCCAGAACAAGACTGCAATACTTATCATTGGCCTAAAGCTCAGGGACTGTTTCTCTCCAGCCCTGAAATGTCTCCTCTTTCTCAGATGCACAAACGACAAATGTCCAGCTAGTTTATTAGGCTTCTTTTGCCTGAATTCAGAAAGCAGCACTTTGTCTTTTCCCTGTAATGTCCACCGTACCTTTTCGACTCAGGGTCCCTTCCCTCAGTCTCAGCTCTTAGGTGTAGCTGTTTTAGTCATTCGCAAATACTTCTGGGTTTCTCTTTCACAACTTTATGTTCCACTTTCAGGCTCCCTCTGGTCTGGGCGTAGTTGTCAGATGTTAGGCAGAATCATGTGCAGTACCCTTTGGGAACACTACACTCAATTAAGACTACAAGTGTAAGTACAATTTCACCTCTGGTACAAGACCATCCTACACAGTAAAGTGGTAGCGATGGCTGAGCGCCAGACGTATCTCAAGACTAAAGTAGGCAGTAGAACAAGCTACACAAAGGACCAACAATTACAGTGATTCAAACACTTACTCAAGGTTTCTTGGTAAGAGAATATACATTTATTTACACAGTCAGTTTGAAAACATTGCACTAGCAAGAGCAGCACAATATCACACACAAATGAACCACAAATACCAATAAGTAAATGAACAAGTTTAGCTCCCCTGAAGTGGGAGCAAAATGGCACTTCAGATACTTTCAAAAGCGGTAAAAAGACAAGGTTATAAGAATAAATAGCACACATACTTGCATAGGCAGGGCAAAGGGTTTCAGAAAACTACAACCAGCAATTCAGTTCATAGGCCTGGGCCAAAGTCAATGCTTCAGAGTCTTTGTATAGGATAGCACAGTCTGGTAGTAAACAGTTAAATCTTTGGCACATAGTTTAGAAGAATTTGGCTAGGCAAAAAGTTAGACAAATGTTTAGGGAAAGATAAGTCTTCAAAGTTGAGAAAGTTTCCCCAAACTTTCGCAATGGCCGAAAAGATTTCCGGACCGCGTTTGCACAGTACCTTGAACGTGAAGAAGAGCTGTAGCTGAGGTAGTTGTTCCTGGCAGTTTGAACAGATCTTGCTGTTCCTGAGCTTCGGTCGCGGGGTCAATAAGGAGGACGTCCAAAAGCCAAAAGCTTTAGCAAGCTGTCGGTTTAAGTTGTGAGTGCCTTAAAGTCCACAAGCTAGTTTCCTTCGCTCTGGCTATCCCGTTTTCACCAGCACTCTGTAGAAAATTTGACCAGATGGGGGACAGTGTCCAGGTGGCTTGTGAGTTGGTTGTTCCCACCAAATTCAAGGGAAGAAGTTAACCTTGAAGGGCTTCTCTGTCGATGGAGTTTCAGGAAATTCTGACCTGCAGCAGGGCTTCACTGCTTGTCCAGGAGTTGCCGCAGTCCTCTTCCTTCAGCTCGTCTTTGGTTCTTTCGTTCCAGTAGTCGTCTCTGCTTTCCAAGTCCCAGAGACCTGCTTTTAAACAGTTTTACCCCATTCATTCCAGCCTGGCTGTCACTCACACAGCAGGGTGGCTGTCCTTGCCGGACAGCCAGCTGGCCAATCACACCAGAGTGCATTCAGGTCTCCTAGGAGACTAAGCACAAGGGGTTTCGGGGACCTCCCTCACATTCTGTCCACCCCAGACACCTGGGCTCCAGAAGAGGGTTTCAGCACTGCAGCCCGCCAAAGGCCAACAAACAAACTGACCAAACCTGGTTTGGCACGCAGAGACAAACACCAGAAGGACCTTTCCTAAAAGAAATGGAGAAAAAAGTCGACCGGAGTCTGTTTTTACAGATAGGTCTGGAGCGCCATATTGAAAAACATGGCTGATCCGATTTTTAGCTACCATTGTTTGCGGTCGAGATAAATCATGGTAGTTTGATCTAAACCACTGCCACCAGCCAATTAAAGTAGGAAAGGGTAACATTTGACTGTTACAAGAGTGTTTTGACTCAGGGAAAGCTAGGCCACCCCTCCAACACGCTATAGGAAGATAGTGTGTGATGGGTCAGTAAATTTAAAGAGACTAGTAAAGTCAATTTAACTTTGCAGGTTCTGGGAGACAGTAGTCAGTTCCAGAGAAGGTATTTAAACCTTGGGAAGTCTGAAAATCATCCCTGTGCCACTGCACTAAAGGTGCTGTGTGACACACAGAAAAGATGATGCCCATGGAGTTGTTTTAAAACTCCATAACCAAAGAACACAAAAGTAAAACACTCATCAAAATACATGGAAGAGTGGGGGAAAAAGGCTCACACTGTTCCCAGGTAAAAAAATCAAATTATAGAAATCCAGCTAAGTTGGGGGGTCTCAAAATGTAAGGGAAATTAGCACATTTTGAGAATTCTTCCTAACATCGGACCACACGGTTCACCCATTATAGCTCACGAAACCCAGGGCATGGGGCTTCTAGCTCTGCCCCTTCCTTGCCAGTTCACTTAGTTTACTAGACATGGCTAGGCTTTACTTGCTCCGGCCCTTTAAAAGTGTTCCTTTCTCATGTACAGCCTTCTGACAGATCTCACCGTGTTTCTCGATTGCCAGCACCACTTTGCTCACACTTCGTACCTCACCCAGCTCCCCTCAGGATTCAGGATGTCAATTTCCTTCTTTCAGTTCACCAAGACTTTCGACAACATAATTTTCCTTACACGACCACTCGGTAACTTTGTATCAAATAAGGTACCGATCATTTGTCTTGCTGCATACAGTACTTTCACTCTGAAGGCGTTGACAATGGGGTTCTCTTCATTCCGCTTGCACTTGCTAAATAGTATTTAGCAGCGCATATCACATTTCGAGTCTCCCACACTTTTTGGCTATCTGCTTTCTGAACACTGCACCTGCCCCTCAGACACTCCTGGCCATGGCCGGAGAATGAGCATACCCGGCTTACATAAGGGAAGGTCAGCCCTGCCCACTGCCTTCCCTTTTTAACCACACCGGCTCTTTGGAGACATGGCTCATTTGCTCCTTCACCCCAGAGGCTCTGCACTGCTAGGGGGTAGCTCTCTCCACCTTCTTGCTGGTTCCCTGAAAAATGTAAGTTCTTTGCAAGTCAGGTATCCCCTGCGGGATTCAGCCACACAGCCTCTCTGTTGCTGTGCCTCCCACTGCTGTTTCCTGCACTGCTGACTGCCCAACCTTTTATACACTTGCAAAAGATTAACAAGCTGCAGGTGTCTGGTCAGTGTAGAGCCTGCCTGACCTTCCATAATCCAATTATCTGGACATGCCTGTCCTTTAGCTTTCAGTGAGTTACATCTTAAAGGGTCAGTGTACAAAAAGGTAGCAAAAAAGGTAGCAGGCGGCCCACACTCGAAAGAACACAGCACGATAACCTGTTCAGTGGTTTTTAACCACTTTGAGAGTTTGCAGCCATCTGCTTTTTGCTCCCTGTAACTTTCACCGATGGGAAATATCCATTTGTATATCAGTCTTTGTCCCGTCCACGTGGGCAGTCCAGCACCAAAATGCTATGGAAATTCCCTTCTGAACAAGAGTACCAATAGCAACCCGATACACGTGCTACGGCCTTGTTGGGCCTTATCAGTGAGGTGGAGCTGTGCCTCTCTGAGCACAGTGAGCAAGGACTCCACGTCTGGTTGCCCCAGGTAACTTAGGGTGACCAACCCCAAGTTCCTTCCAAAATACAAAAACGTTAGCAGGCGCCCCTCTCTCGAAAGAACACAGCATGATAACCTGTTCAGTGGTTTTTAACCACTTTGAGAATTCGCAGCCATCTGCTTTTTGCTCACTGTACCTTTCACAGATGGGAAATAACCATTTGCATATCAGTCTTTGTCCCGCCCACGTGGGCAGTCCAGCTCCGAACTGCTATGGCAATTCCCTTCTGAACAAGAGTACCAACCGCAACCTTATACACGTGTTTCAGCCTTGTTGGGCCTCATCAGTGAGGTGGAGCTGTGCCTCTCTGAGCACAGTGAGCAGGGAGTCCACGTCTGGTTGCCTTTTTTGAAGTATTTGCAAGGAACATGGGGTTGGTCACCCAGAGTTACCTGGGGGCAACCAGACGTGGACTCCCTGATCACTGTGCTCAGAGAGGCACAGCCTCACCTCACTGATGAGGCCTAACAAGGGTTAACAAGGCCCTCACCCTGGACCCTCACTGACAGCTAGTTGGTCAGCCTGTACCACCTCAACAGGAAGACAATTACTAAGCTGCTCAAAACAATATAGGATGACATAGGGCGCATGACCAACATCCAGACAGCTGTGCCCCCACTGCTGAAGCTAGTGTCCATCCTACAATTCCTCGTAACTGACACCTTCCAGCACGCCATGGCCATGATGCATGGCATGGCTCAGCCCACATTCTGTGCAGTGTTGGCCCAGGTGCTCCAAGCCCTCCTGCGGCAAGTGTAATGCCAAATCTCACTGTCTAACACTCCAGCCCACGTTAATGCCATGAAGGCAAAGGTCTATGCCATTGCCCAAATGACAAATGTGATTGCAGCCCTGGACTGTACTCATCTTGCGTTGGTGGCCCCGCAGGCCGACGAAGCAGTGTACCTCAACCGGAAAAACTACCACTCCCTGAATGTATAGGTGACCTGAAAACCCAACCTGTACATTACCCACTGCTGTGCCCTCTAACTGGTTCCATACACAATTCTATGGTCCTACGGAACAGCGCACTGCCAGGATACATGGAGAGGCACAGAGGACAATGGACCTGGATAGTGGGTGAGGAACATTGCCTGTGAAGCACCTGACCAAATGAGGGAAGGGTGTCTGAATAACTACACAAAGCATGTCATGACAAGCAAACACAGAGACGTCTTTATGGGAGGGAAAAAGGGGCACTTGCCCAGGGAGGGGGCCCCCACAAGACTGCCTGATCTAAAGTAAGATTCGATTGTTCACCAGACTTAAATAGAACATGCCAGAAGATTTTATGGCATGCTGCTGAGGTGCTAAACCTATTGCCTGTCTGCATTGACAAGTACATTCCGCCTTGATCAATTAATCATGTAATGCTTTCTGTGTCCACTGTGGAATACATAGTTTGTGTGTTCCGTACGGCACAACTTCTGTAGCATACTTTCCTTCCTGTGGGAATTGTGTTGATCATGTGCAATAGCCAAAGTTGAAATCCATATTGATAAATTGAGTGCCACAATGGTTCAGAAGTTAGTTGCGTGTGTTAAGCACTCATTGCAGAGATATGTGTTCATCGGAAAGATTAGAAGAGCACATTCCAGCAAGGCTGGCTGCACCTTTCCTGTGTCTGAAGTTTATAAACATACCTGCAAATGTACTTAGTTTTGCAGGATAAGAGGTCCTATTATCAGCAATGTTCCTGCACCAGATAGGGGTTGCTATAAAAACTAACATGTCATTCGTATGGTGAAGGTCTAGAAATTGGTTTGTTCAGGTGAGGCATTCTAAAACCTAGGCAATCCCCTCCAAAGATGAGCATAAACTATTAGTGCAACTGGTGAATAAGTATCCAAATTCAAGACTGTGGAACTAAAGTGCTCATGCTTGTATCCTGGCAGACGATACAGTAATTCTGGTCAAATCATATATCTCTTGCATTACTGTGCTGTCTTCTGTGAGTTTTGCCTTCTTGCATGCTGGTGGCATCGTTTAGCTCATTACTTGATATTTCTTATGTAGGCCATTTGAGTGGAAGGGGTGGTAGATAGGAGCGAGCAGACTAGATGTTGTAGGCCTTGAGCAAGCATATTTTAAGGTCTGCTCATTTGACACAAAACACGTTTTGCTTTTTCTATAAAAGTCAAAGGTTTTTCTGCACGTTTATGAATGACAATTTAACAAGCCATTGTTTTGGAAGTATTTCAATCTTAAAAGTACAAAAGACATACCTAGATTAAATCTGTTAAATCACATTGTTTGGTATGCTGGTACTTAGATACTTCCCTTGATTATGGAGAGAATTAAGCTAGAATCGTTCCCATTTTACATAACACCCGTCTGTAATATTCTGGTTTTTAAAATGGTCAGGTTTGGAATTGTGATTTGTGTACTTTGCAAGTCAGTTTTATAAAATGAGATTGTTTTAGTACATGGTAAGAGCTGGAAAAGAAAGTGTTCAAATGCAGAAATTGCATAGTTGTTACAAATCCCAGCTACACCCCTTAAGCAATGTGTGATCCTGGGCATCTCATTTAATTTTTTATTTCCTAACCTCTGAGAATTGCCTGTCCCTAAACCTTTCAAAATGGTCAGCCCTTCAGAGGGATTTCCTTCTCAGGGTATCATCTTCATAAAAGCCTCACTCATGCTTTCACTGGCTCCAGGGTTGCTTCCACTATAATAGCGAGCATTGATATACTGCTATACTGCACACCTTGATCTCTAATGGCAACACTATTTGAAAACCATGTCCCACTTCTAATCTCAGTCTGTCTGGATAGCTACACCTTCCTGGTAGCTTCTAATCTGCATTCACTATCCATGCTATGTGTAGCCTTCTCCTTCCTTACAATTGGTCTACTGTATCCATGCTTGAGCACTTTTGCATTCTCTGAGGCAGCTAATGTGAGTTATCTGCCTATTCCGGTTTACATGTACCTTTAACATACAGTCCTGCATTAATACTACAGACAGCATTGATTTAAAAAAATCATGTTTCTATACTAGAAGAGAAGTAACCTCTTTGTAGATTGCTAATGTTGGCCTTCAAATGCTACTTGTTTATCATTCTTCTTTTTCCTATCGAAAAAAAGATATAAATATATATATATATTTTAATTGTATTTATTCATTTAAAATTTTACATAAACAATAAAACATAATACAATAATGTAAATGTAATGCATATACAATTGCAACATAATAGCCTAATTTTAAAAAGAGCAACAGAGAAAGATAGAAATCCAGGTGAACAAGAGAGCAAAAGAAAAGAGAGAAGAGGACAGAAAGAAAAAAAAAGGAGGCAAATATAAAATCAAGAGAAAACAAGAATCATAGAATGTGCATAGCCAAGCATAAAGATCATTAAACGCACCCCAAATTGTTTCATATTTATCGAGTTGATCCTTGCCATTAAAGGATATTTTCTCTCTCCTAGACAAAAGAGACAGACTCTGCAACCAATCAACAACATTAGGGGATGTGTCACTTTTCCAGAATTTCAGAATTTGCTTCTTAGCCAGTAGAAGAGCTCTATATGCCCAGAACATTTTACTACTAGACAATACAATATTTAAAGCTTTTAAACCTAACACACTGAGAAGCGGATCTTTAGGTAGCGATAAATCCATAACCAGTTCCATTCTCTGATAGCACCATCCCTGAATAGTTATATCTTTCCACATAATCACAACGTATGGAGCGTGGTGCCCGCCCCTCTTTTACAATTCCAACAAACATCGACATTACACAACTTGCACAATCTCATCCTCCATGGAGACCAGTATAGATAGTGATTAATTCTTAGTTGTGTGTACCTCAGGCCTAAATCTACGTTGTATTTAACTGGAGCTGTACATATGCAGTTCCATTCAATATCTGACAACGAGTAACCCAGATCTAAATCCTAATTCCCTCTACCACATTGCGATGTTAATTGAGATGTAGAAGGTGCAATCAATGTATACAAAAGTAGATGCAGACAAGGGCATTGTCTTGGAGAGAAATAATATTGCATGTGTTGTGTGCATTGTACCATTCACTGATGAAAAAAGTACATCAAAATGATCCTGTGATGCATTATAACGAGGAAACGCAGTTGCTTTCATCTTATATTTAAAGGGAAGGAATTCAAAATCAACCATATTCTGACCATCATGCACCTGTCCAATTCTCCAGATACCTGCCCTTTGCCATGAAGTCCACAATAAAACTATTATTCTGCTTCACAGCCTGGTTTTTCCATAGACTGGAATCTGCACACGGTAAATATTTCTCATCCTGAACCTCATTACATTTATGCCATTCTTTCACAACATGTTTTATAAAAGGTGGAGTTGCGCCAACCAACAAAATTTTGTCCATGAACAAAAGAACATCTAGGGGGGTGGGCAAAATGGTTTTTCTCAATTTTAATCAAACTTGGACAGTTAACTTGATCAGCTGCCAACCAATGGTGTAATGTGTGTAACATAAATGCAGTATGATAACATTTTATGTCGGGATAACCAAAACCACCCAAATGCACAGATTTATGAAGTACATCTTTTGGGATTCCTGCATGGCCTCCTTCCCCCCAGATACATTTATTCATGGACCTATTCATACTCAACAATAGATTTTTTCAGAGTGGCAAAGGGAGCATGCTAAAAACATAGTAACATTTTGGAAGACATCTTCACCTCATTTACTTTACCCCATAAGCACTATTTTAACTTCTCAAAATTACAGCAGAGTCTATCTATTTCCGTAATTTTCAGGCAGATGGTATATGTATTATAGATTCAATATCTCTGTTTACATGAATACCCAAATAATTATTAATCAGACCACATTTCCCGTTTCTGAGTCTTCGTAACAGTAATTTTATAATTAGAGAATGTTCCATGTTTATCATTCTGATTATAGCAAGAATGAAGAGGTTAAGGGGACTTAAAGGGAGTAAACATGCATATTTTGAATGCTGCGAGGCAGCATATCAACCTATAGATTATGATCACGGTGGGGGGGGGAGTGCCACCAGATATTCTTGAACATTTAATTCCTTTTGTTTGGTGGAGGGGGGGGCAAAGATGTCCATGCCCAGGGCCCCAAAAATGCTTAAGATGGCCCTGCCCACACCAATGTCACAGTACAACCCAGGGAGCAGGCACATGTCGGACTTCCCTGGATGGATAAGCTGATGTACACATTCAGCAGCAATTACAAACACAAACATGACTGCAGTTGATGTTTGTGTTTGTAGTGGCAAACATGGCAACATGCACAATCAAAAGCAATGTAGACAAATGGCCACATCGCATCACACAACAACAACCCAGCACTTAACTCAGGGCCCTTCTGCTCTGGGGGACTTCTCCATGTACTCTCTCCCCTGCACTTCTTGTTTGTGCACTTGCACAATCTCAATGACACAAAGTCTAGTAAGATCATTGTCTTGTCCTCCCTCTGTTCCCCTTCCTTGCCTTGTTGCACCTTGAAATACTTGTGTATAGGTGCATAATAAATAACAAATCAATCAATCAAACCACAATCCTGCTAGCACAGGGTGCACCTGCAGGGGTGTGGTGTGTGTGGCACTTGAATAGGTCACTTGCCACCCCTTCCTGCTGCTGTAACGCTCAGGGGTGCCATTGGTGCCCTGCCCCATGGCTGCTGTGGAGGGTGGCTGATGTATCACCCCGTCATTTCGCCCTGTTGGCGTGCCCAGTTTGTGGGTCTGATGATATGTGCCCCTGTCCAATGGGGCATGGTATGCTAGGCTGACATTTGTTAGTGCACTTGAGCTGGGGGGGTTGACTCACCTCCTGCCTCCTGGCTGCTGGCACCCACCTCCGCACCCCCAACTCCCTCTATGCCCTCCATGTCTAGAACCATACTACACTTTTCCTCCCAGGCAGTGAGGACCAGGATTCCACAGTACCACCTCCAGTTGCCAGGGACTCCTGGCGGTGTTGGGATAGGAGTCCACGCACCCTGACCCTCCGGTCATTCCTGCTGTCCTCCACATCATGGGCTGTGCTGGTCACAGCAGTCACCTTCATGCTGATGGCATGCCAGATGGCTGTCCTGCGCTGGCCAGAGGTTTTTTGCTGCCTACTGCCATACAGCTCCTCACAGTGGGCAACAACTTCATTAGTGAGGACCACCAATTGCCCCTCACTGAATTTAGCTTTCCTCAAGTGATTTTTGGGCACCTTGCCTCTCGTCCTCTCATGTGACATATTGCACTGTTTCCAGGTCTGGGTGGCTGCAGGAAGTGGGAGATTCTGGGTGGATTGTGTTTTTCACAATGGCCACCTCAATGCTTCCAATTCCGGGTGATTACGCAATTTCCACCAGTGCTAATAGCGCAGTGGTCACCATTGGTAGCGCTATTTATGCTGATATTTTGGCTGTAACCCTTATTTTGGCACAGTTTCTGCCTGTCAGTACTAGTGTTACCGCTGGAGTGGGCCATGCGTTCACACCAGGTTGTGATGCAGCGCTAATACCACTGCACAACAGTAACCCTATTTCCAGTAGACCAGAATACCGCCCAACTTTTGATGACACTTATATGTGCATCATGGCACATTGATCTTTTTTAAGGAACTGAAAACTGGCCACCCAATCCACCACTACCTCAATTGCCAAACCGCAAATACTCTTGAAATGTTTACCATGCAGCAGGCACACACAGCGGAAACCAAAACATCCTGGCAGAAATTACAGCAAAGGATTTTGGATAGCTTAAACAAAATGATTGACAGTTGGTTTTGTGGCTAGAGTCAATGGCAGTAACATCATGCTTACAATGGAGGATTTTATCTACTACCATGTGTCCTGTTTTGGGCACTGTTTCAACCCCATAGTGTAGGACTTCCTGAAAACAAAACGCAGAAGACGCCAATGTAATGGCAATATTTTGTAAAATGTGTGGTAATTTCAAACATTTTGTCAACACCTGTTAAGCACTTTTAAAATTGAAAAATGCAAATGGCCTTCATTGCTGTGTCTTGTGCAGGAGGTTTCCACCCAATTAAATTCAACCCTATGTATGCTTCAATATATCTGTGAACAGCATCGAGCTGTCAACTACTATGGAGTGTAATGAAACACTGAAGCAAAGCCATCCATGTTTTGAACTTCCATGTAATAGGTACTGAAAACGCTGCATTCAGCTTTTAGCACCTTTTGAATATGCTACATAGGCTATCTGAAATGATAACATCGCAATCAGGGATGCTTTACCTCTCGCTCATCTGCCCAAAAACCCGATTCAGACTATGGGGCAGGAAATTAGTGAAGAAGAGGTTTTTGAAGATCTGGTCAACAGCAAACATCAGCACTTAGAAACAAATGTCAGATCAACACGACAGAGTTGGCTATGAGGAGTTAATCCTTGCCACAATTTTAAGTCTATTCTACAGAACTTGATTGGCCACTTTTTTAGGACAGTGATATGGCCAAATATAAGACATGGATCCTGGACTGAATTGCGGCACTTTAGATGGAGTGGTCTCATTTGCAACATTTGCAACTTCGATGGAAAGGAAATGATGAAACTCCCTGATGCACCACCTCACATAGAGTTTTCCCAGTTCCACTGCCACCACTACCTCCTTTGTTAGCACAATGCAAGGACTGGGGATTCTCCAAAATCTCTTTCATCATTTATAGTTAACACAGCAGCACATGGTCACGTCTGTCTTCTTTTACAGGCGGTTCTCGAATTATGTTAAAAGCAGAAAAACCTATTTGGAAAGGGTTAGCCAAACTCGAATTAATGATACAGCCAACAGAACAACTACATAGATCAAGAAGTACAGCAGAGGAAATGTTTGAGCAATATCTCACAGACGATGCTGTTACCCATAAACGGCAATGCTCTGCTTTATTGGCACAACAAAATGGAGCAGTGACCAAATATTAAACAGGCTGCCAATCAAATATCTATTGTACTCTGCTGCCAGTGTCAATTCTGAATTGATTTGTATTGCATTGGAGTCCATCATTGCATGAATGATGCACTGGACTTTAAACACCTATGTATATATTTTTTATATAATTTGTTTTTGAATCCACACTCCATGTTCCTCAAGGTAAGCATTTCACGTGATTTACTGGGTGACGTGTGGAAATGGAAATATACTGTAAGCAATCACTTCACAAATGTGAAATATTAACCTGTAAGAGCTACTGAGGAAGACAACAATATACATACTTACTACAGGTCACAAGACATAAATGACTTTGCCCCATTGTCATCCATACATCCAGCCACAACTCACCTTGACACGTCAACACTGGTCTTGGACTCTAGTAAGCCAAACAATATTACTTGACAAATGTCTCAAAGGGGTGTAAATAAATTTTTTATTAGAAACATAGTAAATAAAATGTTATCTCACAGCAGCAACACAAATGTTAACGCCACATGAAAAAGGAGTGTACCACCATCCAGGCACATATAAATAACAAAAACAAACAGAAGAAGAGAAACGGAAATTATAAAACATCACCCATCTAGAAGACCCTGTCAAGCCTCTCCCCATTCACCCAACCATAGCATCCATATGGTCCAACTGGTTTTGGAGTTTCTGTAAATACCCATATATTTGTGTCTACAGTATCTACCGGTGGTTGTGGGTTGGTAGTGGTGCCTGCTTGGTGGGAGGGAGTCACTGCTGGATGTTGTCTCTTCGTTAGGTAGAGTTCCCACACCCAAGCAAACATCCTTTGACACAGTGACTTCCGTGTGTCATTGGGAGTTCTCAGATGTGGTACCTGATTTTCATCTGAGAAAAGTATTGTATTTAGTGCACATAATGTATTTATGTATTTGTTCAATCAAAGTTGTGTTCAGTGCTCGGCCTAATCACATGGTCTTGGTGCACTAGACAAGTGGTAGCAGGGGAAATAGAGGGGTGGGGTTATGTACATGGAAACAAGTATGTATGAATACAAGTATAGTATACATTAGTAACTAGTATAGCTCAGTGTATATATAGTATAGTTTAGACTTCATAGTTTTGAGTTTTCAGTTTGTTTAGTGTTTATGTCTTAAAGTTTCTGGTTAGAGTTTAGAGTTAGTATTTTCAAATTTCGTTTTTAAAAGTAGGTTTGCAGTCAAACAAGAATCACATTTCACAGTCAACCTGCTCTTACTGTCGCCTTCTAATATGTTGTGGGCCTGGTTTTCATATCCTCCCAAGCCCTCATGCCTAGGTCTGTAAGGAAGTCCAGCTCCCAGCACAAAATATCATCCCAATGATGTCAGGCATTTTTGGTGGTGTGCCTGATGGCAGTTCTCCCCTCATTCTTGGTGACCACCACTTCACACAATTCTTTCCAAAGAGGGAGGTGTTTATGCCCTGCCAATCCACTCCAGCATATGTCACTGACTATTGTGTTCATATCTGTGGCTAATGACTAAACCACAAACACCAAGCGATTGTCAACAAGAGAAATCAATAGCCAAACTTCTACCAAAGTGACGTTTTATGTGTATGTATGGATGTATTATGATTGCCCCTTCTGTGCTTAAAGATCTGTCAGGATATCTTCCTACCGTACCCTGCCTTGGCGTTGCACCTAGCCGATTCTTGATATTAGCCCCTCTTTCACACCTACAGTTCCTGTGAGGACAGCCCTGGGTTTGTACCTAGATATGTGTTTAGCGTGCTATTGCAACTAGAAAACTAGCACATGTAGGCTTACTCATGTGTTACCCTTGGAGCAGTTTTGTAAGTTAACACATCTACTGCACATGGAATGACTGTGAAGATTAGGACATGTACTGCACCTGGCGGATATTTGTAGTTCAGCACACTTATTGCACTTAGAGATATGTTGTAGGTTAGCACATGTATTGCCCTTAGAGAAACTGCAGAGGTTAGCTCTTGTATAACACTTGGAGGCAATTGTGTGGGTTAGCACATGCATTGCACTTGGAAGAATGTGGGTATGACTAGCACTTGTTTTATACATGAAGAACAGTGATGGCTGGAAATTGGGTTTCACACAGAGCTAATTGGGTGGGCTGGCACCTATATTGCACTTAGAAGGAATTGAGTAGATTGGCACATGTATTGCACATTAAGAAATGCAAAATCCAACAATTGTACTGTTTTTAAAGAATTCTGAAGGTCAGCACATACACTGCATTTAGAAGACAGTTTGTACATTTATCACACCTATTTCACTTAAAGAACTTTGAAGGCTGCCACTTGTATTGCACTTAGAAGATCTGCATTAGTTGGATGGATCACAGGGTGGGCAGTGTGTGAAATTAGATCAATCTGGGTGGGACATCCTGTGATGCACCTTATAATGATAGCCCATCCATTTTGCTCAAGGATATATGTTGGCAACCCTCCATTGCACTCATAGATCCTTAGGTTATCCATTGTAATGCACAGTAGTTATACGCAGCTATCCTTGATATCACATTTTGTAGATCCCGGTTGGTAGCGATTAAAGAACTTGGAAGACTTAGCCTTCGGTCAAACAACCTACATCCTTATAAAGTGGTGCCTACAATTTGAGAGCAAGGAATACAAAAGTCAAATGTATAACGCAGGACTCAAGTAAAACAATATGGCAATGACATTTTGTTGTACAGTCAACTTCACCGGGAAGCAAAGTTCATTTTCACATATTTCACCCTTATCATCCCACATGTTCACTATCTTTTGAATGCTTTTTCACAAAAGCACTACACGGCAAAAGCTCAATAGGAAATACATATCTAGACCTCCAAAATAGGTCAATAGATAACTATGGGTCCATTAAGAAACCTTCATAAGAGCTACCAAGGCCCCATTTGAAGTCCCTCTACGACAATAAGATGGGACACCTTGTCCTTTTTTGCCATGAACTTTCCACTGCTTACCCACTTGAGATAGAACTGTGAGACATCATGATACATTCTGAAAGATGATATTGTGTAATTCCCTTTTCTCAGAGATGAACTATACTTTTGTTGATGTATTAGTGGAATGCAAACAAAAAACACTAGACATCACTCAGTGAGCATGATTTATTCTTTACTGATAGGCATGAACATCATCAAAGAACACAGCACATATTTCCCTTATACATTTGCACAACATTGCTGATTGCAATTAATGTGCTCTGACACATTGACCTAAATCATTGATCTCTGTGTTGAAAGCTGTAATACCTTTTACAAAGCTTGTTTTAAAATGTTTACATTTGTAGAGGTCGCAAGGACTGAAGCTGAGCCATTGTTAAGGTATTTCTACATATTCTGAACAATTCTCTACATCAAGGCATCCCTCTTTCCAACATCAATTTACAAGCCAGTAACAACCCCTGCAGTGGTGGCACTTGCTGAGAATTCCCGTCCCTGCTCTCGATGCCATACCAAAGAACCCCCCAGAGTACCAGTGTAAAGGGGGACCCTCTGTACTTCATCAGCTTTGACATCTGTAGACTCTGGCACTGGGGATTGGATAAAGGAGGAACAGACACCCAGGTACAAATTCACAGCCTTCTTTCATAAGGATTCAAAAAGACATACTGGAAGGTACACAGAGCTGCTACAATCAGCCTGCTTTTATAGGCTTTCTCCACTGACATAAAGCTTTAATATAAGCTCTCCTTTCCTCTGATTGGATGGCTTATCTGTCCCTCACAAAGCACATATTAGCCAATTTTGGAAATCACCGGTTGACTGACACATAGGGGGTCATTCCGAGGTTGGAGGTAAGAACTGGGCTTTACCGGCATGGAGCAAACAACGTGTCCGATTTGGTAACAGACCTCTAATTGCGGCCTATTACGACCTCGCAGGCACGTGATTTGCGCCATGCCGGTAAAGTACCTAGCGCCATGCCGCAAAAGGGCCGAAAAAGCCCTTACCAGCATGAAGTGCACCATACTTAACAATACCGCCATAGAACAAAGTGGAAACAGCGATGTCCGTAAATAACGGTGGCCGTAAATTACGGGCACCGTTAAATAACGGAACCGGAAATATCGTCATCGCACAGGAACGGGAAGGAGCGCGGCGGCCATCTTTAAAAACACAATCCATTGCCATCCTCAACAGGCAGCACCCTTGGGAGCATTTTGAACTCTGGAAAAGGCCATCAGAATCTGGAGGAATGCCAAAAGCACCTAAGAAGACAGCAGACTGGGTCCACAAGCAGTGATTCAGTCCGGATGAATTGCAGGCCTTGATTGACACCCTTGAGGAGCACGCTGACATCGTGTTCAGCGGGGACATGCGCAGAGAGCCGGTGCTCCAGAAAAAGAACATGTGGGCACTAGTGGCCCAGAGGGTCCGCGCAGTCGGCACCACCCCCCGCACCCCTAAGGACTGCCGCAAGCGGTGGGATGACCTGCGGCTGAGGGTGAGGAGCATCCTCTCTGCCAACCGCAGATGGGCCCAGGAGACCAGAGGGGGCCCAAGTTCCCCGATGAAACTTATGCCATGGGAGGAGACGTGTGCCGGCCTAATAGGACAGGAATCGATAGAAGGCGTTGGCAACATGGAGTGTGGGGCACCGTCGTCCGATGATGGAGGTGAGTGTCCAAAGTCAACACTGCCAATGCCAATTCCATGATATACAATACCAAGGCCCGCACAAGGAATCACTGCATGGTGCCCTCTCCCCCATCAAAATCATGCCAAACCAACTGCGACCCAGGCAAGTTCCAAGTGCAAGGCCCCTCCCTGCATTGGCAGCAGGTACATTGTCCACCCCAAGGTAGGCGGAGTCCAACATCGCTGGGGAGGTGGCAGCCACGGCCCCCCTGGAAACCGTGGACAGCCCCTTGTCCATCTGTAGAGTGGCAGAGGAAGACTCATACCCAATCATTCACACCCCAGAGCCCAGCAACTACCCACAGGTGTCATGAAGCGACTCAGGGGAGCCGGACACACCTGGCCGATGTGCCCGTGGAGAAGCACGGGAACAGGCCAATCCTGTGCCCAGTCCCCCAGCCAAAGCCCTGTCAGGGCATGGAAGCCCAATCCCCTGCAGGGATGACATCCCATCTGCTGATGCACAGCGTGCAGCACAGCTCACTGCCCTCATCACAGAGGCGATGCAAGACAATCGCCAGGGCAGGGAGGAGTGGCGGGAGGAACTAAGGGCAATGCGGCAGGTGGTGACAGACAGCACAAACCGCCTATGCGAAGTCCTCGGATGCATTGCTGATGCCCTTGAGGCTGCACATCCTTCTCAGCCAGCTCACCAGGAGGACACCCCCTCCACCAGTCAACCAACACGGACGAGCCCACTGCGACGTTCACCTTGTTCCCAGCGCCGCCAGGACATGGTTACCCCGGGCCCTGAGAGTGCGCATTGACTTGGATACCTGCCACATGTGGCCTGGATGGACACCATGGAACTACTGTTGGGGAGTTGGGGGGAGGGGGAGGGATGTGAGGGTGTGTTGGTGAGTTTGGGGGGAGGGGGGAGGGTGTGTTGGAGAGTTTGGGGTGAGGGGAAGGGGGTGGGGTGGTGGAGGGTTTGTTATACACTTATGCACGTACAATTTCAATACACCGTTTGTGTTGCAAAGGTAAACCTGTGTGGACATTCATCATTGAGCATGTGTATTCTGATATCTGACAGTGCATGGAGTACATGTATCCCCACACACAGTGCCATATGTCCCCATGACATGACACCCTTTGCTGACTTGTGTTTCGGTTTTAATGTCCAATCAATGTTTGCCACACGGCATGTCCCTCCTGTGCATCGGCACCATGATGCTGTCCTGCCCCTTCCTCCTCCTCCTACCCTTCATCATCATCTGGTGGTAACAGTCCCATGTCAGGGGACAGGGGCACGTTTCAAGGGATGCACATATTGTGCAGCATTACACATGACATGGGGGACTTGGACACCTTCTCATTGCAGTAGATGGGTGCCCCACCCGACCGGCTGAGGCGACTTATTTGTTCCTTCACCAGGCCAAGTGCCTGCTTCATCACCACACGTGCATGGGTATGGGCAAAATTGTAGGCCTCCTTGGGTCTGTTCAGTTGGCTTCTGACAGGGGTCCTGAGCCACGTCGTGAAGGGACCGCCACTATCACCTGCATATGTAGGGAATGAAGGTAAGTGTTTTGACTTTCATGGTGGACAACTGAACTAGTCTTACATGGTAGCAGGTCATTTCCGCCCATGCGCACATGTCCATGGATGCATTGACCCCATTCCTGGCCCCGCTATGTGTCCTGTGCAATGGAATGATGTAGGGGGTAGCATCTTCGAGATGGTCTATGGACTATGGCACGCACATCTTGAGGAACAAGCATAGTTTATGCATGCAGCACTCTTGGGGTAAGATCCTTGAAGTGCCGTGTACTGTGAGATTCCGTAGTTGGGTGTGTTGGCTGTAGTCAGTAGCATATTCATCATACTGCACTGATCCGTACTCTGGTGACTTCCAGCACTCCTATGGGTGTGCCGAACCGGTGATGCTGTGTGGTATCCCTTCTGGCCTCAATTCAATCCACTCCCAGGGATTAATCTCCAGTGTGGTGATATGCTGGAGGCAGCCACATAGTGCATATGCAGTGCATTTTCCTACATGCCCTTACGGTGTGTGAGGGCCGCCGATGAGTGTTGCATGTGTTGTGGGATGTAGCCTTGTCACCTGTTGGTCATGTAGTGTTAGGTGTGGGCCTTACTTCATCAATGTGGGATTCTGTAGTAATGTGCCGTTACACTGGCTCTGTGGCACAGTGTTTGGTGGGGTGCACATCATGCACTGGTGTTGACATTTCCACCCGGTTTGAGTATACAGGCACCCACCCCATGACACCGATGCACTGCCATGGCACAGTCAGGCAACTCACCAAGCAGCCTGGCATGTCGTCCTACATGTCACTCCATGTAGTGAGGTGGTATGGAGTTCAGCAGGACCATTGAGTCATGAGTTGATCCTGGATGTCAGCCCCACCCATGGGTGATGATCTTGCTTGCATTGCATACCGTCTGCACGTTGGTGGAGTGGTATTGCTTGCGGTTGCGATGCGCCACCTCCATGCCTTGTGGGACCAACAACTCAACGTGGGTGCAGTCAAGGGCACCTATGCAATTTGGCATGCCTGCCAGTATATGGGAAGCAACCTTTGTATTGTATATCTCCTGGGTAGTCCATGGTAGGGATATGTAGTCCCTTGTGTGCTTGAGGAGGTGATCCAGCACTTGGTTCAGTGTCCGTGAAATGAACGGTTGTGATATGCCATGCATGTGCCCCACTGTGTGCTGGTAGGTGCCTGTGGCCTGGAAGTGGAGCACTGACACCACCTTCAGTTGTCGGGGGATGGCAGTGCGTATTTCTATGATGCTCACTGTGTCATCATGTCTCAGGTCGACTATGGTGGTGATGGTGTCACAGTCAAGCTGGTACAGGGTGTGGATCTGCTCAGGGGTTAGGTCGAGGGACTGGACCTGATGTGTGGGATTGAGGGCTGCCGGGGTGGTAACGGTGGCTGCACTGGTGGTGCATGCTGGGCCTGTCTCACCCTCCTTCTCCTCCTGTGTCTCCTCTGTGGTGGGGCCTGGTGTTGTTGGTGTTATTATTGTAGTTGAGGCCTTGCAAGCAGGGCCTCACGCTTCAGTGATGCTACTACTATTGGTATCATCTTGGTGTGGGAGGGGGTGTGGTGTGTGGGTGTGATCCTTTTCTGCTGAGGCAGACTCCATTGCCTACACCTGTGCTGATTGTGTGCACCTGTGCCTCTGAGAACCACTGTTCAGGGTTCTTAACACCTTCTCTGAGATGCCTGTATGTACTCCATGCCGGTAAGGTACTTTATGGGCTTAAGGAGGCCTTTATTTACATGTGCGCATTACTTGTGATCATCTCCGGTTTACGCCATGCCGCTAATATCGGCATGGCATGTCGCGTGCGTGATCCAAGGCCACTATTTACTGCATCGTACTTTATGGTGCCGTAAATAGCGGTCTGGTTGGTCAGAATAGCCCGTAGCGGTAGACGATGCCGGTAATCCATTACCGGCATCATTTTTCCCTTACCTCCAACCTCGGAATAACCCCCATAGACTGATAAGCTTACTTGAGACCCAGCCCGACCTAATTACGTCAAATCCTCAATTCCTCCCAGGAACCAGCCCTTATCTACTGCTCGAGGTCCTGCCAAATTTACTTGGCAGCTCATACTGTGAAAAACTCCCTGAGCTCATTTCATTTGTTGCCAAGTAAGCAGCTGTCTGTCTAATTGGTAGCTTTCCCATGCCTTTATCTGATTTACTATCAATCATTGCCTGCTTTCCTTGACAACATTTCTAAATATACCATCCCACAGGTGCTTTATCTCACAGTGAACAGCTGTCAAAGAATATTCAACATCAGCATGATTCAGGCCTTTTGACACCTGCTCCCAAGACACCATTTTGTATTTGGCATCCATTTTAGAAAAATCTCAGTCTGTTCTGCCTAGATGTTCAGCTACCAAAGGTGAGTTGTTATTTGCTTTTGAGCATAACTCCTTTCTATCAATTTTTCAGAGTCTATGTTTAAATATTCATGATGTGTGTATAATACCTGAGACACCCTTCACTTCCTAAATCATTCTGACCACAAAAATATGTGTCACCTCACATGCACTCTTTATCTTTAAAAAGCCCTATAATTCTGATTTTTGCAATACTGGATCCATTGATCAACCTATCATGTTATCTGCTCTCAGTTTAAGAGGGCAGGGAGTCTGGTACCCCTCTACACACCAGCCACAAGTCGGTATTCGGCCACTGTTCAATACACGACCACTATGCCCTGTGTCCACCCTCCCCCATACTTAGTGTACCTATGCATCCCTGTCCCAGTCACTCCCTTCAATGTGGTGATTTCATCTCAGCATAGGAGGTATCATAGAAACATTTCTACTGAATCAACAGTGTCTTCAATCATTTTGTACTCTCTTATTCTAAAACATATATGTATCTCCTTTTGCCAGATGATCCTTGCAACATTTTACCTTCTTTGAACTTTATGCGCGTATCCTCAAAGAATAACTTTACCCAGTTAAATGTAAACATAACATACACAATTACGTGATTTCCTTTTTGTCACCTCGAGAATTGAGAGAAATCATTCCTTGAGTGAACCCACCAGCCCATCTTCCTCTGATTTAGTCCTAATGCAATTTGTACTTTACACTTTTTCCTTCCTCCAACCCCACGTTTCCTTGTTTCCTGCTCTTTCCCCATGCACATTTTCTTCCTTTGCCACATCTTCCACTCGATTCATCTTGTTTTAGCTTATTCCGCATCCACTGACCTTCTTTAAGCTCAGTTCATATATTTTTATTTGCCCTTTGAGCTGCTTTGCAGCACATTTATAGGCCCTTTGTCTTAGGCCAGTCCTGTTGGTTTTCATTGTTATTTACATCTCAGAGTACTTGAACTATTAGTTCTTTGATTTGAAGTCAGATAAAGGGGAGGCGTTCAACACAAGGATGGGGGAGGCTCCTAGGAACAAACTTTCAAACACAAAGCGAATGCAATTAGGCATCTGGCTGGGTCCCTCGATCTTTTATCCCTGCTCGCAGAATCGGTTGCCGTCAATCACCTGATGTGTAGGTATCTCTCGTCATCTGTAATATAACACTGAATGAGTCTCTTTTGAAAAATAAATATGTCTTTAACTTCAGTACTGCCTCCTCAAACCCAACCCTTAAAATACCTATATGTTTCTTTTAAACACTCCTGCCTCCTTAACAATCTCCACTGCATTTTCTCTTTTTCAAATACAACAGGATGGCTGCTCCTTTCTCTCTTTGCTAACATCTTGGTGTCGCTTTATACTTCATACATACTGGCTGATACCAGGACGTGGCTATGATCTGAGGTACCAAAAGATATACATTTTTTACTTTTTCTGCATTGCCCTATTTTTCATGGGCTTCTTTCTTTTTCCACACTGCATAGTGCTCTAAAGAAAACACTTCCTCTGTGGTTGAAATTCTCAAACCAAAGAGTCATGCAGTCTCCTTCTTTATGATAAAATAATAAACAATAAGACAGACAACATAGCAAATTCAAAAAAGATTTTGTTTGAAAAAGGATGCATTTTCTTCCATCGCTCCCCTTCTTTCTTCTTGTTGCATCCGTAGCTGAGGAAGAAGACGCTGGTGTGGGTTCCTGCTCTCTGTAGAAAACCAAAATAGAGGCACAGTCACGTTTTAGCTAACAAAGCGATCAATTATTTCCTCAGGGAAAACCTTTACTCAGTCCCTTGACCCTCACAGCCCACTGAAATATAGGCCTACTTTTCTGTCCCCAAAGACATATTTGTGCACATTTAAATTCCTTCATCCTTTTGATACGTGCCCTAAGTTTTAATCTTTCCTGCTATGCTGAAAATGTTCTCTGTACTTTTGAAGTCCTCCTGCTGGTGGCGTGGGACCATGGTCTCTTCGTTCTTTGCTGTGTTTATTCTGTTGAGACATAATTGAAGCTTTTTGTCATCCTACCTACACTAACCTTGCCTATCCATGGTATTTGGAAGCCAGCACTGTTCCTATTAAATGCATGCAAGTGTAACATATAGGCATATATCGTTTTGCCTATCCTCAAAGCCTTATGCATTTACCAAATATACCTATTTGGCACTTCTCTTTGACCAGAATTACAAAAAGTTTACTCCACCTTCTATTCAAAGTCTTCTTCGTTTTCGCTGTTAGATATGGCCATACTTGTATATCTATGCTATTCTATGCTCACACCTGTTTGCACCTCTCTTGGGAAAATGCTATCTATTCAAAGACCGTATCCCTTATTGCCTTTTTCTGTACTTACATGGATCCTCTTACTCTTAATAATGATCAATAGTTTGTTCACACACTTGCTGTGTCAACTGGTACTCAAATTTTCCTTCTCTACTTGTCCACTTAATACTCACTTTTGTCATAATATAATGTTTCTTCTCATTATATTGCGATTCTCTGCTAATGCCATGTAGACATTCCTCCTGTGCTCAATAACGACAATAGTTTTCATCAGTAAAACATAAATCGACATCATATACATACAAAAAATGTTTTTGTCACTTGATCTCATATGTTCTTTGGTATAGTTCTACTAAAGATTTTATCATTTTTGTTAGATCAATCTTGGCCACCCATACACCTTTGGCCTTTCATTGATCATATTTTATTTTCTTCAAAATACACTAATTAATTGCAACCAGCAATTAATATCCATTCATTCATTCATGTTTCATTTATTTATTTATTTCACCCCTGACTTGTCATCAGTCTCTTAATTTTGAACTTCTTCTGCACTTTTATCATTATCTATTTTGATCATCTTACATTAATTAGTCTAATTACAATTCAAACCCTCATATGTTTCATATTATAATCCCTTACATGTATATACATTTATGTTGTTCCCCTATTCATTACAATAGATCCATGTCATAAGGGCCTGTGGTCCTCAGGACATTTGGAACTCTCTCCAAATCTTCCTGAAAACATACTGAGCGCTGCTGCATCATTGTCACATGCTAAAGGATTTCCCTTTTCTCTTTCAGTGTGTGATGCTCCTATAGAAACACCACTTCATTATCCATTAAGTCCTTTCTAAATATGTCGTCATTAGTGACATCAATAAACCTAGACCCTTCCTTGAGAGCTATCACTGTCCTCCATGGTCCACTCTCATTGTCCATTCTTTCGAACATTTCTATTTTCTTTGTACTATGACTGCTTTCAACTCTAGAGGGATTATCTGTCGCCCCTCTTTGTCCATAGATATCTATTGTGTGAGCAAAACCTTGTCAGGTATCCTCACAATCCTCCCAACTAAGCCTTGTAGCCATGTTAATAGAATGCTCACCTCATAAATAAATAAAAAAAACTCAACAGGAACATCTCGCAGAGCCACTTGTCCTGTGAATGCCAGTATAAATGTGTCGCATTTAAACATTTAAATAGTGTATTCCAAGAGAGGAACTATGATATGTTTCATATTATGATCCCTTGCATGTTTATACTTTTATTCTGTTCCCCTATTCGTTTGAATACATCTGTGTCATAAAGGCCTGTAGTCCACAGGACATTTGGTACTCTCTCCAAGTCTTCCTGAAAATATACTGAGCGCTGCTGCATCATTGCCACATGCTATATGATTTCCCTTTTCTCTTTCAGTGTGTGATGCTCCTAAAGAAACATCACTTCATCATTTATTAAGTCCTTTCTAAATATGCCGTCATTAGTGACATCAATCGACCTAGACCCTTCATTGAGAGCTATCACTGTCCTCCATGGTCCACTCTCATTGTGCATTCATTCAAACATTTCTATTTTCTTTGTACTATGGATGCTTTCAACTATAGAGGGATTATCTGTCCCCCCACTTTGTCCATAGATATCTATTGCACCAGCGAGGTGGAGAGGACAGGAGCCCCCACCAACCCCCAGTGTCTCCACAACCACAGGGACACAGCAACTTGGCACGGGACATGACTCATCATAGCAGATGACCCCACCGTGGTGAGGATTGCATAGCCCCATAAGCATACTGCTGCCCCAACCTACCACATTGTGCTCCTTTCTGCTCCTTTAAACATCCGGAGCCATTCACAGCTGATCGCCGATACTCGCCCGCAATCAAATCCAAAACAAAATGCTGGGCCCTTCACGGGCTGAAAACGAGGCTTGGATGCCTCTATGTTGCTAAGCAACATGTAAATTATTTAAATCTACAAGTTACGCCAGCAGGAGGAAAGCCGGCGGCCCAGAGAATGCCAGGAAAAGGCCCTGTTAGCCCTGACCCCCGCACATGCACCAGTAAGGTGGAGAGGGCAGGAGCCCCCACCAACCCCGAGCGTCTCCACAACCACAGGGACACAGCAACTCGGCGCGGGATGTGACTCGCCATAGCAGATGACCCCACCGTGGTGAGGATTGCATAGCCCCATGAGCATACTGCTGCCCCAACCTACCACATTTTGCTCCTTTCTGTTCCTTTAAACATCCAGAGCCATTCATAGCTGATCTTCTATATTCACCCGCATTTAAATCCAAAACAAAATGCTGGGCGCTTCACGGGCTGAAAAGGAGGCTTGGATGCATCTACATTGCTAAGCAACGTGTAGATTATTTAAATCTACAACCTCCGCCGGTAGGCGGAAAGCCGGCGGCCCGGAGAAGGCTAGGAAAAGGCCCTGTTAGCCCTGTTCGCCACTGGGCGACAGGGGGCAGACTAGTAAATCTGGATCGACGCCAAGCCAAACACACCACATCAGTGTTCATATGATATGTATGAGAAGTGGGTTTACTCCTGGTTATCTTGTCTGATTTTCGGTATCAATAATCCTTCTAACACGGTAGTTAGTGCGATACAGGTTCGCTTTTATTGATGGTTTTTGAAAGATTCCACTTGATACAATGATTAGTGTGTAGAACACTGTTATGGCATTTTGTGCCTTGGTGCGGTCAGCCGACACGTGTTTCAACCCATAAGGGTCTTTCTCAAGGCTGAACAATATTCAAAGGTGCAAGGTGATATGTGGTAAAAGACATTTTGTGACCAGCATGTTTAATTAAAACCATTAAACGTGGTGGGTGATGTGTGGT
The DNA here is from genome assembly GCF_040938575.1 of Ambystoma mexicanum. Taxonomy (NCBI): domain Eukaryota; kingdom Metazoa; phylum Chordata; class Amphibia; order Caudata; family Ambystomatidae; genus Ambystoma; species Ambystoma mexicanum. The sequence goes on along the minus strand of NC_090939.1, from coordinate 568,378,449 downwards.
GGTGGTAGGAAATTTAAAAACATTGCATAATTGTACATTGCATTTACAAGTTGGATTATTAAAACAGTAGACAGCAGAAAAATGGGGAGAGAGAAAAGAGAGAGGTTTAGCAAGAGCGGTGGGGAGGAGGATGGGCGGAAGGGGGATTGGAGAGATAGGTGGTCTTCTTACCAGGTATGTCATGCTGCGATCCCTAGGTGGGGTTCTTATTGTGTTGTGGGTGGCTGTCCTTGTGGCAGTCTAGCTCCTATTGGGCTCTGAAAATAATTCATGAAATAGTCCGTTGTTACAATTGGTAGATGATTTAGATTTGTATAGTTCGAAGGAGGTGGGCTGAGCCCTTCTTTAGGTACGGCGAGTTGCAGCGAGGGTTGGATCGAGGTGGCATTGCTTACCTTCGTCAGAGTAGTGTCTGTGATGAGTTGCTCCCTGCGGCTTCAGTGGTGAATGAATGCCGCCATGATTATTATACTTGCGCATGCACCTACCAGCCGTGGTTGGACTGGCGGCGCATGCGTGAGCGTGTAGTGTCCCAGCGGGTGCTACTGCGCGTGCGCGAAGAGATAGTGTTCTTAGGAGGCAATTGCGCATGCACGAGTGCGAGTTCGCGATACTGGTGTGTGCACAATTTGATGTTTATCTGATTGGGCCATGGCCCGGTAGATTGGGGTGGTGTTGTTGGAGCCCAAGAGGGCAATTAAAGGGGGATCAGAATGGAAGGGTGTAAGTGGTTGTTTGCTAAATTCTGTTATGAGTGGATAACTCATTTCAAGTGTAATTGGAAAAGTCATTACGGATGGTCAGTCGTGGCTTGCCAAGAATATGTCGATGTCCGAAACTGTTGTTCGTGTTCGTCGGTCGGGCCAGGGTGTG